>NW_027271750.1:0-526139 GCF_040938485.1 Diadema antillarum
TTATACCAAAGAGGTACTAGGCAATACCTCCTTGGTTATACCAAGGGTACCTCCTTGGTTATACATTACATTTCCTGATTACACTGATCACAAAGTACGGTAATGATCTTTCGAAGCAGCGTGCGATTTCAAAGTTACTTTGTGATGTCACAATTGCTTATTTCTCAGTGACCGTACGAAGCATTAGATTTAGTTGTGATGTCACATAGCAATTGTGTGACATCACAAATATAGATGACTGTTGTTTTGTCTTGACTGTTTTCGTTTAGTTACGTTTTTTATGCTCACAATTTTGTGAATTCTAAATCAACATCCCCCCCCCCCCCACACACGCACACGCAAAAAGCAAACACAACCTCCAGTCGTGTTCGAATGTTTGAGTTGGGATGATAAGAATGGTGGGGTTTTAATTAAATAGAAAGATTAAATGAGAACTTACCTGTTTGAAATTTGATCTTTATTTTACGAGGGAGTTGTAGGAAGAGAATACATTGAGAGACCCGCTTTGCGCACGCGCAGTCATTTTTTCGAAGCATCAAATGTGGCTGCTGGATATCTGAAAGATTATGGAGAACTTAGCTTCAAGTTAGAAACTTTGGGAGGGGAGAGGAGGGAATGTATTCTCTTCCTACAACTCCCTCGTAAAATAAAGATCAAATTTCAAACAGGTAAGTTCTCATTTAATCTTTCTATTTTACTTCTGGAGTCTCCGAAAGAGACTACATTGAGATTTTTGAAGCCCAGCAGCCATATTTGTAAGAAAGATAACAGAAATGACTATGAATTGTCATTTACCAAAAAGGGTAAATTGTTTACCTCGTCTGGTCATTTCTTTAGTAGAGCAGTTGTGAGACACTTGCTCCCATCATCGAGCAAGGGTTTGCTGTAGAACTTTCTGAAAGTCTTTTCATTCGTCCAGCCTGCCTTCTCAAGGATAAACGAAACTGGTAAGTCTGCTCTGTGTGCAGCTGACGTCGCAGCTGCTCTTGTTGAGTGAGCCTTATATTTTGAAGTGTCGATTCCTGCCGCTGTCATAACATCTTTGATCCACCTGGAGATGGTTTGTGGACGTAACTTTTGCATGGGGTCTGCGAAAACTAATAAAGAGCCGACGCTCTTGACCTCGAATTTCCTCAGTCCTCCGTATGTAGGCTTTTGATGTAGTTGACAACGCACAATCGACGATCTGGAGGGTAGGCTCTCATGCTCAGTGTGTAGCCAGCGTTTCCCGGTCTATTTTGTTTTCAGTAACTCGCTGAAATGAAATGTAACTGATGATCCCTTGAGTATCATGTTGTCCAAATTCAGGAGCTGCAACGACTGTGCTCGCTGTGTTGAGATGAGAGCCATGAGCATGCATAGTTTTTTGGTGAGATCTCGTAGGCTCAGTGCATTTGCCGGTGACAGCTTTCTGAGATAACAAAACACAATATTTACATCCCAAGTATCTACATAGCGAGGTCTTGGGGTTCGGAGATGGAAAACTCCCTTCATAAATCTTGATATCAAAATGTTGTTCCCAACTGTAGAGGCACCATCCTCAAGAACTAGGAATGATGCGAGCGCACTTCTTGCTGTGTTGAGTGCATTGTATCCAAGACCTCCTACATGAAAAAGCTCACTAAGAAATTCTAAAACAAACTGAACACTAGAGTGAAGATGGCTTTTCTTCTTACTCTTGCAAAAGTCTTTCCACTTCTTTATGTACACACAATATTGCTTCTGGGTAGAGGCTCTCCAAGAAGCGGCCAAAATGTCCACAATTTCCTTCTTTAGTCCTGTCCTTTCGAAGGGCTGCCGCATAACCTGCAACAGAGAAGATCAATTCGATCATACAAGGGATGTGGTTCATGCGTTACAGGTTGCGTTAATAGGTTCCTACTCCTTGTAATTAGCACTGCTTCACCCTTTAACATCCTTTTCAGCTTAGGAAACCATGCCTGTGTGGGCCAATTTGGCACTACCATTATGCCTTCAGCTCTATCTGTCCTAATTTTTTGAAGACATCTTGGGATGAGACAGAATGGGGGAAAGGCATAGAATTTGAATTCTCCCCAATCCAACGTAAATGCATCTACGGCTTCTGCATTTGGATCTGGCAACCAAGTGACATATCTCTCAAGTTGGTTGTTTAGTCTGGACGCAAAGAGATCAATGTCTGGAAGCCCAAAAACTGAAACTAGTTTGTTAAAGGCTTGCTTGTTAAGCATCCATTCATTTCGGTCACTGAACTTTCTAGACCTGCTGTCTGCCTCAGTGTTCTCACTCCCTGGAAGGTGTGCTGCAGTAACCCAAATATTACGTTCCATGCACCACCTCCAGATGTCTCTAGCTGCACTGTCACAGTCCTTGGACTTAATACCCCCCATGTTATTCAAATAAGCAACTGCTGTTGTGTTGTCTGACCTAAGGAGGACATGAACATCATGTAAAGAAGAGCAAAAGGACTTCAGTCCAAACCCGGCTGCCAATGTTTCCAGGTAATTGATATCATTCTTTCTAGCTCTTTCCATTTCAAGATCGTTCCATCTGCCTCCCGTTTCAATGGACAGATTTGTGGCTCCCCAACCAAGCCCACTAGCGTCTGTACGCAGCTCAAGTGTAGGTCTGTTACGCTTAATTGGTGCACACTCCTCAAAGACATGATTAAACCACCATTTGAGCTCTTCTTTCCCTTCTAATGACAGCTTCATAGGTCTGTCAAAATGGCCTTTGTTAGCTTTAAGGGCGGCAATTTTGTCACGTTCTAGGCATCTGTAGAAAAGAGGGCCATGTTGGACTCCAGGGAAAGTAGCTATTATCTTCCCGATAACATGTGACACCTGCCTGATTGTGGGTCTAGTATTGTCAAGCAAGTCTGAACAGACTGTGATAATGTCCTGCATTTTCTCTTCTGGCAGGGAGATAGTCATATCACCAGTGTGCAGCTTAAACCCTAGGAAAGTGAGCTCTTGTTGGGGTTCTAGCATAGATTTCTCCTCGTGGACTACGAAACCTAGTTCAGACAGGAGATTTGTGGTTGCACGTACAGCCTCCTTTGCTTGTTCTACTGACTCACCGATAATGAGAGTATCATCAAGGTAGCCTAGTACTATGTGCCCCATTTCTCTCAGTGTAGCGAAAACAGGTTTCATGAGCTTGGTGAAAAGTCTGGGCGCTGTGCTGAGCCCATTTGGTAGGACTTTGAACCTGTAAAATTTCCCTTGCCATGGAAATTTCAAGAATTTTCTGTGTTCAGTGTCAATTGGGATGGAGTAGTAAGCATCTCGGAGGTCGACTGAGGCTAGGAAATCTCCTGGGGAGATTAAAAGGGCAGCTGTATGAATGTTATCCATTTTGAAGTGTTGTACGCTCACACACTTGTTCAAATCTGTCAAATCAAGTATTAGTCGTACACCCCCATTTTTCTTGGGTCGTGTGAAAATGTTTGAGAGAAATTCTCCTTCTTCATGACCACATTCTTCGATAACATTCTTAGTCAGTAAGCTTGCGATCTCTCTGTCAATACAAGCTGAATTGTGCTGGTTTGGTTTGTATTGAATGAAGGGCTTATCCCTCCTAGGGGGCATACATGCTTCTCCAAATTCAATTTTGTAACCCCTGATTGCTGCCAAAATAAATGGATCAGCTGTGATTTGGCACCATCGCCTGTAAAAAAGCCTCACTCGACCTCCGACTGCCACTGGAGCTTTCTTTGGAATACATTGCACACACGTACAAATACATTGGGGAAAGCAGGTATGATGATGATGTGAATCGAAACTACCTACCTCTTTGGGTATGCTGGTAGTTATTTCTTGCGCTGCATTGGAGGCCTGTGCTGTGGAGCCTGTTGTGGGGGGCGGCTCGCTGTGCGGGGTGGTGGCTGCTTGCTGTGACCCCACTGTGGGCGCTGACCTAAAAAAGGCCTGCTACTACCGCCGGCTGTTGGTCTGTGTGTTGAGGCAGCTGAACTTGCAGTCCAGCCAGCACTTCTGTATTGTCGCTTGGAGAAAGCAGCTCCCCTGTACGGGTGGTACGTGCTAGACTGTGGCCGCGAAATTGGGTTTCTCATCACTCCTGATGCAGCTTTCTGCTCCTCTTTGAGATCTTTCATTCTCTTTCCCAATTCATCTCCGAATAGGAATTTAGTGACGGGAGTGGAAGGTTTGCAAAGATGAGAGTAAGTGGCTGCCATGTCCGGCTTGATAAGCTCTTTCCTCAACGAATTGAGTTCAAAATTGGCATTGCACAGCAACGCCAATGCGTCCTGCTGTGTGTCAGTCAGCCGAGGTGATGGGAAGGACTGTATTAGCGCGCTCAGGCCCTTCGTCAGCGACTTCTGCACACGCTGTAACTTGGCATCTCTACTGCGTGTGTGTTGCGGTAGGTTATCCCAGATCGGGCCGTTCACCTTCGGTGTAGCGAGGTAAACACAGTTGCTTGGGGCTGGATACTTAGATGCCGTCTCTTCCAACACTTTTTCTTCTAGCGGGTGGCTTATGAGGTAAGTAGTAGAGCTGGCTAAGTCCTCGTCTACCGGTAGTCCTGTATCACCCGGCTTGGCAAATTTTGCTGCGAGAACGGGAATTTCTTGCACGTCTGCCGCGTCTGACGCAAAATCGCCTTCTTCTCTGTTGGCTTCGCCCGTGTCACGCACGTGCGGCTCCCCGCACTGTTGAAAATCAGTTTCCATAGGAATTTCACACTGTCCGGCGCTGTGCGCCTCATCGTACGCCACAAAATGGCGCGATGCCGGTTTCGGCGGCGTGGAGTTTACACTGGGCAGCGCGTCGACCACTTTACTCAGAAGACTTTCCAGTCTCGATAGTCTGTCCTCGACATCCGAGGATTTTTCGGCCGTCTTTGGGCCCTGCTTCGCTTGCGGCACTTTACCCGCCATGTTAGTACCGGAAACCGTGTCCGACTTAACTAGTTTCTTTTTTGGCTTGACTTTTTTGTCTGTCGGAGGGGAACGTTCTTCGCAAACAACGTTGATGCTTCCCACTGCGCCGGGCTTAGCCGGATGATGCAGCTGTTCTTTGAGCTGTTGTGCCTCCATCACCGTAGCCACCGCGTGACTTTCGTGGAATGAGGCCGCTAGAAAAGGTTGTGCTTGCCGCCTTGCTAAGCACCGAATATTCGTTGTACGATATAGGAAGATTGCGGAATCTAATTCCACTAACTGCTGGTTTCTAGAACCGTTAGTACCGCGAAAATGCGATAAAAGATCAGAATTTTCGACTGCGATAAGGGAACTACGTTCGAATACTCGTGCGTAGAAAAGCGATATGACTGCGCGTGCGCAAAGCGGGTCTCTCAATGTAGTCTCTTTCGGAGACTCCAGAAGTAAAATAATATTTAAATCAGTAGCTATATAGCCTAGATGTCCACCAAGTTCTGATTAAATGTTTAAAATTCTAAATGAAAAAATGAGTCATATCCTTCAGATTCTTTCTTGAATATATGGTGGCTCTAAAAAGAGCCGGTGAATATGGTGTGTCTGTTTACAGACAGTTGGCTGTTTAACCGCCAAATCCGTACAGAGTACGTCCCTGGCGCTTCAGAGCGTAGACGACGTCCATAGCGGTGACGGTCTTGCGCTTGGCGTGCTCGCAGTAAGTGACGGCATCACGGATGACGTTCTCGAGGAAGACCTTGAGGACTCCACGGGTCTCTTCGTAGATGAGACCGCTGATGCGCTTGACACCACCACGGCGAGCCAGACGGCGGATAGCGGGCTTGGTGATTCCCTGGATGTTATCACGCAAAACCTTGCGGTGACGCTTGGCGCCTCCCTTTCCGAGTCCCTTTCCTCCTTTGCCACGACCAGACATGATGACTGCTTGTTCGAATTGTTCAAACTGATGATTCCAAAATGGAGCATCGCAGTGTTAAATAGAGCTTATACGGACCTGAAGGGAAGGCCACTTTTGTTCGCGACTGTTCGTACGATCGTCAATAGAGGACGCGTACATCGCGGGAAGTGTCCATTTTGCCGCCAGTTTACCCATCATGAATAATGCAATAGCTCGTTGATTACGCCGCTTTTCGGAGATCCGTGAATGTTTCAAGATATACTTGCAATGATATGAATTTTGGCAAATTGCTATGAAGTTAATGCAACCACATATACGTCATAAGCATAAACAATCACCTACTTTTCTCTAAAATCTGTCACAAGAAGTGTTCAAATAAAATTGGGGGTCGTGTCGAGTGTCCGCTGGGCAGTCAGGGCTATGCATATTCATTACTACAACTGCGGAGCGTAAACGTGGAGCTCACAGTTTGGTGCTATTGCTTTGCTAACCAGCTTGCTTTTTAACAAGTTATATTGTACATACAATTTTTTGAGTATATATGTTTTGCAAGCACTTAATGTTTATGTTTAAAATCCATCAGACATGCAGAAGCAAACGAAATATGTGCCGCTGCTCGTAACTGTCGGATTGCGAATACTTATGCATAAACATATAAGGATATTAAATAGTCGAAGCCAGCCAATCAATTACCGACCTACGGAGAGCCAATCGGCGCGTATACCGCATCGGTATAAATTCGGGCGAGCGGTCATTTCGAATTTATCAGTTAAATTATACAACAGACGAAATGGCACGTACCAAGCAGACCGCTCGCAAGTCCACTGGAGGAAAGGCTCCTCGCAAGCAGCTTGCCACCAAGGCAGCTCGCAAATCCGCCCCAGCCACTGGCGGTGTGAAGAAGCCCCATCGTTACAGGCCTGGAACTGTCGCTCTCCGTGAGATCCGTCGCTACCAGAAGAGCACCGAGCTTCTCATCCGCAAGCTGCCCTTCCAGCGTCTGGTCCGTGAGATCGCTCAGGACTTCAAGACCGAGCTCCGCTTCCAGAGCTCCGCCGTCATGGCTCTTCAGGAGGCCAGCGAGGCCTACCTGGTCGGTCTCTTCGAAGACACCAACTTGTGCGCCATCCACGCCAAGCGTGTGACCATCATGCCAAAGGACATCCAGCTTGCCCGCCGCATCCGTGGCGAGCGTGCTTAAATTGTTTGGCTCCAATCCAAACCCTAAAGGCTCTTTTCAGAGCCCCAAATCTATCCAGAAAGAATTCTGAGAATACTCTATATTGATGTTTGAACTCGGGTTTATTTACTATCTCGAGTACGTATAAAGAGAGAGAGAAAGAGAGAGAGTGGGGAGGGGGAGACGGGGACAGGCGCTGTCAGAGCTCTCTACACGGGAAGATGGTTGGATTGCAATAATTACATAGGGCTACCCAGGCAATGCTTTAGTGTCCTGTGCCTCTAAAGTTATGGAAAGAGTTCTTCAAAAGCAATTACATGTAGGGCCTACATGCATTACTCGATTATGTAAGATTGCACTCCAGCTTACAGCTTAGCCGAAACAAGTCAGGGTTCCGTCCCAAGCACAGGCACTCCACTGCACTTGCTACGGCAACTGTCGACTGGCACGTCCGCTCGCACTTTTTTTTTTCGTTTTGCGAAAAAGGCGCCGACCGCTGTACTGAGAAAGGTGCCAGTGAGATACGTTGGCGCCATTTTTTGTCGATTTGCAAAGAGCCTTCGACATGCATGGTTGATCACCTTATCTTTTTTTCCAAACTTGAAAAGATGGGTGTCACTGGTGCAGAGTTGTATCTCTCAAACCGGAGAATAAGGACTTTAATCGACCAGAACTGTACACTTGCAAGATATTCAGAAACCACTCTATGAGATGTCAAAGAGCATGCAATTCATAAGGGGTATCAAAACTTTATTTGATGAAAAGCGGTTTTGCTATGGCTGAGATATCCCAAAATAAGGTGAAACAAAGAGATTCTAATAAAAGGCGTGGCCTGTCGCCTATCATTGTCATCACTTTTTTGGATATCTCAGCCAATTGAAAATTAATTTTCATCAAACAAACGTTGAATCATTTCATATTTCATAAGAGGTGTCTCATTATCTCACTTAGGAATGTTCAAAACATGAATCCCCACCTCAACCAGTACGTACCCATACTCTCGGAAGAAAGATCACTAACAAGAGAAGCGTCACAAGGATCGTAGCTAGGACCGTAGTTGTTTAGTGTATTTGTTAATGATATCAATTCGGGGTTTTGTCTTTTTCTGACCGCAGGACCCATTTATACGCCGATGACACGGTCGTTTAATACTCACGTAAAATCCGAAAGTTGTGGAAAATGTTTTGCAAAGAGTTCATTAGTATGGAAACATGGATGGCTGACGACAATTTAAAAATTAATTTTGATAAAACTGTATGTTATTTGGTACAAATAATATGCTAAGAAGGCAACAGCATTTGAATGTTATATTTAGGGGAAAGCAATTACACTGTATTTCAGTTGAAAAGTTTTAACTATCTGGGAATTATTGCAGATGATAAGTAACCGTGATGTTCAGATCGAACAGCTATGTAACAAGTTAAGTAAAATGATTGGTAACATGGGCCGCTTAAGATAATTTGTTAATATGACTGAATTGATAATATTCTTTGTGTTACCTCATTTTGATTACGGCGATGTAGTATATGGCAGTCCGTCAACCGTAACTATCTTTCTCAACTCCAGAAGATGTAAAATAGAGCCGGGAGATCGATTTTAAAAGTTAACTGTTATTCTCATATTACTACCAGTGATGTTCATTGTAGTTTGGGGTGGAATACAGTAACTAAAAGAAAAAAAAAAATCATCTGCTGTTATTCATGTATAAGATTATAAATGACATGGCCCCGAATATATGAGAGAAATGTTTAAGTACATATACAAGACATCACCATACTCTCTCCGTAATCAAAACGATCTACAGTCACTATAGCCTCAAACAAGAGATCATTCTCATACAGAGCTGCAGCAGCTTATAATAACATACCTGATGATTTAGGTCAACTTTCCTCCTTTCCCGTTTTTAAGTTCTAAATCCCTTCCACCTGATTTTTATGCTCCAAACCTATGAACAATTATGTAATATATGGTACATTTTTATGTAATCACAATGTTGTAATAACACTGTACCGTTCTATGTGTGATTGTGTTACAAGTATATTCTTATTCTATTATCAGCCCCTGATTCCGTGAAATTCTTATAAACAGGGCCCGCGTTGAAGACCAGAAGTGACAATCATTGTCACTACTGGTAATGGGCTACTTTCCGTATGTTTTTTTTTTCTTGACCTTTATCTAAAACATTCTTCTAACTGTATGGAATATGTTGATTTTTATTTTGCGCAAATAAAACAAACAAACACGATACTAATATAAACTGTATACAAATTGAGAAACTCATATAGATCGATCTGCTTTGCCTTGAATGTTTGTGGCAGAGGTGACTCCAAAATATCATTTTTATTTTTTTTTTTTATTGAGGCATCGATCGAGGCACTCAAAGTCGAACGTGGGAAGAGTACTCTTGCTTTACATTTGGGATAAATAAAAAAGGGGGAAAATCGTCCATGGAGGCAAATACTTGTACTGTAGTGGTGGGTGTGCCAGTGTTGCGTAAGGAGTAGTGAGTGATCGTAGCGTTCGAAAATAACGCGCGATGTAAAATGCTTTATGATGTCATAATTGCTGTTCACGTACATGTAATAAAGTTGCATTCCACAGAGTGAACGCATGTCAGAATGGCTTTTATATGTCACGATAGCTTTTAATTGAATACTTCAAGGACTCAACTGTATTTATGGTCCTATTAGCTCTGTTAGAGTAAGGGGTAGGTAATCTAGAATTAGGGGCATACATGTACTACGCTACGGCCGCTAAAATAAACCATTGGCATTACTTATACATTTTAACGGACATGACCAACAGCCCCCCCCCCCCCTTGAAAAACAAAACAAAACAAAACAAAAACGCTCCGCGTCCCTTGTTCACGATAAAATCCTTATAGCCATCTGAAGAAAAAGATAATGTCCCGCCTGGTCGAAGACACGAATGAATACGCAAACTCGCATAACCACTGATAACGAAAGATAATGCCACTTCAAAGCTTCAGTACATACAACTAGAGGTGGTTATCAAGGAGGTACAATTGTATTATACCTCCTTGGTCTTATGGTACACCACGGTGTACATACCTAAGTAAACATTTTTGTCAATGCAGTGTGCGGATCGCGCGAACGGTGAACAACCGTAGTACACTTAGTAAATACGTGTACAGTGTACAGTTGTATAAGGACGACCCCTTTACAGGAGTTGTGTGCCGACGCTCTGACCAAGTGAAGGAGTTTCAGGAATCTACAATTAGCAGGTAATGTAAGCATCCGAGTATATCCGCACTACAGGTTAATGATCTATTGTTTGGTTTTAAATGTCAGCTCAATTCACGACACCAGCTCCACTCATGAATAGAAACTGGCAACAGAAGGATTTAGATTCCAGACCAGAGGTACTTAATACTGTATTTAGTCAATGTAAAAAAAAAGGGGGGGCTGGAATACAGTGTATGTTTTCAATTTATAAGGCAGCTTCTCATATTTCTAGACTGACAGTAGTACTGTAGTTTTATAACAACCATACCGAGTTTGTGACCCTCAACAGCTCAATGTACAGACGGTTACCAAGGTGGTACTAGGCAAGCTTGCCTAGTCCTTGCGATTACGTATCTCCACACTGCGGCATCTCAACAGTGTGCGATCTTTACCAAGTTTACAGCGTGCCGT
Source organism: Diadema antillarum (assembly GCF_040938485.1). Taxonomy (NCBI): domain Eukaryota; kingdom Metazoa; phylum Echinodermata; class Echinoidea; order Diadematoida; family Diadematidae; genus Diadema; species Diadema antillarum. The sequence goes on from NW_027271750.1 coordinate 10,635, forward strand.
GCGAATTGTCGCTACCCTGAACTCGTTCATAGCAGGCGAGTCTGTACGGATACGAGTATGGCCCCATTTATACTACACAATAGGCCTACTAAATAATAGGGCGAGCCTGTACACGTACATTGGTTGTGCACTTCCCTCCTCTACTACTAACAGTACCCTTCCCCTTCATTTCCCCAACATAGTGTTGGGAAGGGCCCGGGAAAACGAAATCATATACAGTATTGGTGTATTATACATTGTAGCACAAAATTGGAAGCTAGCTGTCATCTGTCCCGTGGTTCCTTTTTCCGACAGTTGCGATCTTACAAATTTAATTTGTAGAAGAAGAATTTTCACACCTCAAGCTTCACCCTCTGCTTATACCAATTGTTTTCAACTGCACATAATAACATGTTTTCTTGATTTTCTTGAAGAGAGTTATTACCTCCTGCGCATATATAGTTTTTAGATTTTTTTTTTTCAAAGTGTCATCTTGTTTTATCCAGGCTGACTGTCGGCGGTGATGATCAAAGTGGGAAAGTTTGTTTTAAATGCTGTTATGACACCTTTGACAGAAACATGCAGGTGCACGATCAGTATAGGTTTTCCCTGTCAATTTCATACTTTTGTCATTCAAGTTCCTATTCCGAGTATTCAATTTTATGCATTCCACGCTCGCAGCACTGCGAATCAGCAATCAAATTCAAAATCCATGCAGTCGTTAAAATTCACTATCGGAGCATTCAAATTCACTATGGGAGAATTCAGCTTTGAGAAAGGAGCACGCATTTCAGCAATGAACATTGAAATTCATGTCAAGCTGTTGACGAATTCTCGTCGGTCATTCAAATTCGTGAATAGGCAACCATGTTCCAATTAACTGCATTCAATTTAGAATCTATAATATGTCTGTATATTCCTTCTCGTCAAGCCCGAGCTCAAATTTTAGAATGAACAGGTGGACCTATACTGCAAAATAAATAATCTCCATCATAAATACCAATACATTCAATGCTAAATGAAAAAGACACACATACACGGCTCCAAATTGACTAAATTCAGGACCTCTTTTTATATTGAATGCCGTTATTTGAAACATGGTTGCCTATTCACGAATTTGAATGCTCATTGCTGAATAATGAATGCTCCTCTTTTTTGAATTTGAATGCTATATAGTGAATTCGAATGACCGGATTTTTTATTTGATTGCTGATTCAGTAAACGTGGAATGCGTGAAATTGAATGCTCAGAATAGGAACTTGAATGACAAAAGTATGAAATTAACCGGGAAAACCTATATCAACGAGCGATTAACGTTCATGTGTATATTAGGCCCATGCTCGCATTAAAAAAAAAATGCTTGCACTCGAATGGCTTATTTGTAATCAAACCCTAGTAGAGTTTGAATGTGGACCTGTGAATTCTTTTTGACGGGTTCCATGGCAACCGTTATGTAAACGCTCTGATTTCCCGTCTTGATTAATATTTGATGTTAATCGATAATGCTTACAGTATACGTCATGTAATGATTACACTCCAACTGAAGCTTTAAACTGCGGAACTTTGGAATACAATATAATACATTACATTTTCTCTCTGGTATCTGTACTTATGGCGCTCTTACAATTACCAGTGAACACTGTCTTATCACAGAAGCGATGAATGAAAGTTTATTGCTTAACAATTCCTTGTATCCCGTTCGGTATTTACAATTCTAGTACATGTACATCTAGAAAAAAAAATCATATTTTTTCACAATATAAACATCTCATAATTGCAATATTTTAACGACCTGACATCTTACATAATAATGACACACAAGCAACACGCATGTATACAAAATAATCTACACTAACAATGTTATCCAAACATTAACCCCAATAATGTAACTATCGTTTTGCTAACCATGACTCTCTTAATCAGATATCTGGCAAGCAATGACGGCAACGAACTCAACATGGACTACACTTTTCACAGCAACATGGGAAATTGAGAGGCAATTTGATCCGTTGCCATGGCAACAGTGGATGGACCGTTACGGGAAGACCATGTGGGTCGCCTGTACCTTTCTCTACCTCGTCTTCATTTTCGGCGGAGAGAGACTTATGCACACCCGTGAGAAATACCAGCTCAGGCAACCACTACTCATCTGGAACGCCTCCCTCGCGGTATTCAGCATGGTTTCGGCATGGAGATTGTCCATCGCCACGTACGAGTTAGTGTCGCGCCAAAACGCCTGGCATTCCCTCGTCTGCGGTCCAGACTTCTACGCGCGCGGAGGCCACTCCGCGTTCTGGTTGTTCCTCTTCGCGCTCAGCAAGGTGACAGAGTATGGCGACACCATCTTCATCGTTCTACGAAAAACCAAGCTCATCTTCCTGCACTACTTCCACCACATGCTAACCTTTCTCGTAGGCTTTCACACGTTTGCCTTCAGCAACCCGACCCTCTTCATATCGGCGTTGATGAACGTGTATGTACATTCCCTCATGTACTCGTACTACCTCCTCCGTATACTGGGAGTTCGGGTCCCCAAACGTCTTGCCATGGTGCTCACCACCATTCAAATCATCCAGCTGATCATAGGAACGTACGTGCAGTTTTACGCTGCTTGGATATTCTTTAAGGGAGGGGCCCCTTGCAACCTAGACCTGTTCGCAGTTGTTGTAGGATCGTTTGGTTACGGGAGCGTTTGTCTACTGTTCATCGATTTCTTCTATAAGACATACTTCAGTCAAACACATCAAGCCCCGTTTGCCACCACTGGTGTAGAGCGAAAAACACGCAAAGACAAGTAAACATCTCTACGTGCCCAGTGTAGTGTCTCGGTTACCTCAGGATATGGAATAAGAATGAAAATGATTTTAAAAAAATGTCTTTGATTCAACAATTTTAAATCATGGCTGTTTTCTATGCATTAACTGCGATGCAACGGTTTTTCTGAAGAAGAAAAAAAAAACACCTGTAACTTTGGAAGAATTATGGGTTAATTGCCGAAACAATGACGACGAAGGGGAAACAATAAAGATATCATTCAATTTCGTGCAAGCAAGGGAATCTGAAGGAGCTTTCTCCAGTGGGCATCCTCTGATCAAACTCATGCATGTTTATGTCTATTCGCATTGATGCGCATAATAACCGTCGACCTCGCACAAGTTAAAAAACTTTTATTCCATATGGCTGAAAACACGGACTGATTTTTCAAGTCGAAACTTACTTGAGCCGTTTCTGCGGTTCCTTTGGATTCTACTTAGCGAGGTTAACTGGATGGGCCGATAGCCGACTCCCGTTGTGACGAAGTCCTCGAGACCCGCAGTTTTCTTTCGTTTTAGCAAAATTCTTTAATATCGAAGGGAATTTAACAACAGACTTTAATGATAATTTGGGGATTGGCGAATTGCCCTATATCGACGTAAATATGCACAGAATTGATCAGTGTTTTTAGCAGTAACCATGATAAAAGATTTACTCATAGGCATACGTACTCGAGCAAGATTCTAATCTATACGACCTCTTGACCTCCGGACAATATCTTGACGGAAGAGGAATTTGAATAATCACGCAGTACACGCTGCACTTGATGTCTTCATAGCGGAAGCTCGATGTTCTAGTGGAGACGACGCCTGTCCGGAGATCAGGAGGTCGTAGGTTCGAATTCTGCAAGAGTACGTACTCCCATAATTTCTTTTTTATCACGGCTCCTACTAAAAACACTGATCAATTCAGTGCTTATTTACGTCGATATAGAGCAAATCGTCAATCAGTTGCAATGACAATATTTTGACAAAAGAATTTCATGAATCTGAATAATTTTTGGACCTGAATATTTATTCGTTGTAACGATATTTTGTTATTTCCATGTTCGTTGAAACACAGGCACCCTGCATACCTCACATTAGCTTCACCGTGTATTTGCACAAATATCGCTTGATTTTCGTTATGCATTGTGTTTTTAAGAACTTGTCTAAATTGTATCCGTTTCTATAATGTAGTGTATATACAGGTTAACGAGCTGGGGCGTGATCCCTCGATATTGAAAGTTTCGCGGGACTCTTATGCAAAACCCTCCTGTACAACTCTTTTGTTATTCCCAAAAACTGAATAGGATCGTGCCTCGAATAAACTTCATCGTATATTTGACTACAGATACCTTTGTTCAGCCATTTCTTACCATCTCCTCCTTCCCTATGGTGATATTCACATAAAACAATGGCGAAACGAGGATAATTATCATCCAGTAACCCCATAAGAACGTCAGGATGCAATATTTTAGTACAGCTATCATACTGTATTACTAACTAGTCAAACTAACCAAACACCAAGTGTGTCAATACGATTAATGTATTTTTAAGTATAAGGGAGGGTGAGGTTGTATACAAGACCCTGTAGATGGCAATAACGGGGTGTATCTAGTCGCCTACACAACAATCAATTATGAACTTAACTATCCTATAGAATCCCATATATATACATATACATGGGATTCAGCAAAGTTTTGGTAACTCCTAACGTGGTGTCGCCGTTTTTCTTTTGGCCATTGATTTGGTATCTGAACAGTTCTAATATATTATATGTATAAAGTATAATGTATATATCTGTATATATATTTCTACATACTGTAATATATATATATATATATATATATATATATATATATATATGTGTGTGTGTGTGTGTGTGTGTGTGTGTGTGTGTGTGAAACAGGGAAAGCAAAACAAGAAACAAACTAGCATACACTAACACAAAAACATATGCATTATACATATATGCAATCATCATTGTGCCTTACATTTTGACCACTGTAATACGATTAAAAATTGTATGGTTGCGTTGCACCCTTCTGTCTTTCTAAAGTTGTTTCTATATCGTATAGTGTTAGATTTGATAAGTTGACGTTATGAATCGGTCGGCAGAGTTTTACTAGATATCGAAGATAATCATTCGTATATGATTTCAAAGGTCACGATGTCCAGAGTAGTTGAATACCCATTTGCAATTTGCAGAGGCACCAATTTTGTTTGCACAATCATTATGCATCGTCACCAAGATATGAATTATAGGATTACAACAAGTTATTGTGTTAAGCTTTCAATGCATCTTTGCAGTGATACAGGTCAGTAAACGAGTTCAACGACCGATGAAAATATGTATCTCAATCATATGATCTTATTTATCCAAATTTGCTTGACCTTTGCAATCACCATTATTATTTTTTTTTTTAGTTTCCCATACACCTGTAAACTTGTATCGAAGCCGAGTTGTGGCTTTTTTGTCTCTTGAAAATGCGATCTCTTAAAACGTGAACTCTGCACTATAGGTACCTATTATGCCACCTACAAAACTAAAACATTAATAGTGTATGACAAAGGCATTCGGGAACGGACGACACACACACACACACACACACACACTCATACATACAGAGAAGAGAGAGAGGGAGAGAGAGATGAATATACATGTGATTATTATACATCGTTAGCATCAATAAAGTATTGAAATTTGAGCCATCCCGTCCTAATGGATGAGCTAAAATTGATATTGTAAACACATTCACATTTATGGAGCTACTATATAGTAAACGTCCAGTTTTTTTTAAGTCATTTGGGAGTTCGATCAGATTTTATTACATGTATATGATTTGTATGGCTAAGTTATAAATGGATTTAAACGTGACAACTCCTGCAATGGGTTGGCAAAACAATGAAAGATGTTAATCTGAAATATCTGAGGGAAGGTTTGGAATGCGTTTTCGTTTTGATGATAAAAAGGGATAATAAACCCAATTTCAAATCGCCTGAATCGTCTTTGTTTTGTAGCAGAGCTATTTTGAAGCTATCTTTATAACCCATTTATTCTACTTTTTAGTTACTAATGAGTTTCTGTGTTTTTCAGTTTCAGTTTCACAATGTTTTCACTGATCTGTTCTCTGTTGCAACCACTGATTATGCAAACCCAATGTGAGTAATTCGGTGATTTCATTGCTTCGGCAGTATCCTAATTACACACAAACAAAATATTCTTTGAACTAATAATCAAACGAATGTGCATACTTAATGATTTCAAAAAGAATGACTTGTATACTCATAAATGTGTCAGATACTGCACAAAATATAAAACGGTCGTCACATAGCAATTATGACTTTCAGAAGGAGTTAAGCAATAGGTAGGACTGCTGTAGTCGCCAAATCATAGTCAACCAAAAACCACAAAAATTAATATATATGTTATATAGTATACACACACACACACACACACATATATATATATATATATATATATATATATATATATATATGTATATATGTGTGTGTGTGTGTGTGTGTGTGTGCTTTTGTGTGTGTGTGCGTACAAACCGGTCTGAGATCCCATTTTGAAATCTTCGCAAGCAGTAATTTGCACTTGATGTGGAATTTTTCTTATTTAATTTATATTTTTTTACCTTCTAAGTTTTAAATCAAAGGCATAAATATTTGCAAATAAATAATACTCGCCGTATAGGAATCAAAATAACAAAAAAAGTAAGCACTTGTGATCACGATAGACATGTTTCGACATGTGAGCAGCTGATTCTTTGATTTTATGTCATAACTTTGAAACTCCATATACGTACTGTACCTTTTTTGCATGACAGACGTGTTTGATTATTGTATTGCATGTAATTATTGCACTGCATTCAGATTACATTACGCAGTAACTTACAAATAAAAGCGACTCTGAGCAAAAGTAAGATTACAAGAATAAAAGGATCGCTTGATACGTGCTATATTGGAAGGAAGACCCCATCTCAGAAGAACGGGTCTGATACGTACACGGCGAACGCGATTTCTGTCAAGGGGAGAGATGAAAATGAATTACCGGTACATTGTACTAGCATCTACCGGTACCTAGCATCCGCAGCCATTAGCAAGAACGAGCCACATTTTTTATGTTGAACATGCACTACATTATATCGTGATTACTCTAGTTCTTTGTCCAGATCTTTCAGTTATGTGCATACGTAGGTTCGCCTCAGCTGAATTTCTGATATGCTATTGTGGAAGGAATATCCATAAATCTCCGACGAAAGACCCGCTCTTCAAGCCGTTCCATTGTTATCGTTTGTATAGTGTCACATGACTGGTGGGAGGGCACGTGGTTTGTTGTAAAACGGGATCATGTGATTAGAGACAGCACAATCGCATAGGCATCGCACACTCAACTCTCCACCATGGCCATGCTCATTAGTCCCTAGGCCCATAGGAAAGCGAAAAGGAAGCTCAGATCAAGAACTCCGAATCTTGATGACTTGTAGCAGGTAAATAAATCTTATGCCGAGTCGATCGAGAGTTGGACGAGAGCTGAGAGAGAAAGGTAGTGTGTGTCACGTACAAAATACTGGACGAGGAGATAGATTAGAAGGCTCAAAGAAACAAAGATGAGTCTACTTTTTGGCATCGCGTTGTTTTCCATCATCGCGAGCAGTGGCTTCGCTGCGTACACGCCCGACCAAGTCACTAATCTCCCCGGCCTGAAGACCCAGCCGAGTTTTCGTCACTTCTCAGGCTACCTGAATGCATCGGCGGAAAAGAAGCTCCACTACTGGTAAGTTCTTATTTTCCCCCACTATTTTATAGTTTGCATTTTTCTTTAATTAGCCGTTCAGCATGTTGCAATTTGAGGGTCCACACCATTCATTTATCATAGCGACAAAGTCTAAACCGTGTTGTCGCAATTTTTGTTGTCACATCACTTCCGCAATGATCCAAATCATTGCAGTGAATGCCAATCCTCGGAAATTTAATGATTACCTGTTAATTTAAAAAAAAAACATAACAAAGACATCAAAGTTTGATTTATCCAAGACTTCAAGATGAAATATAAAATGGTATTCACTGCACTAGGCATGGCCTGGTCAGTCAGCAAGTATAGACATCAGGGATGTGCTCTAAACTCATTGGAACCCTGTTTACTGACGACTACTGATATCTTCACCTTTCATATGTATTCTTTTATTCATTATGGAATGTATGGGGGTGTGCTGGGTTATAGCTACATGTATTTCTTATATATGCCCTTACTATCATCTGATCATTCTCAATGTCTTATTCAACCAAGCTAAGAAATTGTATTGTAAAATTTAGTCCCAATTTGAAAATGTATACTTATGTCAGTTATGAAATGTATGTCACATTATCCAGATTTCACAATGAATATAATAAGCGCAAAGCTCGAGTGCACACAATGCATGAATACAGGCTCTTTCCAGCTAGACTGGAAGTATCTGTCTCTACACAGGGGGCTTCTTGTCTGACGTTGGGACATGTATGGTCACCGTGGGGGGGGGGGGGGGGGGGGGGAGGGGGGCTGACCATACATGTCCCAATGTCAGACAAGAAGCCCCCTGTGTAGAGACAGATACCATTGGTCTAGGACACAGCATACCTGTCTGCCTAGCTTGCCTGATCAAAAACATGCATGATGATGCTTCATGGGATGTATGATATCTTTATTTCAATTACAAATTTCTTATGCAAAATTCAAAAACAACATCTCTGTGAATATCATTCTCAAGAGATTTAGAAACCAATAGAGGGGAACACAGGTGGTGATATCATTTCATCTACTATGCACACAATTATTATGTGGTTCTGACCGGTGACCGATGGTATCATTTCTAGGAAATGTGTCAACTGATGAAGTTCCATAATTTTTTAGTTTATTGACTGATTTCAGTGACATTTTTTCCACTCTTTTAGATGTTGCTCTTTTTAATAATTTAATGATGAATATATCACAGTAATATTTTTATGATTATTTATTTGGCATTTGCAGTTTTACCAAGTGAACAATAAAAAACAAACAAACTAAACAAGCATTATACTATTATACAGGATAAGAAGTCATAATAGTCAACATAATTGTTATATGGCTTTGAATGACACCCTGCCTGAGCTTATTACAGATGATTGGGTTTTCCCCCCATAATTGTGTATAGCAGTTGAGTCATTATTTTTTGTGCTCTCTATTTACCAGGTTTGTGGAGTCTCAGAATGACCCGGCTAATGACCCTGTGGTTCTGTGGATGAATGGGGGCCCTGGTTGCAGCTCCATGGACGGCATGCTAACCGAGCTCGGTCCCTTTCATGTGGGTGTTCCTCGTAGTAGAAATCAAATTACTGTAGAATTAAATGAACAACATATCGGTACATGTATTTTAAAAAATCAAAGTCAGACCAAACATATATTTGGAAATTGTGAATGATTAAAAGCAGTTTTTTTTTTTTTTTTGCAATTCCTGTTCAGCTAGTGACACATGGGTTGCATGTAAATTTTGAGGACTTTCCATTGAGATCTACTATAATGCAAGGGTTTACTAACATAAATTTGTACCTATGGATGTACATTCCGTCCTGATGTAATAACAAGTTATTCTATTAACCCGTACATCAAAAATGCTTTTCAATACTTGGACTCCTCTTTGTGTACGTTAGTTGTTGCTACAGTGGGCAAACGTTGGGCAAGCTTACAGGTTGTCAAAAAGAAGAAATGTCAGAAAGGCATCATGCATGAAATTTGAATATGTTAGTAAACCAGTCTAGAAGAGCTCCGCATCGATGAATAAACTCTCCTACTATCCCAACAGGTGAATCCCGATGGTGAAACTCTGTACATGAACGAGTACAGCTGGAGCACCAAGGCCAACATGATCTTCCTTGAGGCTCCTGCTGGGGTGGGGTACTCTTACTCTCCTGACAAACAGTATGCCACTGATGATGACAAGGTAAATCATTTGCATGATGTGTGTTTCTGAGACTACACTTTTAGTTGTTTTGTTGTCAGTAATTGTATTTCATGGACAATTGCATATGCAAAAGTGAAAGCGAAACCCATTGAAAAGGAAAGATTAGAGGAAAGATTGTGTTTAATGACTGTTACATCTTTTTCTTGTCTTAGTCTCAGAACGTAGTTAACCTTGAAATATGAGGTACATCTCAAGTACATACCTGGTAATGTACCTCACAATACCTCACAATGTACAATATCTCACAATGTACGTTTATGATGCAAGAACGTACTGTAGTTGTGCCTCAAGTAGGTCACGATACTGAAAACAAAGAGGAAGAGCTATTTTAAGTGGACTGTTATGGACTGCAGTACTTTCTCTTATTTGTGCTGTGCAATTTGTTCATATAAAAGGAACAAAAGATGTGAAAGCATGCTTATTGCCCCATTGTGTTGGTGTTCATTTCCTGTTTTGTCCTGTTTCTTGTTTACCTTCTCTCACCTTCGATTTTTCTCTTTCTATTATTCTTCTATCTGTTTCCTTATCTTTTTTTTTTTAATTTCCTCTCTCACTCTTTCTCTTTTAAATTTTTCTTTTGTTTATATCTGTTGTCTTTTCTATTTCTCTGGAAACATCCGACCAGGTGTCAATGGATAACTACTTAGCGCTGCAGAGTTTCTTCAAGAAATTCCCCGAGTATGCTTCCAATGAGTTTTATGTGACTGGCGAAAGCTATGCGGGAATTTACGTGCCCACCCTCTCTCTTCGTATCCTTCAAGGGAATGCGACCATCAATATGAAGGTAAATAATATAATATTCAGTCAATACCCAGGAGGGTGCTACATAGCTTTATGTTACCACATGCCCAGTTGGGGCAAGGAGATTTTCAAATTTGCTGCAAAACACTTGCCCGGATATTAGTTTTACTTGCCTGAAAAGAAAGTCCAAGATATAAGGAAATAATATAGAAAATCATGTGTTGGTCAAGGGCTTAGTAAAGCACAGTCATTTGAATAAACAGCACACATTGATTCGCATGCTAACAATGGAGTAACAAACTTGGTCCGATTAAGTGTTGCCGTTGCTGCATTGCATTGCATTGCATTAGGGCTTCTTCATTTAAGTAATGGAAAGCTGTTGCAGTGAAATATAAAAGTGTGTTGCATCAATAAACAGCCAATTGTCTTTGGGCTTTTGTATGGTTGACTTTGTGGGTTTAGTGGGGGAATAAGTGAAAAAAAGATGGCTTTAAATCTTTTTTGCTTGCCCAATTAGGGCAATCATTTGTTCTCATTGTTCCAAAACACTTGCCCGAATTGGATTTTCACTTGCCCAGGGCAATCGGGCAAGTGCTTATGTAGCTCCCTGCCCAGTAACATGTTCAGCAATGCTCCACTTGTAAAGTGTGAAATATCAAAGACTTCAAAAACAAAACACTTTGTAATATCAGCATACTCTCTGTTCAGATTTATAAATAGTACAAATCATGTATGTGGTATGGATTAAAGTTATGCTTTCACAGCATACTTTCTTAATAATGTTGTGGCATATGTATGTGTATAGGGTGTTTCAGTGCTGAGTGTGGAGAGCAAGAAATACTCCAATGTGTATGCTCAACTATGTATTAAAAGCGAGCAAGTAGGGAGGGTTTGTGCTTGAGTTCTCAGTGCTCTCATGTTTAGGTATTTTGAAGAGAAAGTCAAGGAATCTCAGATTGGGATAACAGACATTTACATTTTTTCTCATCCGAAGGAGTCAGAAGTTGCTTTCATCAGCTTTTAGAGATGATGACTTCCTGAAAAAAAAAAAAAAAAAAAAAAAAAAAAAATTATTCCTTCACAGGCCAAAAGTCATACTCAAACATCTGCATGTTCTCCTAACCATTGCAGGGCTTTGCTATTGGGAATGGAATCACCAACTTTGATACCAATACAGATTCCCTCATCTACTTTGCCTACTACCACGGCCTCCTCGGGCTTGAGTAAGTGACTGTCAACATGCTTGTAAAATATAGGAGGATTGCCTTTTGCTGTGTTTATCAACTTTCCAATGTTTGAAGCCTGATTCAATACCCACTGTCAAAATGCATTTGCAAACGTCTTTCAGATTGCATTTCTTGAGTTGTTGCACTTATCAACTCAAATCTGTCGTGAGTCGATTGGGAGGCCTTGTCATTGTGCAGCTCCATTTTGCAGTTTGACCCAAGGAGCGGAGATGTGTAGTTGGCAGTGGTTGGGATGGGCAGGTCTGAGCTGTAAACACGTTTATCAACCCTACAGAAATTTGTGTTTGGCGCAAACATGTTTGCAATCACACTTTTTTTGCCATGTCAGAAACATGTTTCTAGCTCTATAATCAATCAAAACAGCTCTGCTTTTATCAACTGCCCAAAACTCCCTGAAATTTGTGTGGAAACCTTGATTCTGCACCAAAAATGAGATGATAAGATGTACCCTTAGAAGTACAATGTATGTGATAGTGTTTAAGTCTTTCTATTGTACATGACTAAAAGGAGAATGTTTACCTTGGAGCAAAGGATACTTACTGGTATTATGATTGATAGCAATATATGAGAAGCAAGAAGAGATAAAGATATTTGAGTCAAATGAGATATCTGTTCAGAAATAGTCAGAAAATGATGGTGAATGGAATGCTAGTGAGTCATGAAAATAGAATCCAGTGAGGGCCTTTTCCAGGAGCTGTTTTTATCTCACAATGTGATCACATAAAGCTCTTCATACATTTTAGTAAATTGCTATGACTGGTGTCATATTTCTGCACAAGAGACATAACTGGCCCAGCACCTCGAAAACCTCAACAGTTCACAATTTTTGGTCAATGCCAGATTCTGAAGAGGAGATTTTCAGCTGTAAAATGAAATGTTGTTTATCAAACTTGGCTGTTCTTAGCCCACCGAAATACATGTATGTGACTGAAAGGTAAACATAAAGGAATGCTACTTGAGAAAATTGGATATGAAGTCAAGGATCAGTACGTGTACACTGACTTGCCATCCATAGTGTATGGAACAAAGGGGGATTAAAAAATGAACAGCAACTGCAGGGTAGGGAATGTAGTGCTTTGTATCAGATTATCTGAAAACTTGGTACAATCATTGACAGCATACTGTTTGGGGTCATGTTAACATATATCTAGGCTACAGCTTAGTATAGGGGAATTTACCACACTGTACAGTCAGATTCAGTTAGTGTCGAAAAATTAATCGCACACACCAGTGAATTTTAAGGAAATTTGGAGAAGTTGTTCAGAAGTTGTAAAATAAATTTGCAAATCTTTAATTCCAGCCTGGTGCAGTCATGGCTGGATTAGAAGGTTACAACAATATGTAATACTAAAAACTACGAAAAAATTACCCACCTTTGTTTTTTGTTCACATGATATAGAAACTTATTGCAATTTATTTGTAGCATTTGATAACACAATGGATCCGTCTACTGTAAAACAAGATATTTTCGCGGCATGACATTTTTGTGAATTGGAGCCAACGGCCTTTTTTGCAACATGAAATTTTCGCGGGTTGCCTCTAGCTTTCAATGCATATAGTGGAGACAAGAACTTTCGCATGTATATTAATTTTCGCAATTCTTGGTTCTCGCGAAATTCACAAAATCAAAATGCACGTGAGCATTCCTTGTTTTACAGTATGCAAGCTACATGCTTTACTGTCTCTTCATGTTTAGATATTATCATTTATATGATATGAACTTTGATATCTCCCCCCCCCCCCACACACACACACACCTTCTACTAGCTTATGGAAGAGCCTGACTGAAAACTGCTGCAATGGAACCAAGTGTGTTTTTTCGAAGACAACGAGTAGCACGTGTTACACATACGTAAGTCACATATTTACTCTGTATCACTCTCCTGTGCACCAATTTTAAATTGGAAAAAACAATGACATTCAGTTCAGACCACTAGGATCTGCTTTTAGTAAAAGTTGATTAAAAAAAAATAGATACTGATTTATGAATATCACATTTGTGTGTATTTTCTTGTCACATTGATTGACACCTATAATAATTTATCGGAAGACCTCATCTAGCAGTGATGATAACGTAAGTGCCAGTCTGTCAGAGGCAATTCGTTTGCAAAGCAAGGTGTAGAATGTAATTCAGTGCTATTTTTTATCTTATATGAAAGTGATTTTTTATTCGTATACTCTCTCTTTCTCTCTCTTTGTGTATATCATGTAATATGACATCTTTGATATGCTTCTTTAACCTTCTTATCAAGCTGGGCTTTTTGGCTGTGCTTTATGTTGGGGGGGGGGGGGGAGGGTTCCTGTTTTTAGAGCAATTCCATGGAACCTGAACAATATGAAAGCTGTCCATGAATATACTTGTCCTTGATTAATTTGATAAGTGAGGATGTAAAGTCCCTCATCATGTGCGTGAACAGTAGATGATAAGAAAATGATGCAATGCATTTGATTTGGTATCAATTTGATGTAGCCTTTGTTATGTGGAACAAAAATTTGAATACTTTACTAGTCATATGGATCTTCACTGTTAAAAGTGATAACAAATATCAGAGTTTGAATTTTTGTGAAAAGTGGCTTCAGATAAAAGACTGTCTAGAACTGTTTTCTCAAACCAAGTTTATCATGCTTCTGGTAATCATTTCTAGAGTCAGAGCCATGCTGATCATAGAATGAGTTAACTTCCTGTTAATTTCCAGAAGTTTGAGCATGTGGTCATACTACCAACAATAGTATGTGTAGTTCAGTGACACAAAATCATCTGTAGTTTTGGTCTTTAAAACCATGGACCTTTTGTTGTAGGTCCATGGTAAAACGTACTCTCCATGGAGGAAAATAACCTTGCACCTTCAGTGAATATGAAAAAATGCAACAGTCTGCAAGAGGATGTGCAGCGTGCTTAAACAACATGAATTTGATCTACTCCTGTGTCAAGTTTTTTTAAAGTGACAGCCATGCGCGGTCACACTGCCCAAAACTACACATAGTTTTGCAAGAAGTGAGAAACTCTCTGAGTGCACGTAGGAAGTTTCGTGGGAAGTTTCACTGGTAACTTCTTGAAAAGTTTGTGGTTATACTGGGAAGCAAAATAGTTTTGCAAAGTGCGGCCACGGTTATAGATGAACCTTTGTATGTTTTTTTTTTTTTTTTTTTCTCCAGGTTGGTGAGTCTCTGAACATTGTATACAACATTGGGCTGAATGAGTACTCCCTCTATGCTGATTGCTATTCGGGGCCATCTGGAAAGAGTCCGCTTGTGACACGCTACCAGTTTGACATGATGCACGTCTTGGGCCATTTCCCAACCACCCCGCCAAAGTATTACCGGGTAAGGACACGACATCACTGCCACTAGTGTCACCACCACCACCACCACTACAAACTACAAATACTGCCACTATGTCTACTGCTGCTGCTGTTATTACTGTGACAACTACTACTTCTAATGCTACTACTGTTACTACCACTTTTACCACTACCGCTAGTCTTAGAATTACTACTACTACTACTACTACTACTAGTACTACTACTACTACTACTACTACTACTACCTATACTACCTACTACTACTACTACTTCTACAGTTGCAATCAGGGCTGGCGCTACATTTTTAAAAGTGAGGGGGCCCAGTTATATTTTTCTGGTGCCACTTCCAGATTGAATCATCTGATGAGCAGAAAAAAAAAAAGAAAGAAAAGACTTCACATTTTTCTGGTGCCACTTCCAGGCTAAAAATACATGGGGGATCAACTGATAAAATCCTATATGTATTCCTATGTATTATGCAAAAAAAGTGGGGGGCCTGAGCCTTACTTGCCTCCCGAGGTTCATGTAACCTTTTTTTACACTGATTACTATGGATATGCTTGTGTGAGAAAGCTGATATTTGTTGCCTGTACCAAATAATACTTTTTGTTAATGCAAGATTTTTAATCACTCGATTATATGCCACAATGATAACTGAAGCTTTGTATTTTCCAGGCAGTAAGAAAAAAAAAGTACTGTAAAAGTGATTTCTTTCGCGTACAGATGCTTTCGCGGTTTCCATCGGTGCCGACTTTTTCGCTTGTGTTTCAAATATAAAAACTGTTTTATTTTGCACATGAAAACCCAAACTATAATCCAATTATTCTTTTATTTATTAAATAGAAATTGAAATTAAATGCAGGCTTACCTGGAATCCCATCTCTTGAGCACTTTATAACATGATTGTAAAGTTGTAATATCCCTAATAAATTTCCTTGATATTATCCAATCTTGTGTAAAATATGGCAAGAAGTAGTACTATAGACAATGCGCGAGAGAACATGACGTGAATGAGATTAACAGTGTTTGTATGCATTCTTAAAATGCACACTGCTGTACATGAATGAATTCTTCTGTTTTAACACACTCCCAATTACTCGTAATTAACAGTACAATGACTGCACGCGCACAGGAGTTGACCTACATTGCGCGGTATTGCTGTGTGTGTTGACCATCAATACACTCAATGCGCAAAATCTTCATGTGTGCATGTGCGCAATAGCGTTGTAACAAGCGGCGAGTTCAAAACATTTCCTTGCATGGTTAATTTCGTGCGACTTTTCAAAACATTTTTGCATGATGTTAAATTGCGGTTCAACCTCAAAGCACGAAAATAAAACCACCGCGAAAGAAACCTTTTTTATAGTACTGTGGTTTTCCCATACGCTAATGCAGTTTGGTGATTCAATTATCAAAAAGTTTTCTGACGCTGTTTGTTTTTATAAATATAATCCTTTTCCTCATGCCCTCTCCTTCCAACATACGTTTCAATTTAATCCATCAAAATTAGGCATCTTCAGCTGGCAAGGGTCTTGACTTGATGCCCCCATGTGTGAACCGAACGGCTGAAACTGCTTACCTCAACTTACCAAGTGTCCGGAAGGCCCTTCACATCTCTGACCAGGCACCATCTTGGGAACTTTGCAGGTGAATATTTTGCCACATATCATGCACCACTCAATTCAGTCCCAGCCAGAATGTATTGCTTTGCATTTGTCAAACACTTTCCTTGGATATGATAAGGGTCTCAGTCCTGCAAGAGTCGCATCCATAACCACATTCTGCAGATTGTATAGTGTATTAGTTATTAGGCCCCACTATCATCTTTTTATCATTATTCCTCCTTAAAGCTGCTGTAAACCCTTAATTAGGCCATGAGGTTGTCATGTATAGTGCACAGTATTGTATGCATGATTTTGATACTTAAGTGTCATGCCTTGTGGACTGTTGTTCACAATAGCATGTTATATATTAAAAAAAATGCACATAAATGCATGCGGAATATTACCATCATGAGGAGAATTGTTAAGAAGATTTTATAAAGCAACTGCTCTGAAGAGAAACAGCAGTACTCAATGGCAGAGATGATTGATAAACATGCTTTTTTTGATAATACACCCATGGCTAGAAATAATTAAGATAAAATATGTGTAGTTGTCATTTACTCGGAATCCAAGGAGAAAAGAAAACATTGTTTTTTTTTTTTTTGTCTTTGTGTTGATTTATGCAAGTGTTGGTGTATGTGCCTTATGAAGTTGTGCACAAGTGTGTGTTTGTAGGTGTGTGTGTGTGTATTCTCCAAGATTTATGCTGTCTGTGATATCAACACAGCATTTACTCTGTGACAATTTCATGCAAAATGTGAGCATTTCAATGCTAGTTGGTGGTGCTTAGATTATCCCATTGAGGACGAGTCCCAAGTATACTTTGGCAAGTGTCTATGCCATGGGGAATGCGTGTTGTAACAAAATCAGCCTGTCCTCAATGGGTTAAACACACACAATTCATGTGCATTACTTCTCTTCTTCTACAGCAACCTTCCATACTCGACCATCTACAACACCATGTTCGACCAGTACCAGACCTTACTGACCAAGTACCGTGGAATGGTCTACAATGGCGACACGGACATGGCATGCAATTTCCTGGGTGATGAGTGGTTTGTCGAGTCCCTCGGGCTGAAGGTGCAGAAGCAGCGAGTGCCCTGGAAGGTCAACGGCCAGATCGCCGGATTCTTCAAGCAGTTCGAGAATCTCTCCTTGGTGACGGTGAAAGGGGCGGGGCATATGGTGCCGGCTGATAAGCCTGCCGAGGCACTTCACATGTTTACTTCCTTCCTCGAAAACGGTCCACTGTGAGCCTTTTCCCATCCCTGTTTGCAGTACTCTCCTTGGGGGCAGGCATCGCGAGTCTTTAAACCTTCTCAGAATGGAATTCCTTATCTAATTTCTAGTAGCCATTTTGGCAAGATATCTTGCAATTGATACATCGAGCTCTGAGAGAATTTCACTGCACAAATTATCACTTTGTAACTGTATTTTACTGCATATTTTGAGAGATAAACCTAGTTAAATGGATTTATTGATTCTGCACAAGATCATAATGAATCAATCAAGATATGGGTACATTTCAAAGATTAGTCATAGATTTATACATTATGAGGCTTAAACACAAATCAGCATCCACAACATATAGTTATGCACATTCAAATCAGGCTCATGTGAATGAATATCTTTAAATTTTGTCATAGAACACTCACTTTGAGTGATTTAAGTTGTTAAGATGCAGTTCCAAACGACAAAAATCTTTTTTCTTAGTCTTGATATGTTTAAAAATGTGGTAAATAATTATCCTGTTAATGAGGCATATGCTACAGGAAAACATTCACCCAATAAATATCTCAATTTGTGCACATATATAGTCCTGGGAAATGACAAAAGTAGACTTTTATTTCCTCTGCATAGTGAAAGCACCTTTCATCTGAAGAGAAATTGGTATTTAATGTTAAGTAACTGATGGATGGTGACTGTGAATTGAGTGATATTAACAGTGTAAGCTGGCACTTAAGCTAAAGGAAGCCTGCTTTTTATGACACCTGTGTAATGTTTTGTAGTTGAGGGCAACTACATTTCATAATGCTGCAAATATGAAAACTGTCACCAAAGTTCAATCAAATCAAAATCGCTACCCTTGCCCATGTCCTATCATTCTTAATTACGGTAGACTTTATGTGTGATGAGCTGGGACAATCATCTTGATCTGATTACAAGTGTTATGATATATGGATTGATGCAAGCGCTGAAATCCAGTGTGAAATGTGTTCAAGCTTTGTCGTGTGCATGAGAAGTTTTAAATCTTGGTGATGTAAAGGAGGATGAAACTTTGGAGTGATAAACTGCCTAATTCAGTGCAGCTGCAGCTGTAAAAGTTTACTTGTTATGATTCCCCAACAGGAAGCAATCCATCCTAGAAATACAATTAAATACCTGTTTGCTTGCTTAGAGTACTCTCTAAAGAAATAACATGACCAGACTATTATGTCATAGGTGACTGTAGCCACTGAGATCTTGAAACAATAGAAGATCTAGGAGACATGTAGTTTTCATTCCAGATCATAGAGCCTGCTTCTGAGCTGAAATATGTACATTTCTCAGCGATTTATTTATTCCCTCCTGTTTGTTTGTTCTCCCAGTGCCTCCCCCTTGTGACCTTAAAATGCAGATCAAAGGAGGAATCTTACTATGGAGATCTGTATTCATGAGATTATGTTTTACTCCAACGTTCTTAAATCTCTGTCTCCTTCATGTTTCGACCAAAGTGTACACTATTTTTGGCAACCAAAGAATGTTTGTGCATGTTGCAATACACTAGTAGCATCTGTCAGTGATATTGAATTGTATTTTTACAATATAGATACTATATATATGTGCATGTTCCATTCCATGTCCTCTTACCTTGTCATTTCCAGAAAAGCATTTGTCAACAATCATTCTGGGATATAGTTCCCATACTTAAGTAGTGGCAAAAGATTTACCAGTGCTTTGATTTCATGCAAAGGAAAGTAGAGAATACAAGTAATACCAACTGTTATGATAGAATCAGACATTGAGGATTTATTGAATGTGTGAGAGATGGTGGCGAAATGTAAGGTGCAGTGGCGTATATTTAATAAAGAGAGTCTGGCCAACTCGTAAATTGGACACCATGTCGTTGCCCAGCGTATTACACATTACATGGTTAGAGTGTACGCTCAGACGTAATAATGAAAACCTACCAAATAAGGGGTAGTGAACAATTGGCACTGCGTATGAGCGTATTTTGGTAATGACATGGCTCCACAAAGATCACACGACCAATTTTGCCCAATCATAGGCTTCAAAACTCATAAGCCGAAAACCGAGTTGGCCAAACTGTCTTTATATACGGCACCGGTTAGATGACCATGGCCAAATACTGTATACGCTGTTATTTTCATGTACAGATATTTTCGCGAATGAAGAGGTCACAAGATGTTATTTTCATGAACTGATGCCGACGCGAATGAAATGCGCTATCACCCAAGTGCATCAAGACATTTTCGCGTGTTGTTAAATTCGTGATCCAACTGTGATTCACGAAAATAACAGCTTATACAGTAGCCGTGCAAGTGAAAACATTGTTTTGATTTGTTTTGTTTGTGTTTGCAATGAACTGCAACAATATGTATAGAGTATACAATGTGATACAATAGTCATACAAAGGACTGCAGCTTGAGAATGGCTTGACAGCTCTTTTGACAAACAGATTAATTAGGACATATCTGAAGTAACTGTATTGACTGGCCCGGGAAGGATTCTGTGCACCTTCACTGTGTGCTGTCAGTTCATAACAATGACAGCAGGTTAATTGCAAACTCCACATTTAATGATTTTTGTTGAGGTATTTTGAATGTTTCTAAGTTGCAAAGCATTCGCAGATATCATGTGCTTCATAATGGAAAGATGGAATGGTTTTTATACTGATATGGATGAAGTACTTGTCAGAATTGTGTCACATAATTTGTGACAAGTGCCTTTTTAGCGAATGTCTTCTCATTGCAATCATGTTTCAAAGATTTTAGACACATTGTTAAGAGTTGTAAAGTGCATTCATTGTATACCTTGACCTTGTGTTACCAGTTAATAAAAAAAATAATCAATTGTATATATTCTAAACTCTGTAGATACCTAATGCCAAGGATCGTGTTTGCAATATGTAATTGTACAGGAATTTGGAAAGACGAGCAGCTCCTTCTCAGTGCAGAAATGTAAAAATCGATGTGACTTGTAGTTTATAGAACCAGATAAACAACACTGATACTGCACACTTCATATGCTTCACAACGTTTTTATAATTTCATGAGTTTCGTGTGTCGGATGCTATTCATGAATTTTACGTCATGAGGAAATATGAGCTTTGATCCTGCCATGAATGCAACGTTTACACATACACGTGTACATTTCTCCTTTCTTCTCTTCTGGGAAGTCTCCGATTTGCAAAAATTAGACTTGCTGTATATATATATATATATATATATATATATATATATATATATATGGCATATACAGTATACATGCACAAAGAATGACATGATTGAGTAATAATGTAATAATGTCGAAATGTGTAATAGCAATCATTGGGGTACTTGTGTCCCTCTCATTTATTCCAGTGTTGTCATCAACATAGAATACGAACAGTGATACGAATGTTGCATTGATTTCCACAGACATTATTAACCTAATTTAGTGCCATTAGATCAATAGCCAAATGAGGCATATTTCCTTCACCTAATTTTGTCAATGTCACATTGATTGTGTGGGTTAAGTGGTAGAATTCACGTGTATGTCATTGCTGCATACATTTATTCTAAACTGTATTTGAAGATGGCCTTTGTTACTGATAGTGTATGACCAAAGGTCCATCAAAGTATTGTCAGGTTGGCATACGAGTTTTGCCAATGATCTTTCTCTTTTTGTTTTCTTTTTATTTAGGGGGAGATATTTTCATCTTGTTCCCTTTGATTTCAGTCTTCATGAGAATTTTTATCTTTTTTTTTTATGGTGGCAGTGCAATTCCCAAACAAATCATGTTTTTACCACACTGTTCAATCAAAGTGTAATCAGTTTTATGCCTTTGTCACATTGTTATTGATATTAAGTAAAAAATGAAACAATGATGGCAATAATGATGATGGTGATGATTATACACTACTACAGTGATTATCATCTCCATCATCATTTCCAGTTATGATGACAATGATGAAAAACATAACTGAAGCCGTTATCCAAAATCTAAGTTATCTCTCTTTTTTTTTTCATGTTTGGCACTGCCTTGATACAAGAAGCACATAAGGCATGAGCAAATGTTCTACAAAATGAATTCACTGCACACTGATGATTTTCTGTAATACATGCTATATCATGGTAATCATTTCGAGAGGCTTACAGACCGAGATAAAGAAGAAACTACATCACTAAACGAAAAGAGGAAATGTGAACGTCAGAAGTCAAGCTCCTTGGTAACAGTAACGTATCTTCTACTGCGCACTCTGGTTATAACGAACACGGTTAATGAAGTTCAAAATTACTCAAATTATTATGTATGAGTTAATCTTTACATACTTTATAGTTCGGTTATAACCAACTCTTCTAACGAAAGAAACTGGCCGGTCCTTGAGACTTTATAATAGGAGTCGCCCTGTATTAGGCCTACATCATCTAGACATGTAATACAGGATGACCCATCCCTACCCTTTAGTTGTCGTCTTCATCGTTATCATCACTGTCATCACTGTCATCACTGTCATCATCCTTACTGTCATCATCCTTACTGTCATCATCTGTCTCACCATCGGTCTCATCTCTCTTTGGGGTTGGTGGTAATTCTGTAGACGGCGTTACCCCGGGCGTTGCCAATTCCCTGTTGGTGCGTGTGATTCCATGGTAGGTGGTATGATAGCCATTCCAGTGTGTCACACTCACACGAGCCCACGGATATGAAACAGACGATGTGTCGGGTGCTACCGTGCTTGAACTTGATCCCGCCCCCTTTCTCGCTCCCGCGCTCGGCGATTTTCCCGGACCTCGACGAAAATTTCTTTCGGACGTCTCCTCCGTCCAGAGCGCGTAGTGTCGGCAGCATCCAATCGGTTTGGAGACCGCCCCTTCTGGATGTGTCAATAGAGAGACAGAATTCAGTTGGCACCGCTTCCCCCGAGATCTTGGCTCCGAACATTGCCCGACGTCCTCAAAGACGTCTATGGAATGGCAGGAAAGGTTGCGGAGGCAGGCCGCGGCGCACCGCGTCGTCGATCGCACCCGGAGTTCTTTGATGACAAACTGATCTCGCAGACAGGTGTCGCCTAATTGCTCGGGATCATGTGCACGGAATTGGCCGCATACTCCTGTATTGACCAACGCATAAAGGAGAGACACTTTTTTGCTTGGTAAAGAAATCCCGCTAATAGTGCTCTTTTACAAGCTGTCGATATTGTAAAAAAAAAGAAAGAAATAACATGTAGGCCTACTCACACAGGCTAACACGAAACAAAAAATAAACAACAACAAAGAATAAACCTTATCGAAAATATCATTGGACTTCCATCTGTCATTACATCACGTTTTTTAACCATTTCCATCTACTTTTGTTTGGAGTGATTGCAAAATTATGTATTTATCTGTATACCTGAATATCAGTCTTAATCATCCTACACAAACTGTAGGCCTATATAGATAACTTTTCAACACGAAAACAATGATTCATGACATCGCTGTAGTTAATAGTTGTTGTAAAAACATGTTAGTACGTTATAACGGATAAAGGAGAAGCATTCAGGTATAAAGAGCCGTTGCTTCCAATTCTCACAAACAGATAAAAATGGAATTTGCTCAGTGAAACAGCTCTTTAAAAAAGAATACCACGTGTATTAACGAAATAACCATACATTGAAATAAGATCGAAATGAAATAAAGCTCGATGACTCATTAAGAAATATTTTGACGACGTGATATTCATTTTTGTTCTGATCCAGAAAAGGGAAGAAAGAAATTAAAATTTACAATTTGAACTACAAAGCAAACTTCCAGAGTTTTACACACCCACATAAACACACAATCATGCATCCATCAATATACAAACTCCAATAGGCCTATAACCGATGACCACATGCATTTTACACAGATTTTTTTTTTCTCTACTCAAAATTTCGAGAATTTGTGTAAAACTTGTTATTTATCACCGACTCTCGTATGTGGATAACTGAAATCACCTGCCATAATCAATGAAACAAACAAACACACACACACACACACACTTTGGAAATTAATGAAAACTTACGGGGTACAGCGGGAGGCATCTGAACCACGAGTCCTACATTCAAAATGAGTAGGAGGAAAATGATTTGAAACTGACACATCGTAAATCCAGCGGATGCTTTAGGCTATCCCGAAAAGCGTAAAGACCCTCAGTGCACCATCGTTCATCCGTATGTGATATGGCGAAATCAAACTTCAGCTGCAGCAAAATGTTTATAGAATGTGATCCTCAGAACGAAATTTCAGTGATCGCGACAAATAGATTTTATAGTGCAAACTATCGAGTCATTGCCCAACGTTTAATTTCTTCTTTTCCTTCCTCTCTGTCTCATTGTTCTTCTTGCAACCCATTTCTTCCTTCTTTTTTCTCCTCCTGGTTTTCCTCCTCTTTCCCTTCTGCAGAATTTTGTATCGTAGAATCGAACAACGCAAGAATTGCTGGAATAAAGCACGTCGTCAACCGAGCAGGACAAAAGTCTAATTACATCCGATTGAAATCAATAATGTGCAGTTGTATACAAGAATGTCAGAAGCATATTTCTGTTGTCTGCATGCCTGGCACAGAAACGTGTTGGAGTTCCCATCGCGTCTGTGCCAACCAGTGCTTCCTTCTTTATGTTTTAAAGTGGCAAACTGAGACTTTTGCACCGAATCACTCGGATACTATCAAGATATCGTCCGCAGAACAGATCGTCTGATTCAGCGTAGACAGTTCTACAGTTTAATTGATAATATTCCTTCGATTTACATATTTGTAAGCTCAAAACATTTGTTGAATTGTTCACACTTTAGATAATAACCAATTGTCCATCTGTGTCTGCCCGCTGATTTTATTTTTTGTTCTTCTCTGACTGTCCCTTGATTGAAGAATAACTTTGAAATGTGAGAACAGACGTAATGGATTAATTCAAATCAGTTTCCCGCGATAAAATCAGTTCCATTACGCTCGCCGCCGCAAGCAAGCAAGCAAACGTGAAAGTGCAGGCAGCTGTTGGCTGTCGATTGGCTCAACCCAGGACTTCTTGTGGACTTGATGCTGCATTGAGGGCATGAAGCAAATAAATGGGCAGAATCATATTTGTACGAAACGTGATTAGTTTGCTCAACAAAAATATCAATCGACAGGGTTGTCTTTGCCATCGCAGCGCTGTTCCTTGATTTTGGCTTTTTCTAGGCTTTTTTCATCGTTTGGCTTTGATCTTCATTTTCTATTCCGTGTATATAGTTATGCTGTTGTCATGGAAACGATGATGCTTGCACTTTCCATCAATATGGTAACAAATATGTTTGAGGAACATATTTGTCTTAAAGGAAATATCGTATTCGATGATATTGATGGAATCAGAGCAACAGTGTCAAAGTGATCGGATGCAGAAAGTTGCGACAATTTGAAGGGTAAAAAAAAAAGAGAAACACTTCAGGTCCTTTGGTCATAAACAATTCCTGAACGTGAAAAAAACAACAACAAACTTTTGATCACGTGACAGAAGGAAGTAACGTTTATAAAGACTTTACCTCGTCCAGGAGAAACAGTCAATGAAACTTTGCACAGATAGTGCGAGAACATGGAGAAATTCTGTCGGTATGTGCGTGCATTGCTATCATACTATGTTGTCATATACTATCATTATTGCTGCTGCAATTATTGCCATTTAACAATACCTTTGGCAAATTCGCAACTATAGTATGATCGTGTTTTCATTATCATCATCGCAGAAAGCGTTAAAATTCTCTTGCGTCGAGCAATCGCATTTACCGACATCAGGGATTACTCAATTGCAATTAGGATTGCAAAAGTTCCTGTCTTTCTGTTTTTTAATTGTATCTCAGTGAATGCGCAAAAAGCACTAATCATTTGTAATGGCCTAGTGCTTAAAATGTTCACTTCCATTGTTTAGCATACTGGATGCTCCTCCTATAAAATGAGATTCATTGAGAACTGACAAACACTTGTCAGGAAATTTCTATAAAGGTGATCAATCTTACTTCTTGATGTCCTTTTTATTTCATTCTATGTCATTTGAACATAGGAAAGAATTCTGGAAAGTACACACATGGTTATCTGTAATAATGATATGTATGAAATCATTTGGAGTTATTTCCCCACACAGAATTCTTCTTAAACATTGTAAACTTTTAGTTATCAGTGTGTTGACTATGCATCGATCGGTAGCCTAGATTCGTATATTTGACAAAATCGCTTTCTTCCTTCTATACAAACAAATGGCCTTGATCATGACCAACGATGTCATCAGCCCCATTCTCAGTTGCTTGCTTTAAATCGATCATTTTGTTGAAACTTCGGTTTTGAAGAGATGAGTAAATGTACCTTCCCTATTCCCTGTTAAATCGAGCGGATTCTATATAGGCAGCATAAATCAGCAACAAAAAGGCAATGCTGGAGTTCAAGATCAAGTTGAACAGAGAGACTCATCTTCCATTGAAAATGTACATTAGACAAAAAAAAAAAAAGAAGAAGCAATGTCCCGTTTTGTTGGAATGCTGAAAAGAAGATGATGACGGTGATATATATAAAGACGACGGTAAAAGGAAGAAGCAGAAGATTCTCTGAAAATGTACTCCGGGCTGAAATATTATAAAAGGGTAATGATAAATAATTATGCACAATATGAAGAATTTGTCACTTTTAACACTGACAATTTAGTTATTTAATGAAACCCCTTCACGTCTCAGATTTACAAATTTAACTTGTTTTCATTTTCCCACATTTGTATTTCTAATTTCTTAGAACAACCTGCATGGGTACTTTAGCAAATATGTACGCTTGTTTTCTGGCGCAAGTCTTGACTGATTATAATGCAACAGTGTTTGCGCATTAACACACAGTTATTACAGGGAAGGGTAAGTCATGAGATGTATACTTTTAATACTGTTTTATATTCAGTATCTCTGCGGGGTTGTACAGTAATGTTTAAATGAACACCCACACACAAAAACACACATGGTAAATACAGCTTTTGATTGTGATTCAGCTGATTTTGATACATTCGCCAAAACTGATGTTCAATCTGTCCGCAGTCATTAACTTGCAGACGATCGCAACATCAGCCATGTCTTATACTTTGATTCTTGATTCAAAACAATGAAGACAACAAAATCGATGATCCAACAATATGTAGCGAATAACTTTTAGTTGACACTCCATGATACCACATTTGTTCCAATACCAGTATATGTTTCTGCTACTTTTAAATGAGTGATTGAAATGTTGTCATATATGTCTCTATATGTTCCTAGTATGCGAGTACACACACACACGTCACACACACACACACACACACACACACACATGTATATATATATATATATATATATATATATATATATATATATACTGAAAGAAATTAGACTGAGGCGGACGTTGCTCTCGATCTTGAGTCTCCTTTTTATTCAGTCAAGCTTTCGGCCAGTCATCAGGCTTTCCTCAGGATCTACCAACAGAATAGTTATTATCTGAATAACCTGAAGTGTCATGATGATATGCAGGGAGGTGACTCACCTCCCTTATGTGATATGTAATGCAATTTCAATATACACTGTATTACCAATCTTCTGAATTATTTCCTTTATATACACAAATCAATCATTCAATTCAATACAAAAATCCAATCTAGCCTCATCTCATCATCAAAATAACATCATAATATATCCAAAAATATATATGAAGAGATTCTTATATCAAACTGTTGATAGGCCTATAATAACCATATTTTCTCATAATTCTAAACATAATAATTACAAACAAAATTATATACATATATGTTCATAATATGTATATTTGCATTGCGTATATATGCATACATACACACACACCAACATACATACGCACACACATATATGTTCACATACACACACACACACAATTCTTGTTAATATCATACTATCTAAATCAACATATCGTATATATTTTTTATATTACCGAATTATAATAACCTTAACCACTACCAAAATATATCAACTGTTAAATATAACAAACAACAACATTCTATATAGTATTTACCTGCATATAAGACGTGTATCATTTGACGTGATGTCCTGCATCATAAGGTTATTATAATTTGGTAATATAAAAGATATATACGATATGTTGATTTAGATAGTATAATATTAAGAGGAGTTGTGTGTGTGTGTGTGTGTGTGTGTGTGTGTGTGTGTATGTATGTGAATATGTATGTGTGTGCATATGTATGTGAGTGTGTGTGTATGTGTGTATGTATACATATACACTGTATACGCAATGCAAATAGACATATTATGAATATAATATATATGTATAAGATTGTTTGTAATTGATATGTTTAGAATTATGAGAAAATATGGTTATTGTGATTATTTTCAACAGTTTGATATAAGAATCTATTCATATACATATATATATTTTTGGATATATGATGTTATTTTGACGATATAATGAGGCTAGATTGGATTTTTGTATTGAATTGAATGATTGATTTGTGTATATAAAGGAAATAATTCAGAAGATTGGTAAAATATGAAATTGCATTACATATCATTATGACACATCAGGTTATTCAGATAATAACTACAATGTATTCTGTTGGTAGATCCTGAGGAAGGCCTAATGACTGGCCGAAAGCTTGACTGAATAAAAGGGAGACTCAAGATCGAGAGCAACGTCCGCCTCAGTCTAATTTCTTTCAGTATAATGCATCCGACAATGAGGCACCGCGCACGTTTGGGACCCAGGGAACTATCTCTCGCACTATATATATATATATATATATATATATATATATATATATTTATTTATTTATATACAATTACATATAACTTTGACAAAACACCTAACTTGATCACGGCAGACAAATGGACAACTTGATATTGAAGCCGTGAACGATGCATCCATCAACTTTGTTTTTGAATTTGAAGTATAAGGTAAGATTGTAT
Source organism: Diadema antillarum (assembly GCF_040938485.1). Lineage (NCBI taxonomy): Eukaryota > Metazoa > Echinodermata > Echinoidea > Diadematoida > Diadematidae > Diadema > Diadema antillarum. The sequence goes on from NW_027271750.1 coordinate 39,445, forward strand.
AACTAAATGAATTGGGATTTTTTTTTTTCAGATCACAGGTCCATGTATTTTCAATTTGTGCTTTTTTCTGGTAGACAGAAAATCCGTCATATCATTTTCTTTTTTGACATTTAAGGGATTCTGTGAAGCAAGACACAGTCTCCGCGGAACATATCCCCGACAAAATACAGACCGATCTTTCGGTCAATTTCTCTGGATGCTACCATGAAACTTCATTTGTCAGAAATACGAAAGAATAGTCCTAAGAAATATGACCATGCAGAAATTGACGTCTTTGCATAGTGCTGTGCGCGTAAGTGTGTATCAAGTTATATTGTACACTCGAAAGAGCACAAAGCAGAAATTGCATCCACTGTCAGAAACACACCACAAACCAGTTGCTGAACAGGCTTTGACGAGAACCACCGTATGGAAGTAGAAGTTGAAAGGGCATTGTGATTCATTCAAAGTTAATCTCCTGTTGAAGTTCAATAGACTCTTGGCTTTTAATTCTTTTCTCTCCAATCAAGTTACGTAAGCTGGAATCCATTCATCAGCACTTGCTATGGGTGGGGCTGGTCTCCTAGCTTTGTGGTGAAAGAAACGGTCTATTGCACACAATGTTGTCCTTTCCATTAGGTTTCAAATTCACTATCACCTCGACTCCTCGAAGGGACATCAGTAATCCTTTCAATTAAATCTGTTTACTCTTTTGAAAGCGTTATGCTTGGTGGGTAGCCAGATATGCACGAACATCTGAGCTCCACAGGGAGTCCAGTCAGCCGTGAAGCATTCTACTGTATGTGATAACACTGTACATTGAAGATGTTTTTTAGTTGCTAAGTTTCGGAGGAGTTTCACATTAGGTGCAATATTTGGGGGCTGTCAAAGGCTACCGAGTTGTGGTGAGAGGGGAACACGCCAAACTGAGGGTAGTAGACCACCGTACGCCTTTGCTGAAGGGGTTGAATGAGTCAGGGAGGTGAGACAAAATGAGTCTATACCACACGTGCGCTCATTCCAACTCCAAGGTTGTCTTTTGCTAGAGTGTGAAAAAGGCTGACGTTGAAGGCTGGAAATGCATTTTTCTTTTGAAGGAGCTTTTCCTATGGCTGCTCACCGTACACCAACAATCATGCAGATCACAAGATTGAAGGTAAGCTGTTTTGATACAAAGGGCCCTTTTTCAACAGGTATCTATAAAATATGCAAATACATGTATAATCGCTGAAGTTTCCACAGTTGGAAACTAATAAACAGGAAACAAAATTACACTGTAGCTCTACAGTATCAGCTATTGGATTCACTTGGAATACTACTACTACACACACACACACACACATACTAATATATAGCTATATAACATGCACTGTTTTCAATGTTCACAGTGCATTACAGTGCATTTCCTTTAATGCATTTATGTATTTATTTGATTTTTTTTATCTGTCACTTTTACTGATAATAATCTTATATCCAAATATCAGTATACTATACAACTGAACTGAGAACTGGCAATCTTATTTTCATGAGTAAAGCATTCAAACTGATTACAGTTAAATACTATTGTGAAATCTCTTTGCAGCACTTCATGGTCCCCGTACTGTTATGTACAATGTACGTAAGTATATGTACAGATTGAATGAGAATGGCGTTAAGTTGTCTCAAACACTCTGGCTTTAGTGGCAACTTAACGCCCTTATCATTTTCATCCAACGCATTGTACACATGTGTAATTGAGAATACAATCACTAAAACGGTGATGTGCACACAAGAAATGATGGACCCACTAAAGGCAGATGACTTTTAATACTATTCACTAGAACCTGGCAAAAACTTTATTGCACAAACTCAAAACAAACTGATGTACAGTTCTGTTGTCAAAAGGCACATTGCTACTTAACACACCAACGATTAAAGGAAAATCATACCCTATGGCATCATGTATTGTCTAAACTTATGTCATACACTCCTATGATGCTAAAATCACTTCAAAGAAAGCATTTTGGCCATTCATGGACATCTAAACAAACAAATAATGTGGTTGTCAGGTGATTTAGTGCCACACTATGACTTGCGAGGTAAAGTAATGCATGTACATTATGCAGTAAGTTTTATTCATGGTTTTTGTTTGTTCGTTTGTTTTATATGTTGTATTTTTTTTTTCTAGAAGAACTGTTTTTAGTAGAACTCTTTTTCAAGTCGCAAATTACGAATTGACTTCCTGGCTAAGCATATTATCTCTACATAATATCGCTGAAAATGTAAACATACAATGTATGTCACTTGTAAAGAATATTCACATCAAAGAGTACACAAATATTGACTCGCGCACTTAAAGTACATTTGATCCGTACAGGGAACTGGAATGTAATACATACATAAGTATATCAAGGTGTCTATTATCTGAAAGACATTTGATGTAATAAGAATACACAACACATACTATATACAGAGAAACTCCTCTTATACTCACAGGACACGGCTATAAATAATAAATAAGGTTATTGTTAACACAATCTTTATGATCGTCTTAAAATTATTTTTCTATGCCATCATGGAATGCTTAAAAAAAAAAAAAGAGGAAAAAAATGCAAAACCCACTAAACAATCAGCAAACATGCTCTTACCTAACACCTGTAAGGTTCTGTAGTACATCATGTCATGGATGCAATTTGTTTTCTCTTCAGCAGAAAAAACTTTATATTTCAGTGCTGTAATTGTTAAACATTTCAGCTAGAGGGACCTCATAGCACTCTTGTCAAATACAATGTACATCCATTCATGCCTCTTGTCAATTGTAAAACAGCAGAATTTAACAATTTCCTTGAAGTTTCAAAAACTTTGCAAATGGCTTTTTCTGAAAAATACTTGTTACAGAGGAAAATATGTGCAGTATATGAAGGATAAACATAATTTCCATGCAGAGAAACTTTTCCTCATATGGAAAAGCAGTACACATACAGTATCCCTGAAGAAACACAAAATACCTACAAATTTGTACATCATGAGAATTGTTTTGCTAATACACTGTAATTCAACAATAATTTACCATTGCTATATTTGACTGTCATGACAGCACGATTAGAAGGTAGGCAAATTCGCATTGTGTGGATTGCTTTACACTAAGTACAAACTGCCAACTCAAAGAAGAGTAGCAATTTCATAGAGCATAGATAAATTGTGCAATCTGTTAACGTCAGGTTTCTACAATGAGATAAATATTGACTTATCAAGATGAACTGTGTCAAATTTGTCCAACAGAAGAGAGATTTTTCAGCTCTGATAACATGAAAAACTGCCTGTGAGGAAGGATGATCTCCATTTTTGATGGCTGCTCAGGAGTCTGCATGCAGCTAACACTGGCCGTGGGGGCAGAGCCGGTGGAGTGCATCATGCGCCTCGTGCACACCGTTGTCGGCCGCATATTCCAGCAGAGTGCGGGCTTCACTGGAAGGAGACAGAGTGAGTACACAGTCATGTATGTTTCGGAAAAACAGGCAGACACCTAATCAGCACTGTGCAGCATTAAATCTCTTCTATATTACACCCACGGCTGTGCCATCATACCAACAGGCTAACAATTTATGAGTAAAGAACAATAAAAATGAAAATGTCACTCTTTGGGGGAGAAGGATATGGAAGAAATACAATCCTGCACTGTATGAAGTACACGGATAAATCAATCATGTATGCAAAAACAAAAAGTGGAGAGACAGACAAAATGTGTAATATACATACATATGTACAAAGATTTAAATGACTGCAAGGCAAATGACATGACAATATGACATCTAAGCCTGTAACTTTGTTCATCTAACTCTAACATGGAAATAACATGAAAACCTAAGCATACAACTATAATATTGACTTCACAGAGGACAGACAGAGAAAATCAAACGCAAGCTTTACATCAATCATGTGGACAACACTTGTCGCACTTACTCCTTATTCTTGACATCAGTCTTGTACCCATGGAGATGACCAATCGCAAGATTATGAGACGCATGAGCATGCCCTCTGTCAGCAGCATATCTATACATGAAGCAAAAAAAAAGAATGACTTGACATAAGACTAAAGGAGTAAGCTGGAATATTGAACCATCCTAGTGAAGCAGCCAAATTATCCCTAAACTTACGATAATCATTCGTTGTGTTGTGTTTCTTTTTGCTCTGTTGAGTTTACTTTGAGTATAATGTCAAAGGGAATGAACTACATTACTAATCCAGTGAAATTAAAATATGCATGCATTGAATTGTACATTGTACATTATGTATACATTTGACAGTGGTTCACAGTTCAGAACTTCTAAAAAATGGCAACCTGGCTGACTAGTTGACTGACAATGTACAACTTGGGAAATCAGTAGCTAAAAGATATCTCGCCTTTCATCTAACATTGTCATTAAAAAAAAAAAAAAAAAAGGAGTGACATATGAGTGTGGGTGGAAGGATGAAAGAGAAATATAACTCTGGTAAGTTCCATTACTTTGACAATAGCATACCCCTGAAGAATAATTCATACTCATCTACAAGCCTGCATTCAGGAAGCAGTAGCAATGCTTGTTAAAGTGATATATGGTACCGGTTCAGATATTTAGCACTGTGTTTGCATTTCATTTAGTATTCTTTAGTTTTAGAAAACTTTTCCTGTCCAGTTTGTTACTTACAAAAAAAAAAGAAGAAGTACAAATATGACTGTGCATCACAAAACAAACAAGAAGTTGCTCGCCTTGACTCAACATGAGGACACAAAGTAGATGACATGGATCAACATACCAAGTAGTCAGTCTTCAGGGTTTTTTTTTTTATAGATTTTCTGAAAGAACAATTCTTCTACATAATTCTAAAATTTGGGATCAAGTAACAAATCAGAGATTGTTTTTTTTTTTTCTTTGCAGTGTTTCTAGAGCATTTTTTTTCCAGTTTGATTTAATTAGGTAGGTCTTACAGATCTCCTTTCATTTCTTAAAAACCCTTCACACACCCTCACTTTCTCACTTTGAACTCTGACATTTGAAAGGACAGTGCTACTGTGTGCAGAGATGGAATCACTGATGAATAGAATGTGCTTAATGAATGTGGAAGACCTCAGCTTAATCTGATAATCCCTTCATTGTGGTTGCTGCAGAGTTTAATCATCCCATTTTTTTTTTGTCCCAAAGTTTAATCTTCCTGTTTTTTGTCCCAGAGTTTAATCATCCTGGTTCCCCCCCCCCCCCCCCCCCCCCCCCATTCACTGCACAGAGCACAGCACAGCAAGATAAAGCACTTTACCGGCAATAGGCATGCACACTTCAGTCACACTAATTACCTGAACCACTCCATGGCTTTGTCCTCATCAGTGTGGGTTCCTTCTCCCCAAAGGTATCTCTGGCCCACCATGTGGGCTGCATGAGGCTGGCCAAGGTGAGCATAGAAGTGGGTGACATGGAACTGCAGCTTGTCCATGTGGTAGTAGGAGAAGTAGATGAACCATGCCACAAAAATAACCACCAAGATCTGAAAGGCATGTAAACATTTGAATAATATAAGCAAACTCTGGATGCACCGAGGTGTGAAACATATTAAGCTCTTGGGTTATTTACATTGCTCTGTTCAACTGCCTAAACTTTACCTGTGTATTTGAGTGACTACAGTACACCATGAGACATGCCAGTAAAAGGACAAGTTCACCTTCATACACTGTAATTGTGGACATTTTAGCGGTATATTAATTTTTGTGTAATTGGCATTACTGGTACTTCTGGCTAGCAAGAATTCTAAAACCTGTGAAAATATCTTCATATTTTCTCTGCACATTGTGAATGGATTGACAATTGTGCAGCGTGAATTCAACAATCCGCGAATATGTTTTTGAGCCGCTCAGCACGTTATTAATTAATCATACCAAAATACTGACATTTACAATGAATGTGGATTGAGTGAATGCAGCAATAAGTTGAACACATCAGTGAAACTGAAAGTTGAAGAAAATTAGACAATCCCTTCAAACTTTGAACATCTAGAAAAAGTTATGAATGATATAGGCCTACAGAAAATTCAACATTCACATTTCTCGCACAACAAAAGAGCACTTGAGTCTTCCCTCTGTGAAGTTAGTAACAAGTCAAAACTTACCATGACAAACGGGAATGTGTACTTAAGAAAGACAGGAAATTCTATGGAATTCTTGGCAATCCTGGGTTTTCGGAGGCTATATTATTTTAGGCTTCTAACTTCAGCTCATAATTCAGCTCGACAATAAAAAAAGATCAACAGCAAAACAATGATACCGTAGATTACAAATGCACATTGGAAAGGTATTACGTGCATTTCACACGTACCGGTACTGCAGAGATGCCAAGTTCAAAAAACTTTTATGAGTGAGATTTTTATGACTCGGCATCTCGGCGCTCGCGCGCATGCGCACGCGAACGAGGAGGGTGTCCCCCTCCAATGGTAGGGAGCTTTTTTAAATTATTAGCTCTTAATGATGCAATCTGGTGCATACTTTAGTGACTATTTTTTATTAATTTTGAAAGGCAAAAGGGAAATATACCTTCAATTGCAACTATCACTTCAATCCTTTGAGCTATGCTCCTTATTTTTGGCCCAAATTGCAGACTTCACCAGATGCGTGAGAAAAATGGGTGCCATGCGTGAGATTGTGAGACAGACCCTAAATGCTCGAGTCTCACGCAGAATGTGTGAGACTTGGTAGCTCTGGGTACTGTCAATCGAAGGTAAAGGGTGTTGGTTTCAAAAGTACGGCGCAACTGAGTAGACTATGTCAAAATAACAACCCACACGTCACATTCGTAGCAGTTTACGCTAATGTGGCAGTTATCTTGTGATTCTTGGAGCGAGCGTGTACCACAAATCGCATTTTTAATGCACACTGACTTGTGAATTCAGAGTAGACCCTCTACCAAAAAATTTTTCTTAACATGTGAGTCAAGTTTCAGGCAAAACACTGTCAACACAGTTCGGGAAACCCACTCACAAGGGGGGTCCCTCCTTATAAGTAACCCGTCCCCCTTATAAGTAACCCCGTCCCCCTTATAAGTAACCCCCGGGGCACCCCTTATAAGGAGTCTCCACGCTTTTTTGCAATGCAACGCGAAAATGAAAGGACTGCGGCAATTCGCTTGATTATGTCCATAAAGCTTCACAAGTTTCCTAGTTACTCATGAAATTTGAGCAAAATCGGTTTGAGGCATCATATCTAAAATCATGGATTTAAATGCGATGTCAAACGACCCATGCGAATGCTGAAATGCGAGCGATTACTGGCGTGAGTGTCGCCAGGCGCGGCGGCGCGGCAATGCTTGAGTGCGGACGTGGCGACTGAGTGGCAGACTCAGTCCACACTGATAGAGTAGGTGGGTAATTTTCCAGTTTGTTTTCTGGAATCCCGCGACGCGACGTTTCAAATACATCACATCACGCATCCAGCACATAGAGTCTACAGACGGCGCGCAAGCTGTGAGATTTTGAGAGCGAGCTTGTGCACGCACCGGAGGATGCGTGCGCAATCTCAAAATCTCACAGCTTGCGCGCTGTCTGTATGTGCTGGATGCGTGATGTGATGTAACTGCAAACTGGGCCTGATGCAGTACCAAATTTAGTCTGGCTTCTAGACCCTCTGCCCGTACTATTTCACTATTCAGGTCTGCCACGTCTGCACTCAAGCATTGCCGCGCCGCCGCGCCTGGCGACAATCACGCCAGTAATCGCTCGCATTTCAGCATTCGCATGGGTCGTTTGACATCGCATTTAAATCCATGATTTTAGATATGATGCCTCAAACCGATTTTGCTCAAATTTCGTGAGTAACTAGGAAACTTGTGAAGCTTTATGGACATAATCAAGCGAATTGCCGCAGTCCTTTCATTTTCGCGTTGCATTGCAAAAAAGCGTGTAGACTCCTTATAAGGGGTGCCCGGGGGTTACTTATAAGGGGGACGGGGTTACTTATAAGGGGGACGGGTTACTTATAAGGAGGGGCCCCCCTTGTGAGTGGGTTTCCCGAACTGAACAGTGAGTTAAGTGTCAAACATGTTTTGGATACCCAACTAACGCTACATCACATGTGTAGCTCCATTTACTACTAACGTTAGTAAAAATGGTTTACACGTAACACTTTAACAGTGCAGTGCCAGTGGACAGCCTGGGGGGGGGGGGGGGGGGGGGGGGGGTTACGTTTTATACGGGTTACTAGTAGTTGGCCTCCTGGCTTGTCTGTAACTACCTCAATTATCGTTGTGAGCCAGGTATCGGGTTTCTTGCGACGAGCGAGATAAACCTTCCCCTTAAATGGAAGGGACGTGTCCTCTTCTGGTCCAGATTCATCGGTGAATGCATATTTCTCCTCTTCTTCCTCCTCGTACTGATCATCATGTTCTTCTTGCCTATCGGGCACGAAGACATTTCTTGCTCGGACGCCGTCTTCGAAAAGCGTCGAAAATTCAGCCATATTGTTTACGATGAACTAGGCAATGGAGATCCGTGAATCAAGACGTTTAAAGATATAAATTATGTATACCCATGTCACACGTCAAAAAAAAACATAAAAATGAAATCATTTGAAATGAAAGCAATTAATAACACTTATTTTACATTGTTATTATTTTGATTTACGAAAATTACAGGCTACATTACCTATAAATAGTAAGTAGAAGAGTTTTATTTTACGTACGCGTCTTGACTAGATTCTAAAGCTGGTCACGTGATTTCCCATTCAACTTGCGTGTGGTGCATGGTAAGCGAGCACTACTGTTGACCTCGCCATGCATGCAATGATGTTGACATTTGCAGGTGAGTGTGGTGTGCATGCACTCAGTCGCCACGTCTGCACCACAGAACTATATAGGTAGAATGATCAAGTGGGGTCTGAAAGCATAGCCAGCGCACGCGATCTCCGCCATTTTGGTTAGTCTTTTGTTACGTCACGGATTGCGTGCGCAGAACAGGGTTTGCAGGGTTACAGCATAGCGCAGGCCTACGCTGACTTTTTTTTTCTTCTTTTTTACCTCCCCTGGCCCTGTTCATCGCAAGCCGTGACGTAACAGAAGACTAACAAAATGGCGGCATGCAATGTGCGCGCAGCTGGCTATAAAGCTACGCATGGGTTGTGAATGGGCTTGATCAATCTACCTATTTATATCTGTGGTCTGCACTCAAGCATTGCCGCGCCGCCGCGCCTGGCGACACTCACGCCAGTAATCGCTCGCATTTCAGCATTCGCATGGGTCGTTTGACATCGCATTTAAATCCATGATTTTAGATATGATGCCTCAAACCGATTTTGCTCAAATTTCGTGAGTAACTAGGAAACTTGTGAAGCTTTATGGACATAATCAAGCGAATTGCCGCAGTCCTTTCATTTTCGCGTTGCATTGCAAAAAAGCGTGTAGACTCCTTATAAGGGGTGCCCCGGGGGTTACTTATAAGGGGGACGGGGTTACTTATAAGGGGGACGGGTTACTTATAAGGAGGGGCCCCCCTTGTGAGTGGGTTTCCCGAACTGAACAGTGAGTTAAGTGTCAAACATGTTTTGGATACCCAACTAACGCTACATCACATGTGTAGCTCCATTTACTACTAACGTTAGTAAAAATGGTTTACACGTAACACTTTAAGTACAGTGCAGTGCCAGTGGACAGCCTGGGGGGGGGGGGGGGGGGTTACGTTTTATACGGGTAATACTAGTAGTTGGCCTCCTGGCTTGTCTATAACTACCTCAATTATCGTTGTGAGCCAGGTATCGGGTTTCTTGCGACGAGCGAGATAAACCTTCCCCTTAAATGGAAGGGACGTGTCCTCTTCTGGTCCAGATTCATCGGTGAATGCATATTTCTCCTCTTCTTCCTCCTCGTACTGATCATCATGTTCTTCTTGCCTATCGGGCACGAAGACATTTCTTGCTCGGACGCCGTCTTCGAAAAGCGTCGAAAATTCAGCCATATTGTTTACGATGAACTAGGCAATGGAGATCCGTGAATCAAGACGTTTAAAGATATAAATTATGTATACCCATGTCACACGTCAAAAAAAAAAACATAAAAATGAAATCATTTGAAATGAAAGCAATTAATAACACTTATTTTACATTGTTATTATTTTGATTTACGAAAATTACAGGCTACATTACCTATAAATAGTAAGTAGAAGAGTTTTATTTTACGTACGCGTCTTGACTAGATTCTACAGCTGGTCACGTGATTTCCCATTCAACTTGCGTGTGGCGCATGGTAAGCGAGCACTACTGTTGACCTCGCCATGCATGCAATGATGTTGACATTTGCAGGTGAGTGTGGTGTGCATGCACTCTGTTGTTCGCCTGCCTGCTGCACCACCATTGTTGTCGATACACACAACTCCAACGACGTCGTGTACCATCGACACGAATGTCATGTATGTGTACCTGCGTTTTCAGTTGAAAAGCTTTTCCAGCGCAAACCAAAAGTGCTGAAAGAGTACCACGGTATGCAGTATCTGAACAGATCGCAGGTCGACCTAGAGCTCGGGAGCGGAGCTTTTGAACATATAAAACGCGACGTCTAACGTGAAGACAGAGCAGAGTGAGTTTTAGCCGTGCCCGGCCAGTGAATTTGAGGCTTGAGCAGTTGAGCGGGCGGCTCGTTTTCAATCGACCAAGCAAGACATGTTTTAGCGGGTAAGACTCACTAAGACAATTCGGCAATTGTGCCGACAATTAAAGCATGGAATGATTTAAGTTAATAATAGTACAGTAGGCAAGTCCGGGAAATTCGCTCGGGGGGGGGGGGGGGGGGGGGGGGGGAGTGAGGGTGGGGCATGCTCATGAGCATGGGATGGCCAGGGTACCCATCATGGCCATGACAGGCCCTTGGGGCCGCGGGGCGATATCAGTCTGGGAAACCCGCTCACGAGGACTGCCTCCGCGTACGAGCACTGCCCCGCCTCATGAGGCATGAGGCCTCCTCCCGATCCCGGGGGGCCTCAAGAAGCCCCCCCCCCCCCCATTCACTTTTTATTCATCTCACATCTGACGTATACATTGTTACAACTTTGCACGGTGATTTTTTGTTACACACACATGTCCACTATCCATGATGAAAAGAAGAAAAAATTCTGTTTTTTTCTTCAAAAAACAAGTTTTAATCAACCGATGCAGAGCGACCCATCAAAACACAGGCGCCAGCGTGTTCGCACAATGCAAGACTGCCGCATCTAGCGGCCTGATCTGACTAAATATTTTCGGTGCTTTTTTCTGCGGCTCTCACCTCTCTGCGCACGTATCAGCCTCGTGAAGCCGAAGAGTGAAGTCTTACATCTTTTTACAAAAATTCGTAATGAGAAAAATAACATCAGTACTAACCTGATCTTGTTCATATATTCCAAATTACTATTCCACACTGATAGAGTAGGTGGGTAATTTTCCAGTTTGTTTTCTGGAATCCCGCGACGCGACGTTTCAAATACATCACATCACGCATCCAGCACATAGAGTCTACAGACGGCGCGCAAGCTGTGAGATTTTGAGAGCGAGCTTGTGCACGCACCGGAGGATGCGTGCGCAATCTCAAAATCTCACAGCTTGCGCGCTGTCTGTATGTGCTGGATGCGTGATGTGATGTAACTGCAAACTGGGCCTGATGCAGTACCAAATTTAGTCTGGCTTCTAGACCCTCTGCCCGTACTATTTCACTATTCAGGATATTGACGCCCTTAACGCCGAAAACTAGTATAATTTAAGGTGGTTTTGGTCTTTGTAAAGGTGGCGGTTTCGTCGCAGGGTCCAGTTGGCAAAGGGTCTGGAAACCAGACTATACCAAATTGCAATCGGCGCGCTCCCAATGATAGTCATTTGTTACGACAAAATATTGAAAGGTTTGAATTAAAAGCCCGGGCTGAGCCCGGCACTGTAAATGGACAAAACTGCGGGGCTGAGTACCGCAATTGAGGCCGCGCTCGGCCGCGGCTCGGCCCAGCCCTGCACTGTAAACGGGGTCCCAGACATCTAGGGCCTGGTTGTCTTGTAATGAGGTTATTTGTGCTTCATTGCTTTGCAGTTGTTTTTACATTGTGTGTTGATGTGGCCATTATGGGTTTCTCTGTATGCAATATCGATCTTCTTTGTGTGTATGGATACAAGTGTGGCTACAGACTGTATATCCCGTGACTCGGGCCATGGCTATGGCTGTGGCTAGATGGTAATTTAAGACACGCGCATGTGGTTGTATGCACTGCCTTTGATATCCGGTAAATAATCTATGAGTAAACATACCTCCTAGTCCTGCTAAGCAAAGTGTGATTATTGCTGGCCATTCGTCGCCATGGATACTGGTTCTAAAAGAAAAAATCACCTGGCCTAAGACTCCAGAGTTTAAATGCGTATGTGCATGTGGTCCAACCAAAGCTGTAACATTATCATAAAGATCAAGACCAAGCCGCCCATAATCTGATCATAATGCCGTCCAAAATTCAAATTTTGGATGGTGTTTACTGTTATGGACGAAATGGGTGGCTTGCTCTAGGCCTACAGTGCATAATATAAGAAAAAAAAAAGAGTAATCCAACTTTAGAGGGCTTTTGTTTCATAATTATCAACTACGGTATGGAGATTGCAATGTTGATTGTAAGGAAAGGAGAACTATTGTCCTTTCCATCAGTACCTGCTTGCGCTGATAAATGGCAGGCATGACTGAGCACATTAACTTTAAAGACAACAATGACAAGTTGCACTTTTTCTAAGTCTCACTGGAATGGATGAGATCTGTCAATGAATGTGGTCAAATAAAACAGGCCAACCTGCATGACTGCAGGTTTGTGTTTAGGGTTTCCTCTTTCCTTTTAAAAAGGTGTTGGAAAAAGTTCAAACTAGAGGCAAGAGCCACAAAACTCCTCCCAAACATTCAACATCTGCCATAGTGACTAGCAGAACTGAAACTTGTAACTACTCTGGAGAAAAGAAGAGAGAGACAAGGCTTCCTTCAAACTTGCAGGATAATGAAACAATTTGATATATGCAAACCAGAGAACTACTTCGAGAATGCCAGAATTGATAGAAGAGGAGGTCATTCACAAAGCTAACCAATACAAGAAACTGCCTTGACATTCTAAAAGGAAGAACTTATAGCCAGAGAGTTGTCAGTGGCCGGAACAAACTAACCACAGATGGCTATTGATGCCCCCACACTCCTATGCTTCAAAAGACAATTATCTAAACTTGGTTTATAAATGAGTCCCATTGGACTCTCCTTCTCTCCCACCATACTATTTACAGTGATGTACTTTCATCACTATAAAAGCAAGGTGTGGCCTTCAGGGAAAATTCTAGGTACGGTAAATTTCATAGTTCAAAACCTGCAACATGGCCACCTGTGCAAAAACTTGGTCCCTTCCACAAAGGCCAACCCACACAATCCATTTTCTCTGTTCATATTCAAGACATTGTTTTGTGTTGAATATGAACAGAGAAAAATAGACTCAAAATAAGATGTAATCAAACATGTGAAAAACACATACAAATGTATATGCAAAACTTGAGATACATTAAACCATTTAGAAAATTTGTGCACAAAACATGATTCAAAACATTGGGTGTACAGTAAGCAGCACAATGGGAATTAAGTCACCAAATATTGCCTCCCTGTCCCCAGATGTTTAGCACACAACACAGGCAGCAAAGTGCCAACAGTTAGTTCCTTTCATAACTTTCATACACACACAGTCTGCCTTCATACCTTTCTTGGCTCTCACCCCACCTGTCCTCAATTCCGAGATACATGCAAATGAATGCATCCATACCTTGTTTGAGTTGCTACTTGGTATGTATTGCTTCTTCCATTGTCTTACAGTGTGGGGAAATTTCTTTCATCTATAAAAGTGCTCTTGTGTAAGCAATCTGTGGTTGGCATAATCGAATTAAGTACTGTCGGTATCCCCTGTGTGCAATATGATTTTTTTTTCCTTTTTGGATACTGTCAAACACCCTAATACATGGGCTAACCAGATGGGGTGTACTAATGTTGATGATGAAGAGAAATTTATTGCTTTGTTAATTGATTTTGTCATGTAAGGTGAATAATCCAAGATTTTAGTGAATTGTTGTTGTTGTTGTTGTTTGCTTTTTTCTTCTTCCTCATAAACTTTTTCTCAATGCCAAAAATTGGTATGTCCCTCATTCACAAGAGAGGAAAGGTTGTATTCTGCAAAATAATTGCACAATGTGTCGAATAATATTTCTCCAAGGCAAATGAGAATAAAATAATCCCATGTCAAGGTACAGCTTAGATAGCACCAGAGAGTACACCTTAGACCGACCCTGGCCGCAAGGACAAGCCCCCCCCCCCCCCCCCTTCCCCCCATGATATTCTCACATTCAGAGCTTGCAACATGCTCAAATTTCATGTTGTGGACCACCCTGAATGATTTATAATAGATATACAGCTTCACTTGTCTTTTTTTGTGTGTGTGTGTGTGTGTGTGTTAATTGAGTTTACTGTACTGTACTTCATCTACAGGTGCCAGATGACAGTGCATCACAGCTCAGCGTAGGCAGCTAGGACTCTATGCACCCGAGGAACAAAGACAATCATGGCTGCCATAGTTCATAGTGCAAGTTGTGCTAGTCAGCAGGAGTATGTTTTCTATGAGGCAAAACATCCTGCAAAGGTCTTTGGCCTCTTGAATGACATGCGGAAGACAGGCAGCATGACTGACATTACCGTCCAAGTGGAGAACAGTAACTTCACCTGCCATCGAGCCATCCTTGCATGTAGCAGCCCCTACTTTTATGCAATGTTCAGCAACGACTTCCTGGAAAAAGTCAAAGGGGTTGTGACCCTGGAGGGCATGGGTGCTGAGGTGGTGGACAAGATTATTGAGTTTTCCTACACATCCCAGTTGACAATCAACACATCAAACGCTCAGGAGCTGTTGGAGGCAGCCTGCCATCTTCAGTACCAGAGCATTGTGGATGCATGCTGCAAATTCCTCAAGCGGCACCTGAATCCTTCCACGTGTCTGGGCATCAAACATCTGGCCGAGACTTATTCCTGCCAAGATCTACTGGATGCTGCCTCCAGGTATTGCAAGGAGAACTTTGTGACTGTCAGTGAGCAGGAGGATTTCCTCAGGCTTTCCACAGAGGAATTGGTAGACTATGTCTCCTCTGACGACCTGAATGTGGAGAAGGAAGAGGTCATCTTGAAAGCATGCATGGCCTGGTGTGCTTTTAGCCATGACAGAGCTGAGCAGTTTCACCAGGTGCTAGGGAATGTCCGCCTCGTGTACATCAAGCCCAACGTCCTCCTTAGCCACCTGTCCAATCCCATCATCGGGGACCACAGCAAAAGTGCAAAGCACATTCTTGCAGCCATATCCATGCAGCAGCAGTACCAGTGTAAGTCAAACCTTGAAGGCCTCAGCCCTATGCCTCGTCCGTCAACCTATGCGGAGGTGATGGTGGTGGTGAGTGGTTATGGCAAGAACTACTCTAGCATAAGAGACGTTGTGTACTATTCGCCTGATTCAGATAAGTGGGCTAATCTTGCCCAGCTCCCTCATAGCATCAGCAATTTTGCTGTATCAGTGTTAGAGGACAAGATCTATGTGACTGGAGGGAAGGTTAATCGAACAATTACAAGTGCTTGCTGGATCTTAGACCCGAGTACTAACACATGGACCAAGGGAGCAGATTTGAATGGCGCTCGGCAGCTGCATGGTGCCACTACAACAAAAGCCGGAAAGATGTATGTCATAGGAGGAGAAAATGAAAATGGCATGGACTGGGCAGTGGAGCAATATGTCAGGTCACAGGACAAATGGACAGTTGTCACTTCTCTGCAACAAGCAGTTGCAGATCCTGCTGTGGTGTCCATCAAGGAAAAGGTCTACGTGGTTGGGGGAAGCACAGAAATGCACATGGCCTATGAGCACATCCAGTGCTACAACACGACTCTCAACAGCTGGCGCATACTGACTCGCATCTCCATCCCGAGCTGCCACTTCCCTGCTGTAGCGCACGGGAACAAGATCTACCTGATGAGTGGCTTCGGCAGGCAAGGCATCAAGGTGTATGATGTGGAGCACAATGCGATTCTTCAGCCTGTGCCTATGTGTAACACAGAGAGACATCTCTTTGCAGCTTCATCGGTGCAAGGTAAGGTTGTTGTGTCAGGTGGGATGGATAACTACCAATCGCTTTCTTCAACCGAGATCTACGATCCATCCACCAATGAATGGACAACTGGGTCCCCCATGCCGAAGGCACTCCGAGCTCACAACTGTGGTCTGGCGTGTAAGTTGTATCTAGGACCACCATTTGATAATGACTGACCTTTTTTAGGCATTGTCAGAAGTAAACTACTTCTAGATAGAATTATGGGAACTCGTAGTCTTCTTGAAATGACAATATGTACGCACAACTTTGCTTGACTTCTCTTGAAATTTATGTGACTTGAATGCACCATTTTACTGTGTGTGACAAGTGATTTGATGGTGCTGCTGCTATTTGCCTTGGTAGAGAAATGAGAATTTAGGATGCCACTGTATTCAGCCATGCACTGGAGCTCCATGTAGCATTTACCAAGGTATTCTGTCATACAGTACAAGTGTGCATGGGTATTTTTGAATTTCTCTGGCACCCAAGCTGCTGCCATATATTCCAGTGTACAAAAGAAATGAGAGTTGTGGATGCTGTATTGTGTACTTATTCCTGGGAGATATTTATGGAGGATCTTGGTGATTTTATTATCATCTGTGACTCCCAGAGTGCATTCAATAGTGTTTTACATGCACAGTCTAGATAATATCTCCCCACATCTTGTTCTCCGCACATTTGTCATAATGCAGAATTTTCCTTGTTTTGTTTTGCATCAAGTGTCTGCCTTTTGGCCCTCCCTCAAAATAAAAGGGGGAATTGATAGTTGCCAGCATTCTAGCATGACTTGATTTGAGGGGTTTTCCTTTAATTACTTGGTGACATGATCTTTACCTTTTCACATATTTGTTTAAACTTTAGTTGATTTTAATCTGCACAGGGTATTGGTGTAAAGGGAGAACTACAATTCAAGGTTTATGTGACAGAATACAGTGTATGACACTGTATTATGCTAGCAGGGTGAATCACATAAATGAAATGATAACACCACTCTTACAGCATAATACAGTGTATTCAATTGCCAGGAAAGTCTAGCTATCTAGAGTGTGTGGAAGTGAGCTATTATAGTACATGTACTTGTATATGTCTCATGCTACAGTGCACAAGCGTACAACAAACATACGTGTACAAGCATACATTGTATGTTTAGTTCAATTGCCTTTCATGTGATGTTTTGTGATATGTGTTAGGAGCCTATTAAAATGTGGTACCTGTATTACATGTATGAATCCAAGGGATATTTACCACTACTGGTATGCTGTACAGGGATCTAAGCTGGCCATAGGGTAACCATGCATGCATTACAAAAAGACCAAACAGCTGAAGAAAAAAACAAACACCTTGCTTCTTGTAGATGAATGACATTCTTTTCATAGATATTTTTATTCATGAGAGTATTTAGAAGTTGCATTAAGTACTACATTATTTAAAAGTAGGGGCAGTGTGCAAAATTTAGATCTTGTTTATTTTCTTTTCTTTTTTTGTGCATAGATTTAGAAAAGTTCTATTGGAAGCTCTTGTAAATATGTGGTGTCACAATCATTACGTACCTTTGTCAAGCATCAGGTTCCTTAAACCTCATCAGCTTTTTTTTCATTGTAGAGTTTTGCTCAGACTCGTAAAAATGTGGATGAATGAATGCGTGGAATAATTGAGAGCATACCCATAATAGGAGTAAAATTAAGGCTGCAATTCAAATTGCAGGACATGTCTTAGATGTGAGTACAGTGGGAAAGCATGCTTCAGAGCATAATTTTAAAAATGAAAAAAATTAGCTGAAGGAATAAGATGTCCATCATCCGAATTCGAAGACCTCATCTATGCAGCACACAATTAAAGAAGCACAGGACCATCTTACACTGCTCTCTGACACGCTCTTTAACCTGTTGAGGACGGGCTGATTTTGCCACAACACGCCTTTTTTCACAGGCACCTGCCAATTATACTCGGGGACTCATCCTCAACAGGGTAAAACTTGAAAGACACAGTCCCTAGGCTGTTCAGGCAATAGATGCCAATCCGTGTGTACCACGCTATTATTTGTGGTCCAAGGCAGCAATGTCTTATGGAATGATGTTCTTTTTTTTTTTTTTTTTTTGTTTATAGCATCTCCCTATAATGTACATTGTACTCTTTCTCTCTTGACAAGCCTCACCAGCACCCCCTTTCCCTCATTATGATAATGGGATTTATATATTACATCTTGCAATAGATCTGATCTACTGAAGTTATTTGAATATGGACAGTAATTAGCAAAACAGTCTCATCAACACTTGTGCTTTTGTATCAATTTGCAAAGTCCCCCTCTAGAATGTGTACAATTACTGTAGTCCAAAAACTACATTTTGCTGACAATGAACTTTGGTCTGATTTACGATGAGATCAAAACCGCTTGTTTAATCACAAAAATATCTGTAACGCCATTTGCACAGATTCCAAATGATGTTGGTCAGGTATAATGTCAAAAGCTATCTCCATAATTGTCTCTGCAATCATCAGTAGAAGACCTTGCACTGTATGACTAACAAAATACAGTTTACCAGTCTGTAATGATAAAAGTACAAAAGAATGATGGTTTCATTTCATGTCCTTCTGACAGTATGGCAGGGTAGGCCCATTACCAACTCTAACCCATTTGGTAAATGCCTCTTTATAATCCTTTTTTTTTGTGTGTGGATATAGTGAAGATGGAGTCTGATTCTCACATCTCTCACTACGTTGTTTTCTCTTATGGTACAAAATGGACCTTTGTTACTCCTAACCATTTCTTTTAAGTGTCTTTCAAAGTGTCATTCAAAGAGGGTATTTGTAACATTCAGTGTAAAGCTCCTGATTTCACACATGGTGTTACCATGGTTGGTAGAAAGTAGACTGTTAGTTCTTGAGTCCACTACACATTCACATCTGTATGAACTCTTTATGCTTAGGGTCAGTTTCATCTCTGAGATCACTTACAAAGAAATACAGCTGTAATAGTACAAAGTTGTAAGCACTGGTCTGACAATGCAACAGGGCAAATGCGGGGTGTGTCTTAAAAGTGTCAAAATCTAAATCGTACTAGCCAATTGCCTAATTTCTTCAGGATGGAATACAATTTTAATCTGGCCATACCTGATAGCAGATCATTGAGATGAGATGTGATGGTGATGAGAAAATTGGTGTTGAAGTTTTCCATAGTTGATGAAGCCCTCATTTTGACATTTTGCACTGCTTTAGTCACATCTTTGTTTAGTATATTAAAGAATATCCCTAACATCGATGGAGGAGTCTCAAATGAAATCCAATAACTCTACGGGGTATTCATGAATCAATGATGTTTGGTTGAGGTTTCCCTGTTTTGCAAACTATGCACCTTGTTTACAGAGTTGTAATTTCACTATTTGTTGTAGACCAGGGTTTTCAGTAGCTTTTGTACGGTATTGTGTGGATTTTTTTTTCATGCTTGAAGTATTCTTCTCTCACATTTGAGTACAAAGAATTACTACATGTATTTAGAGCAAGTTTGCAGTGTGTCCTTACTTTATTGAGGTCTGGCAGCCAACTGATGATCTGGCTTGTATATGTACTGACAGGCCTGTACATTTGATAGACATACATTTTATAGTGATTGACATATGATCTTATTTCTAATTAACCGAAGGTCATCTAAGACTGCCTGCCAGGACTACCTGATCTTACCTGTGTATGCCTCACTAGCTCACTTTATTGCTTTTGGTCGCCAGTCTGGTCTGGCCTGGCTGTCAGTCAAGACACTGCAATGCTTGAAATATTCTTTGTTACTTTTCATTCATTTGTGGAATGGCTTGAGGCTTTCTGTTCCAATTTCAATTTCAGCAAGCCTGGTCGTCTTCTTTGCTCTGAAAACTAAGGCAACAAGCTCATGTATCCTTCCACTGACTTTCAAATTTCTCTTATGGAGAAAGTCTTTCAAAATTGCTCAAGCTCCACAACTTGATTTTGTTGATAGACAACTCCTCTTCTTCAGCCATTAAAATGGATAAAACACCCTAAACTCAATATTGATAAATGGTAAAATTGCTTATTTCTATACTATCAATTATCAGTGGTGCAGCGTCGAAGACCAGAGTAACATAAAGCTTTATGTGTGGGTGCGTGTTTACAACGTACAGGAGCAAGTGAGTGAAAGAGAGCTTGAACAGCAAGCTGAATTTTGGTCACTATGACCCAGTGTCCTGTGATATCACACAACTGATGGCTTCACCCATCAATTATAAATTACAAACTCACTTAAGTCGTAGGTGCCCATACGCCTTTTCATCAATGATGGCGTCACTCGTTTTGCTTTCAGGACTGCCCTGAAATTGCTTGCTGTCAGTCTACCCTTTCGAAGTTGATGCCATACAGGATTGTTTTGTTGGCCTTTTTGTTGCTTCTTCCATGGCACTCTGCTGTTCCTTGGTGAGTCTTAATTTCTCTAGAAGATTTATGTCCAAGTTCTTGCTCAGGAATGGTGGTGAGAGAATCAGTTCCTCAACGGATGGCACTTGGAGTTGTTGATGAAGTGGTTCAGGGGAGAGCAGCCAGTACATCCCTTTAGATTGGCCACACAACTTGAACTGATCAGGTAGCCAGCTGTGATCCTCGTCCGTAACGGTCCTTGAGAGTGGATCATGTAGTCGTTTGGTCTTTCTGGCAGTCACATCCTTTGTCTTGTAGGTCATTCATCAGCCACTTGAACATAGAGTCAAAATCTCTTGTGTGTGACCTTAACACAACATGCTTGACGTTTTTCCTATCTGATGACTCACCGCTGTAGCAAAGTTGTGGAGACCAAGACTGTGCGAAACCTCGCACTTCAGTAGTGGCTATTGCTGTGTACCTCCAAAATTTTGGAAAGCAGTGTGAATCTGCTCCTGCTCCCGGTCCTCCCTCTGGCCTCTGCGACCGTAATTGTTTCTGGGTTCAGAAATTCCTCCAAATTTCTCGACTTTTGTGACGAACTGTATAACTGATCAGTGGAAATACTGGGGGACGATTGTTCCAGTCCTTGTGGGATTCATTTAAGAGTACGTTATATATCTATTGTTGTGTGAAAATTATTTGCTTCAGAATGGTCTCATATTCAAGTAATGTGCAGTTTAATGTTTCCAGGTTAGCATGCCTGGTCAGTGACGGGGCATTGAGCTGCACATTACTTGAATATGAGACCGTTCTGAAGCAAATAATTTTCACACAACAATAGATAATGTACTCTTAAATGAATCCCACAAGGATTGGAACAGTCATCCTCCAGCATTCCCACTGATCAGTTACTAGTGTTGTGAAATGGCCAATATTGCCTACTCACCTCTTGTCTTGGCTTGTAGATATCAGCCCGGTTGGCGATTTGGCGGTCAGTGTCTGAGATGGGGGGTCGTCTCTCTGTCTCAGTGTCAGTCGGTCTGCTTAGTAGATCCGTCCGGGCGTCCCTTGACACCTCGGGGTCGTTCATCCGTGTCGTCTATACGGGCACGTACGTGCACCCGCACATGGGGATACATAATCATATATTATATTTCACTACATACCCCCCGGCCAACAAAGCTAAGGCCAACTTTTCCCAGCTCTAAAACCCTGCTGTTTTCTTTAAAAATATCCTCCACCAACTTATTCAATATAATCTCCAAAAAATTCCCATCAACTTTCCACTTACTGATCAATTTGTGAGAAAACGTACCCACGTCATTTCGGAGAGATCCTTCCGTTCTTGATCTCCAATATCTCAACAATATCTTTTACTCGAAAATCTTTCAATATAACTACGTCATCATTCCGATTTCGTTATAAAGAAACCCACGTAAACATATATCCACATGAGTTCCCATAACACTCATTACAAATTTCAATTTTACCATTAATGTATTTAAACAATACCCAACCTAACCTGCATTTACATGCAATATAATTCTTAATTTCAAATTGCCGGGGTTATATAATATATATTCCCAGCGGCGTGCATCCGGAGCCAATAGCTTATCAGCAGTTGGGGCAACATCCAAAACTGTCACAAGTGACTTTCACTAATAACACATACTGTAACCAAATTCATAATTCGATATCCCAACCGTAAAGGCTAACATTTTCCATATCTGCCCTTAGTCGTCTAGAGGGGCGTCCACAGGACCGACTGTGAAGTGACCTTCCACTTTGGAACGTATTCTCTGGACAGTCCGGCTCAGTACGTCGAGCAGACTTCTCAGCCTGAAAACAGACCTAGTCCCCTCAAATACATGAAAGGGCTTCCGGCTAAGCCCACACAAAGCCCACAACCCAGAGACCCTTGGGAGGTATGTTCTGAAAATTATATGGTGTCAGCCTAAGCCTCCAACCGACCATGACAGGTACCCGTGAAAATATTACCATCCCACCTCGGAAGGAAATATATAAACTACCTATTATTAACCATTAGCTGCAAAAAACAGCACAGTGAATAATCATTGTTTCTGAAAAGTAACTTTTCCCTTTCTTAACCTTATCCTACAAAAAGGGTAACTTTCCCTTTTTCTTATAACATTATCATTCTATTCAAATCTTACTCTACAATTTTCACGGGTGATTTTCCCTTGAACATTACATTACAGACCATTATAAACTAACGCTACTAATACCCGTACGACGCTGGGCATTGGCAGTTGTCACTGCCATCAGCCGGGCCAGAGGGAGACCCCGGATGTCGGCCACCAGTCTGCCCACATCACCCAGGAAGCATGGCATGTTGTAACGCATACCGGGGTGAGGGGCGAGGTGGGGCGCATCGGTTTCCAGCAGGAGACGGTCTAGGGGGATCTCCCTCACTGCCGTCCGCTGGGGATCTGGCAGGGACCGGACAAGCGCCGACACCCCAAAATAGCAGTGGGGAAATCGGGCCGTCCAGGCCCTAACCTGGAGGCTATCTCCACTAAAAGAGTGGAGGTGGCTCCGTTGGTCCCCAGGGCAGCTTCGTTGGATATGGCGCCGGCTGATGGCATGGACGCCCGTCTGATCACCCACACCTCGGAGGTGGAGGATCAGGATCCTCCCTCTCGTGCCCAAATCAAGGAGGGCCCTAAGCAGGTTCTCCTGTTCTGGCCACTGCCGGGGGGGGCACAGTGAAGTCTAATCCGACTTCACTGGGCCCGATCACCCAGGGTTGAGTCAGATGGTGTAAGAGGGCCCGCCAATGTTGGTTGGTGAATGTGGGGGCCTTTTTGGGGTGGATCCCCAGGGCAAGCCTCCAGGCATTGCCCCCGTCCTGAGTCGCCACCACCCGGTCCACGAAGTCGGGGTCCAGGTAGGTCGCTGGGTCACAGGAATTGAGTATATGACATGCTGCCATTCAATGCACAGTGCAGTCATAGTACTTACTCAGCAGAAATGAAGTGCAGTAATCCAAAAGTTACAAAATCAATTTGTTTGTTTGCTTTTATTCATCAATTGAAAACAAACGACCATTGACGGAAAATCCCTTCATAAGCCAGGGACGCAATGGATATGCTGGGTCACCCAATATCAAGACTGGGACTTCCACTCCATCAATGTTTCTTGTCATCTGTGGTGGGTATACAAATGCAAAATATTCATAATATTTAAAAAAAAATACATTTGAAATTATGAAAGTTAAACAATAAATATATCATGTCTAAAAATATGCCAAGCATGTTTCTTCACTCCCATTATGATATTATCAGTGGATATAACCACATTAATATTCATCATAAATGGGCAAATTATAAATTAGTTTTGGTGTTTTTAATACATTCCCATTTTTGATTCCATAGCCTTTTCCTGTGAATCATCACAGATCATAATGAATTCTTTATGTAGAACTACCCCCTCCCTAAAAAAAAATAATAAAAATAATAAAATAAATAATTATGATAAAGCCAACAGATTGACTCATCAAAACTGCTAGTTTTTGTATTGCACAGTAGAGGTCTACATGTCTCTTTTCTTCTTAAAGCTCCCCAGCATTTTCAGGAAAAATATATACTTTTACTTACATCTGGAAAGAGCTCCCCGCATTGACCCCTCTGGTACAGCGATGAGTTAGCAAGTATCCTGGCATTATGGCATTTTCCTGGCCATCCAATCAGTATGTCAGTGAACCTGATTATAAAAAAATATAAATATAAACTTTGTATTACCATCACATTGCTCTTTAGTCTTCGAACTTTGGCTTACAAATTGGCATTTGATACAAGTCTTTACATAGGCGCATTGGGGGGGGGGGAGGGGCAGGGGCTTTTGGGGCCAGAGCGCTGCCACCCCCCCCCCCCCCCCCCCCCCCCCCCCCCTTGGTGGTAGGGGTGCGAAAATTTGCTTAGGCCGTTAGCCTACTGGGTATCTGAGCTGAGGATCTTTATCTCTTTTTTTTTTTTTGCTGCCGCTAAGATGGAAAATATCTACCTGTTCTTGTCATCACATACAGCCTGCATGATCACCGAGTGCCATCCTTTGCGGTTGAAATAGTCAGTGTGGAATTTTTCAGGGGCAAGAATTGGGATATGTGTGCCGTCGATGATACCTCCGACCTGGGGGAATCCCTTTCGTTCGAAACCTGCTATGGTTTCCTGGAGTCTATCTCCTTTAGGGAATCAAATGTACCGCTGCAGCAGCCCATCCACTATTGCCTTGCACGTTTCATTTACAATAATGCAGGCCATGCATTTCGCCACCCCAAAAAGATGTCCGATTGTACGATAGTCACAATTGGTCGACAATCTCCAGAGAGTAATGGCGACTCGCTTTTCCACTGTTATGCAAGACCTGTAGTTTGTGTCCTTTTTCCCGATTATGGGATCCAGCTCTGAGCACAAAAACTCAAAAGTCGATCTGTTTACTCTAAAGTTTTCTCGGAAATCCTGAGGTGTGAATTCCTCGTTCATGACTTGGAAGCCAAAAATGGCCTGAACGGTACTTGCACCAAATCCCGCGATCCACGGTACATGCAAGAATGATTGCATTTTATAAACGAGCATCAGTGCACTTTGACGATGTCGCCGGCGATCCTCTTCAAAACGAACTCTCCTGCATCTTCTCAAACGGTGATATTCGGAGACCGAGGCCTGATATTTATCCATTGTAATTCTCCGTCAAAAGACCAGTAAGTAAAACTTATCCGTGCTGTACCCAGATCTGAATCGATATGATAGAGGTTCGAACACGTTCACAGAATTGCATATGTATACAATACTGTAAAACATGATATATTCGCGGCATGAATTTTTCACAAATTGGAGCCGACGGCCTTTTTTGCGGCATGATATTTTCGCGAACTGCCACTGGCATTCAATGCATATAGTGTAGACAAGAACTTTCGCGTGCATTTTAATTTCGCGAATCTTGGCGCTCACGAAATTCGTGAAATTAAAATGCAGCGAACATTACGCATTTCCCGCGGGCGGGCTCCAATGAAATCATTGTTCACATACTCATGCAGAGCGCAGTCAGAATAATTATATAAAGGCCGGCCCAAATTCTGTGTAAACGCACACCGAGTACCGCAATTTGGGCCGGCCTAAAAGTGGTCAGGCGATGTAAACGGAGTCTTAAACAAGTGATCCAGGTCGTTCTTTTTTTATTTCAGCACCACATGTTTGATGTTGTGCCTCTCTGGCAACCGGTCTATGAGCACAAAGTTTCTGAGTCCCAAATTATCAGACACATCATGTCGAATCTGTTTTATTGCAGTTGCAGTCAAGCCATGATGGGAATCGACGAATGCAGTCTGGCCCTGACTTCTCCCAGCTTGCCATATGCTGCTCTGAAAGCTTTGGTGTCCTTCGATGAACAAACTCTAAATAGACAAAAAAACAACAAACAACAAACAGAATTGAACAATAAAAAGATTAATCATGCAATATAGTCAACAAAATTAGGACTGCTACATCAACCAGCATGCAAGGGTCAGATTCAGATAACCTTTAATGGTTAACCCTATATGTATACTACAAAATTGACTCCTGCCCCCTTAAAATTTCGCAACCATTCCGACCTGAAAATTGTTTTGACTGCATCATTCACTGAATTTTTACGTTTAAGTCTTGCCTGCTTGTTCCCTGAGTCGAGGATGACATGGTCATCCAGAGTCATTAACTCCTCCTGAACCTTTTCCTGCACACTTTCAAGGCAGAACTCTCCCGGCCTTAAAGTGATGAGCAAAATCTTGCTGCAAACAAAGTTCCTGCCTTCTAGAATGGCAAGCTGAATTTTCCTAAGGGCGGACGTCCACTTGGGCGCGGACAAGCCCCGGAAGGGTTGCGGAAGCAAATTTTGTCATTTCGGCATCCTGTCCGCGACAGACGCGGAATAACTTTGTGAATCGGCTTGTCCTGGGACATTCCTAGGACTGTCCGCGGACTGTCCGCGGACTGTCCGCGGACTGACTGCGGACATTCCTAGGAATCACTCCGGAAGAGCGCGAAATACCTCGGAATATGCTAATCGTAGCCGGGCAGCGCGGAAACATCTAGGATTACACCAGGAATGAACGCGGACAATCAGGATGCCTTCCGGACAACACAAGTTAGGCATGCGGACAAACTGCGGACAATACCAGGAAAATGGAAAGGTATACATTTGGCGCTGACTTTGACTTTTCCTCATTTGACTGTAGATATAGCCGTCATTGATGCTCCTTGTTGTGATTCCGCAGTAGCTGCTGATATTATATATGATTGGTCAATATTATTTCATAAAAATGTGACCACCAAAAGTCGAAGAATAGGATTGTCTGCATGTCGGCTGACGACTCATTTTTTGTTATAGTTTTTCTCATCTGGGAAGACAATCTTTTTTCTGCCTACAGTCACATGGATGATATATTCGCAAACTTTTTGAACCATATATATATATATATATATATATATATATATATATATATAATATACATAAAAATGAAAATGTATATACATTACATATATATATATATATATATATATATATATATATATATATATATGTTGATAAGGTAGTCCACGTATTGGCAAGATAAAAAGATAAGTAACAAAACTGCAACAAAGTTAATGCTGTATTCACCAACGGTTTACCGTTGGTGAATACAGCATGAACTTTGTTGCAGTTCTGTTACTTATATATATGTAGCCCAGATGGCTACTAGCACATATAATAAAGAATAGAATAGAAGAGGATAGAAAGTTAAAGAAAACAGAAGCATTACAGTTGTTTTCCAAGTCACCCTGTGACGTCAGTATGAATCAGTCTTTTCCCCTTCTTGGAGTTTATGAAACCCTTTATTTTGCTTCCAGCTAGACTTCCTTTTTTTTTGTCAATTCTCCTCTCCCAGGAAAAGTTATTGGTCCTAGGAATTTATGAGTTTGACATTGGCTACTTTCTCCAGCTAGTGGTCAGTTCTCCGCACTCTCCATCCCCAAAGCCCCCTGTCCAATTTACGGGAATGACGTGTTTTTGCCCTCTGATCCCTAAAACATGAATGACCCTCGCTGGGCTAGAAGGTCGTTCTCCAGCCACAACTTCTCCTTTATTCTGATGTACTTTAGTGGAGTGGGTCAGACAGGAATTCCAAAGACAAATTCAGGGACAACAACTCAGAAATATGATGACGATGACGTTGGACGTCATAAGGACACTAACATTCATATGTTTTATGATTTTATTATCCAAGAAACAATTAAAGTCTTGACCAGTGGGTACAGAGAAGAAGGAAAAAAAGAAACTAAAAGACAGTGGGCGAATTAATCAGAAATTGAGATGAATCAGAGAAAACGGAGTTTCACAGAAACGAATGGGAGGAGCTAATGGAAGATCTGACCAATAAGAAATTAATTTCCAGTGAAGATCACACCCCAAAATAAGATTTAGCCAATGAAATACTTTTAGGGAAAGGATGCCAATAGTAAATTTGTTATAAAAGACCATGTTTGAGGAGAGTTAGATAATTGATAGAAGAGAGGGGACACAACAGAGGAGCTGCGTGATTAAAGAGACCGGCAGAGATAGAGAAGGGCCATGAATAGTTGGAGACCACATCTGAGATAGAGTAATAGGAGATCCCCTTTCCTTATCCATCATGCTCCCCTCCATATTAATGAACTAAACTCTATCAACGCTGTGAATGAGACGAGGATCATGGTTGGACTGCCCAAGAGTTAATAAGTTAAACGGTGAACAACAAGTTGAGAAACTTTATACCACGACAAGACAGAACTTTGGTTTACACCAATCTTGGGTGTAATGAACTCCAAATAGTCGACTGGTACGTGTCATCAGAGATGTTGAAGCGTCCTGTCAGGTTGCCTTAACGTGGACGGCAATGGTGACGAACTGTTTAAGGAAGCAGTGAAAGCAGACCGGTTAACAGACGCCCCAGCCCTTGGACGAGCTCGATCGACATGCAGGCGAGAACCTCATCCCGCGACCATGCCGACGTCGAGATAAGTGGCCACACCCATTAACATCATTATATCCCTACTAACAAAACCCCTCCCCTTCCCTTAAGAAGTGTTAAAGAAGTAAAGGTCTCCACAGGTGTAGAAGAGTAGAGTGATATTAAAATGATGTGTTCAATTGAAAGTAATTGGTGTTTGTAATCAGTATCTATATTTTAGACCTACGAGAAGGCAGGTCGGTGAATAAATATGCTGTTGGCAGCATTGACATTTTTTTGAACGTAAATTCTATCCTTCTCCCACATTTTATATTCACTGTTGTTGTGAAGCAATATTTAGTCTCTTTCTGATTTTTGGAAATTTGTTGATGATTGGTGTCTATGTGATTAGCTAACCCCCGACCAGTACAGAGAGAAGCTAACAGACCAGACCAAAATTTATCCGCCTCTGTACAACATTGGTCGGCCCCTAGAGACAATTAGGGGTGTGGGGGTTGCATATATATATATATATATATATATATATATATATATTATACTAGTATACATATTCTTTATTCCCTTTTTCTAGACCTGTGCTTTATCCATCTTGAAGTATATACATGTTTTGTCTGATACTTCTGCAGAGCATGTCAAAATAATCCTAATCATTCAATTTGTTTTTCTTTCTCTCATTTTCACCCTTGTGCATCTCTAAATCTCTCTTATTTTGATCACTTTTGAACATTTTGCAATGATTCAAGTCCGAGAAGTTTTTTTTTTTCATGCTTAGAGCTTACTAGCCTATTGTCAATGAAGTGTAAAAATGGGGAAATATTTTTAACCTACTTTAATTTACTTTTTTTTTGAGGGGGGGGGGGTTCAGCTGGGCTGTCAAATTGGACAATCGAGTTTATTTGCAACAAAAACAAAAAGAGAAGATAAAATCATTAGGTAATAACAACTACGAAAATCATTCAAGTAAAGAAGATTCCTGGAACGATTTGTGATGCTTAATGTGTACTTAAATATAATTATACACTCAGCAAAAAAAGAAAGAAAGACAGAAATACTTTTTCGAGTTCATGATTTATTGCTTTTTCTCTCATTTCACTTGAATTTTGAATTGACAGAAAATTCTTCATTTTCCTCCATCATCTTTAGCTTTCATTGTTATTTTGGGCTTCAAAGATATTACATTGTAATGAGACCACAGGTATATCTTTGCAATTGAATTCATGCCTTTTAGTGTGATGAATTTGTCTTTTGTTCTAATATGTTGTATCATTAGAAAGCATTTACGTATGAATAACAGCTTGTTCATGTTTATATAATACATTAACATTTAGCTAAAAATTCTATACTTTGTTCTTCTGAGTGTACTTCCACCTACTTTTGTGATTTTTCAGCTGGGCTGTCACATGGGACAACCTAGTTTGTTTGCAAATAAAATACGAAAACAACATAAAGGAAAATGTACCATAGTAAGAAATAGGAACCAGGGAAGTCACTCAGATAAAAAATAATTTCTGAAAAGATCAAAACAACATAAACTTACTAGGAAGTTAGTGGGCTGATTACACTTCTTTCTGGTTGCTTTTGGCACAGTCTCTTATACTACCTTCTTCTTTGCCTTCTGGGACCGGAAATTCCTTAGATTTACCTGTTCTTCATCACTAGACGAAAGGTGTGCCTGTGATGGGGATATTTGCATGGGGGCCTCACCTCCCTTCTTGCTCATTTTGCGTTTCATTGGCGTGACGCTCGCGTAAAGTGTCGACATTTTCGTGTCTGGATCGCAAAATTTCCGCATCGGTTCCGGACACTTGCATATATAGATCCGCATCCGCTCCGCGCTGTCCTAAAACATTCCTGGTGTCTTCCGCTTTCATTCGCGAAGCTTCCCCACACCGCGGGATTCTTTCCGGAGCGTGTGCGGAAGGAGCGGAAGGGTTCCGGACAAGCGGGACATCCTCGGGACATCGTCAGGACAAGTCGCCGAATGTGTCAGGAAGTTCATTTCCGCATCCAAATTTTGGTCTCGATCAAAATTTGGACGCGGAAATTTTTCTCTCTCCGGAAGGTGCGGAAACGCCCGGACATGTTTAGGACAGTGAGCGGACACGTTCAGGAACGTGCGGACAGGTTGCCGAAGGAGTGCGGAATACCAAATTTGCATTCCGGGTCTTGTCCGCGTCTTGTCCGCGCCCTAGTGGACGCCTGGTCTAAGGCTACAATAAGTTTTTAAAAAATATATATATTACTCCCACGAATTGGGCGTCCATCTATGACAAGCTGGCCCGCAGAAGTCCAACAAATGCTAGGATTGGTTTTCAGTTTCTGTAGAAGATGAGAGGCTCGGTTGACGTAAGATTTTGGAATATGTCGAATAATTTCAAGTTCAAGCGGATCAGGTTCAGCATGTTCGGGCTCAGTTTCTGTCACAGTCGATGGTTGGTCGGGGGAATCTGCGGACGAAATGTCTCGAACGTCAATAGACAATGGTTTCCTCGCAATTTCACCCGACTTTAAAAAATTCTGTAGATATTGCGAATACATTTTAAGCTTTCTCATGAACGTCCAAATCATTCCTCTCTAACACCAAGCGCATCTTTTCATCCAGTTCATTTCAGTGGTGGTTCGATGACGATGAAGAAGCTGCTTGCAGTGTTTGTAACATATCAGGCGGAACAAGGACCATTTTTCCGTGCGTGTTCCATGATTGTCTACAGATCATTTCTTTCCGTTAAATGCTGTTGCTAGTGCTCCCACCGCTGGAACCACGAGTCTCATCAATAGGGGTAAGAGAAATCCACCGCGATGAGTTAGAAGTCTCTTCCTTTCTCAGTAATGATGTGGACCGATCAGAGAGCTTTTGTAACTTTTGTGTATGTTTAGACAGAGTTCACTTCTGTGTTGGTGAAATTTTGATATTACCGTTAATGATGCATTCGCAAATGGCGTCTATCAACCCTTTGTCAGAGGTCGTTGAATCACGTCCAACTGGGCCGATATAGTACAATTTCTTACCTCCTTCCTCTCCATCCACACACAGTAAACAAAACCTTATCGCTTTCCTCTTTATCGCTTTGGACCCTCCGTTTCCTCCAAGGAGCTTGTTGAAGCTCCTTGGTTTTCTCTAAGGCAACTCATCAAGAGCTTCACTTCTGTTTCAAACGAAGCCGCCATTGCATTGCTTCCGATCACGTGCCCTGGGATGGGATCAAGAAGCCACGTACGCAGGCACGGATCCCGCCTTTTTTTTCGTAGGCAGGCGAGGATTATGTTATGAATATTTATTACACAGACGGGGGGTGAAGTCTTGAATCTCTCGCAGAGTGAATGGGGATTATCAGTAGTGCAACTAGACGTGTAGATGTTCAATACATTGTGCACGCGAATAATTTTGCTATTTGATATTTTCTTTGGCTCTTGTATCATAAATTAATGAAGGCGTAAAACATATCATGCATTTTTGTGTTCATGGCATACAGTCTGTTCTTTATGTTCAGCAAAATCAAGGTACATCAAGCAGAGATCGCTGGTTGTGAGTTTGGAAGTTGATAGATGTAGTAGCAGGAACATGGAACGAGATGCTTTCCACCTCCATGGGGGGAAAGCATATGAGTGGATACAAATGTATTATTAGATGATCTTTATTTATTTTTTTTTTTATAGGATATGCTATTGTGAACCATAGTCTACAAGGCGTGACACTAAGTATCAATAGCAGAAAGAAGAAACCACAGCGAGAAGCAACGATATTACCGATAGCTGTGCTTCAGAACAGTATCAGCAGTTTGGACACGATCTGCCGGCGGATACTGTTTTATAGCAAAAAACGCTGCGGAACGCTATGTGCCGCTATACCCTTCGCTGTTGAGCTGTACAGTGAGCCAGTGTCTTCAGAAGAACTGCATGTGTCTTGATACGACGAGACATTTTAAAACAATAAGGAGGTTATGATGGGATCATGTTCTTTATACTTGACACTGGCTGGATAGCCCGACGACTCTTGCTTTATTTTCATGAAAGTATCGACATATTCTGCAAAAAGGCCCCCCTTGCATTCCCGTTTGTCACGCTTTGTATATCGATCGAAGTGCCATACTTCAGATATTTTGATATCGTAATATCCTTTTTCTACTGCCTTTTTTAATTCTTCTGACACCCAAACGCCTTTAAGCGCTCTCTTGCGGTCCTCGTGCCGAGTTTGGTTCATTGACTCTGCGCATACAGTAGCACATAGTGGGAAGGTGAGTTTTCCCGAGGATCTGTAGAGGAGGATAGGGTAATGCAAATCCTTGGGAGGAGTTATCTCACACTGGATGAGGCCAAACATTTTCTTGAGAGGTGGAAAATTTGAGCGGATGATTCGAGGGTGGCCAATGGGGTACTTTCCAAATTTGTTTATGAATGGATAGGGAGAAGTAAAATCATGGTATAAAATTTTTTCACCTGTTTTGTATCATCAAAAAGTGAGCATCCATCAGTCCGACCACCAAAAAAAAAGAATCTCTTGGATTAAGGGGATTTTTGAATTTTTCGTGAAGATGTTGCACGCAGGCATTCACAGCAGGATCTCTGACCTGGATCCCATTCGTGTTCCCAGATGTAATGTACTTTGTAGCCTGCATTTCGGAGGCGGTAGATTCTTTCCATAACTTCGTTATGGAGTTGACTCATTGATTTGTTACATCTTTTGTTGATTTTGAAGGGGTTAAACCATTGACCACATCCGTGATAAAAACAACCTAGAAATTCAAAAATGTGCTTTTCCTCCCCTACCTCGGCATACCCGTCCACATAGCGGCCATGAACCTTGCACTCCCCACCAGTAAATGCATATTTAAATATCGATCCCTCGTTCCTCAGCTTGATAATGTAGCCAAGCTTTAAGCGAATGATGCGTAGGGCTAGAATAACCATTGTGCGGAATAAGCGCTGTATCTTGTTCGGTTTCAGAAAATTACTCCTGTAGAGATAATTACACACGCTCGGAAGAGTGAGGCTGCGTACGAAGGGATCGATGCAATCGGGATTGGCTTCTGTGGCACTACAATTTGTAATTGTCTTGGAATGCTAATTTACAACTTTCATGCAGAATTTTGACCTCGCTCTTGCAGTACTCCAAAATTTCTTTTTGAAAATCAAATTCAAAATTGTCAGGAAGGCTGTTGTACCATGCATCAAATTCTGTCTTCGCTTCTTTCATTATGGTCTGTGTCCCGAAATATTTCTTATCGGGAATGGGACCAACGTAATTTTGATTATCTTTTACGTTAAACAGATGTGGGAAATATCCCTTTTTTTAGTTTTAGGAAGTTTGGCCAAGCCCATTTGGAAGAAGTTTAAGCTATCTTTAATCACGATTTTGGGATCTTGTGTGCTCAGACACATGATTGTCCTCCATTCATTATGACTTCGGGGATTATCCCTTTACATACGAGGTGATTCAGAAGGAAATATGTGTCATACGCCTATAGCGTTGTATGCAATAGCTATTGCCTTGTCGTTATCTTCTGACAACAACCATGTACAAAATCGTTCCGGGGTGTCCTCCCCTTGAAAAGTGATCTCTCTCTCTTCACCTACATTACCGCACCAAAGACAGCCCCACCTATCGGGAGTTACACCATCCATACAGTTACTACAATCCCAGGTAGCGTGTACAAGATTAGGACCATGCGAAGTGGTATTCTGAGTACATTCAAAATCTAAGAAAATATATCTCTGTGGGTCTGGCAAATCATCTTGCGTGGTACGTTTTGATTTCTTGCCTTTTTTAGACTTTTTTTTTCCTTAATGATATCCGCAAGTTCTTTGTCAGCCTCTGTGGGGAGGTAGTATTTGCTTTCTATTGTAACTTTCATGTAGCATTCATGAGTGGGTCCATCGACATAATCTTTACATGTCTGACAAAATATCTTGGAACAGTCTTGTTTATCAAATATTCCTGGAAATACTTCTGAATCAAACACGCGCGCACCTTTTAGGCATTTACGACGGGTCTTACAGGCAGTTGACCCCTTGAAAATTGTCACCGAATGAGCTTTAAAGCATTGCTCAGTGAGGAACGTCATGTTACAGTCGGCACACGTTTGAGGATCACGTTAGTGAGGTCAGTGTGATTGTAATTTGTACTGAAGCAATCGTAGCAGGTATTACAACAACTGTGAGTTCTGGGATCGTTGTAAACTTCATGGCATTCTTCGCACAATATGTTTGACACACAAGAATGCAGAAATATTTTTGATGACATTATAATGTCCGGATTCTGTCAAATACAAGTACCGGTACAATGTCTTCTCAGCTGGGGGCCTGCATACATGTATATCATGGCATGTTTTTTACGACCTCTGTATATGATCAATCTATGTTCAGGTAGTAAGACTTGTTGAAAGGCGTCATACTGACTCGAATCAACCTCTCCTTTAGGAACACCAGCTAGATCGCGAAATTTTGCGGCTTCATGAAGTAAACCCTTTGTAGGTGGTCTGTTACTTCGAGACCAGGTTCTATATTTTCGATCATTATTAACGTAATAGCGTGAGATGACAATTGCGCTTGCAAAACAGGATTTTTCTTCTTTGCTGGAGGGAACAGGGATGATGGAAGTTTTTCTTATGGATGCCTTGTCATCAGGCAAGCCATCCATTTTTCGCGTATATCCACCAGTGTGGTTTTGCACATGGTGAAATCTGATAATAAAACCAGGTTTGAGGAAAAAGTTCTGTTTACTATTGAGAACTCGTTCTATCCGTTCTAATATAAGCGCGATGTCAAAGTGCCTGACCACTGCCCAGGGAAAAGCGATCGGAATATTCAATTGGTCTGAGACTGACACCTGTCGCACATAGTCTCTTTCATTCGTATCGTGAAGAAGGAGCATTCGTAGCTCCTCGAGAGATGATCTAATACAGTCAAGAACTTGTCGAATTGAAGAATGGTCGGGTATATCTCCGACAAAGTCGTACCCGACTTCTCGTACGCCGAAGCATTTATCAATTCGTGAATCTATGAATTTCCATTGAGGTGAGGCTGTTTTTGTAATCCCATTGCTCTGTCTTGAACAATCGCTCTCCAATTCATTTATGTCTGACGAAGAATTCAGTGGGGGACGAGACTGATTGTGGGATGGGTCTAAATGCTTTGTTTTTCTCTTTCTCTTTCCTCTGTGCTGTTTCGTCTCAGAGGGAAGATCTGAATTTTGTCTATTTCCACCACTTTGTACATGACCACTGGGAGTATGATGACAGTTGTTAACAGCGTAGTCAAAATCATTGAGATCTTCGTCATCGTTATCATGATATTGGGTAAGAGAAGGAGGGGCATGTTCTGGTACCAGGGGTACCATGATAATGTGATGAGCCTGGAATATGAAAAATTTTATTGTCTTCTCCTTCTTTCCGTCTTGACCTTTGTGGGAGACTCAATTTCGATCTTTTGTATTGGGAACCATTTCCGATGTCCTTTCTACGCTTCATTCCTCTTTGTTGTTTTGGAGAGGAGAGAAATATTTTTTCTTTAACAATTGGACATTCCGATTGTTTTTTGTTTCCTTTCAATGAATCAGACACACGTTTAGCCTTTTTCATCTTCTCATCTCATCTCTCCCATTACTATTCCGTCAATTTGCGTTTCACAATGTTCTTAACTTCCCTTTTCGGAAGGCAAAGATGGAAAAATTGTGATGCCTCTACCACGTAAACCATTTTTTCATCTTCAAACATTTCTTTGATATTATAAACGCAGTCCAAAAAGTGGAAAAATCATTCTTGCGTTAACCTGTCCAACGATGCCTCAAAATACTTGTCTACGACTTCGTCCCACAACAGCCACAGACAGTCCTCGTGGTCAATTTGGCTGTCATACCCTAACTGACGGCCGATGCATGACTCTTTCACAAAATCGTTTATGATGCATGAAAGTCCCTGGATGACCATACACAATGGACCCGGAGAGAGACGACCATAGCCCTCCTGAGTTTCCCTGGTTTTCCGCTCCATCCTGATGCACTCCTCCGCTGATCAGATATGAATATGATAGGCTGTCAGCTTTCATAATTCTCGAAATATTGCTCTGTGAAAAGTCTTTCAAAACATGTATTTACATGCATTGTAATGAGGTAAATATAGTAATTTATTGTTCTGGTCAAATTTTGGATCAAATCAAAAGGTCAACATTATGCAACAAAAGTGTTTTGAAATGAAATATGTGTAACAGACTATCCCTACTGCAAATATCTCAGGGCTAGGGCTTTTTATCTTGAAAGTGTGGACATTTAAAATTTAAAAATTGATGCCATTCCTAGGTGGGACGAAGGGTGATCCGTGACCTTGAATTGGATGATTTGATGCGGATTGACATATTAAGAATTTAGAGATGGTGAAAGCAGCTACTCTTATTGCTCCTTGTGTCCTTTCAGGAGCTCAATTATGGTGTTGAGCTGGCCACTGATTTGGATCAAGTCATTGTGGATTAGTTTAGTGAGCTGAGGTGAGGTACGGTAAATTCAAGGTAAATAAGTTAACCCCCGGGCCCGGGCCCGGGCGCTGGGTGATGAGGTTACTGATGTTGTCGTTAGATGTAACGTTACATAGGGTAGGGGGCTGTAGGGGCCGGGCTGTACTAAACTAGTAACGTTAGAGTACTAAAATTTTACTGCTTCTGACATTAGACTCCAACTTAAGAATCTTACTTCTTTCAGATACCCAACCCAGAAATAGAAAGGGAACGGTGTGCAAAATGGCTCAACAACATTGGAACGGATAAATTTGATGTGAAGACATACAAATTTAATCCAAATCAAGTCGTATGCGAAGACCATTTTGAGTCGCACTGGTTCCAGGATGACATTCGTGCGCGCGTGATGGGATATGTGCATCAGCACTGCCAGCAGCGGCAGCCCTCTCGGTCAGTTCTTCTTGATTCCACTCTGGTTGGAAAGCATATCCAGGTGGACCCGACATGACACTTGCAGTAAAACCACATAGAATGAATGTACGGCAGTAAACAGAGATTAACAAAATGGGCGTTAATTAGAGCAGAGAGAAAATTACAAACGAAAGAACAAGCGATGTATGAACTGTATGCTGTACGTATGTATATGGTTCATGGTGTAGTGGGACGCGACGCGACGCACGCTGTGAGCTGAACGCTGAACGCTGCACTATGCGACAACACACGTACATACACACACACTCACACATAGTACTTTATACAAGTGGCACACACACAATTTCTGTGGCAAGGGCAGGCAGCGATTGACTCTCGCAAATTGACTCTCACAATTATCACTGTTTACAAAAAATAAATCAATGAAGGGCATGTTAATCCTCAGTCGATAACTATTACAACTATGCAATGATTATTCAACCGTCTAACTTAATCTGATTACAGCATCATTTAAATGTTGCCAATGTGCACTTAGAAATCTATCAAGATGTATCACAAGGTTATGATTACCACACAAAACCTTCAAGATTTATTATCATGAAATACATACCAATGAACACTTTAAAAAAATCTAACATTCCATATCCACATGAAGCTTGCCTTGATATAAATGTCTCTAGAGCTATATAGTGTTATTAAAGTGTAGCAAAATTGTAATTACGACATCACAGAATGGAATGCATTGTTTTCACCTTCAATCTTAGAATCTCCTTTCATGTTTCCACTGTACAATCTCATTTTACTGTAGATATACCGTCCTTATGTTGTCGCCCTTCATCCCAATTTCTCCCTTCTATCCTATCTGTAGATTGTCTTCTTTCCTAAGCCATTGTATTCACATTCCTTGATGATAAGCACGATGCTGTACTTTTTTTCTTCTCTGAAACAGTCCAGCTCTTCGCTACTGCATGGCATCAGTCATCTGAAACAAGAGACAGAAATTAAGAACATTCAATTAAAATCAAACATCATGATACAAGATACAACTTTCATTTTGAGAAAAAGAAATCAGCCAACTAAACTGTGGTTTAAATTATTTTGCTCTATTTATATTAAACATAAAACAAAATGGTATACAGGATCAAAGAATGTCAAAAAATACTGCTGTTCGTCTTTGATGCATATTCAAATTGTCTCGCCTTTTACATATTTTAATGATGCAAGATCTTATGCCTAGCACTTAGTAAGTCTCATGCCTTGTAGAAATTAAATTATTATTCACATGAATAAATCTACATATATGTCCTTGTAAACAAGGCATTACTTTGAAAAAGCTGAATATTACTAACTGCATTTGGGAAACAGTCTACGACAATCAAACTTGTTTATTATCAGAGACTTTAACATCTTAATTAGACCTAGACTCTACATTACCATTGTATTCACATCTGTTGATGATGTACACGACCCTGTACTTTTCCTTTTCTTTTCTGAGACAGTCCAGTTCTTCGCTACTACATGGCACCAGTCATCTGAAAGAAAAGAAAGAAATTAAGAACTTTTGATTAAAATCAAACATCATTGTACAAGATACAACTTTGGTTTTGAGAAGAAAAAAAAAACCAGCCAACAAAACTGAAGTTGAAATTATTTTGCTCTATTTATATTAAACATAAAACAAAATGGTAGGCCTATGCAGGATCAAAGAATGTCAAAAAATACTGCTGTTCATCTTTGATGCATATTCAAATTGTCTTGTCTTTTACACATTTTAATGATGCAAGATATTATGTTTAACACTTAGTAAGTCTCATGTAGAAATTGAATTATCATTCACATGAATATAAATCTACATGTACTTGTAAACAAGGTATTGCATTGAAATAGCTGAATATTACTACCTGCATTTGGGAAACAGTCTACGACAATCAAACCTGTTTCTTATCAGAGACTGTAACATCTTTAATTAGACCTAGACTCTACATTATCATTCAGCTTTTAAATGTATTAACCATTCACTTATAAAACAGTGGCATTGTCATGTGCATCATATTTCTTTGATACTGCACATATTTTCATGAAATCTGTGCAAGAATGCAAATGAAACACGTCTGCTGTTTGGTATTTATGAAAAAAAAAAATCACTAACCCGGAAGTCCTTGGCCTTAGGAATAACACGTGGTGAGTTAGCAGGAATTGACGTTAAAATAGAATAAGAATAGATCTACTAAATAGGCCTTTGCCTCATGAATGTCTGGTCTAATTATAGACTAAGTGAAGTCTAGACCTTTCACTTTTAAGTTACACAGATTTTATATTACTTAGATCTAGACTACATCTAGATCTAGACATCTAATACTATTAGATCTTGGCAACTTTTGTCTTTGTGACACGAAATTAACACGTCACGGATGATATTTCGGCGATGTCCAACAGGATGACAGTACCACTATTACTAAATCAGTAAGTTGACATAGATAACTAACATCAACTTGTTAAAGTACGTTAGAGATGGCACCATATACAATAACCGGTGACACTGACACTGACAGATCTAACGACTACGTTTAGACTAACGTTAAAGAGTTAGACTCGCCATCTCAGTAAGTTGGCCAAAGACAAAGTCAATACAGGACTAAGTCAGTGTTACTGTTATGTTAGGCCTAACAAACATTAACGGTTACTCGGTTAGGTTAGGTTTACCAGGACTCAAGAGTCCTGGTTAAATCAGTTGAGGGACATTTCTTAGGAAGTCCTTCGATTCCAAGAATAAAAGGGTGAAAGAACAAAGGGAAAAAAGGAAAGAAGA
This sequence comes from Diadema antillarum, assembly GCF_040938485.1. Taxonomy (NCBI): domain Eukaryota; kingdom Metazoa; phylum Echinodermata; class Echinoidea; order Diadematoida; family Diadematidae; genus Diadema; species Diadema antillarum. Next base: position 79,585 of record NW_027271750.1, read on the forward strand.
AAGGACAAAAGATTATGTATGGCTGCTGTCGAAATCGACAGTGCCACTGTATCACTATCAATCACGCGTAAATGGGTGTTTCCATTTATTAAGGTACCAATGTGTGACATAGAGTGCAAAATTTGAAAATGGTTAAATCTTTTCAAACAATTCTTCTAATGATGGTCTAATGTGTTAATTTTTATAAACCGGTAAATTTTTCCAGATTCGATTAAGTTTGTCTGAGCAAGAACAGTTCAAATGGGCACGCGTCTGGCAAATTCCCCGTGTAAACGGGACACCAAAATGTAAAAAAGTCTTTTATACATAAATATATAAGTAAGTAAAACTATTAAAGTTTACACCAAATTAATACTTCTTCCAGACTCGATTAAGTTTGTCTTTTTAAAATTTAATGACATTTGGTCGAATTTCAAAGTTCGTTTCGACCAAAACCATATTTGGGCGACCGCATTTTCACAATTGAGGCCTTTACATTGTCATTTTGTGGCCCATCTTGGTTCAACATATTTTTTTAAACACCAAAACTGAATAATACCCAACTAAAGAACACTCTAATTTGTGGTATAGGATGTATTCAAACTATTTTGAAAGCATTCAACTGATTGCATTATGTACATGGCGAAATATCAAGCATTAAAAAATAAGTTCCCCGTGTAAATGGGACACCAAAGTTTTGGTGTCCCATTTACACGTGGAACAAACACCCAATTTCAATGGAGTTTCCGCTTCCTGTGATACAATTAAATCTACTGGAAAGCATACATCTTAGGTAGTCAGGAGCACAAATTACTGAATTGGAAAATGCACATAGGGCCAAAATATGCACAAAAGGTTCCCTCTGTAAACGGGACACCAAAAGTCTTGACGTCCCATTTACACGTGGAACAAAAACCAATTTCAATGGAATATAGGTTTCCTGTGATACAATTTAATTTGCATGTCTACACATACTTAATGAAGATTGTCAATAGCACAAAATTACTGAATTTTAAAATGCTCACAGCTCCACAACATGTACTAAAAGTTCCCCGTGTAAACGTGACACCAAGGTCTTGGCGTCCCTTTACATGTGAAACAAACACCTAATTTCAATGGAATTCAGGTTTCCTGTCATAACATTAAATCTGCGCGTCTGCACATACTTGAATACGATTGTCAATAGCACAATATTACTGAATTTGAAAATGTTCACAGGGTCAAATTAATAATCAGATGCTTGAGTAACATAATCTTATACTGTAGAACAAATTATCTGATCTGCTTTCCCTTTCCCTTTTCTCCCAATCATAGTTTTACTTTTACAAGACTGAAGTCCAGCATTTGAGAGAAGAAGATGTCGAAGACTAATCTCCCTGCCTAGCATGCAAGACCCATTAGCAAGAGTTCAGGCAACAACTACACCATGAAGAACTGACTCAAGACTAAGTTAGCCTCCCAGCTAGTATAGCACCTGACTGAAGTGTGAAGTCCTGCAAGACTGAAGTCCAGCATTTGAGAGAATTAGATGTAGAAGATTAATCTTCCTGCCTAGCATGCAAGACCCATTAGCAAGAGTTCAGGCAACAACTACACCATGAAGAACTGACTCAAGACTAAGTTAGCCTCCCAGCTAGTATAGCACCTGACTGAAGTGTGAAGTCCTGCAAGACTGAAGTCCAGCATTTGAGAGAATTAGATGTAGAAGATTAATCTCCCTGCCTAGCATGCAAGACCCATTAGCAAGAGTTCAGGCAAACAACTACACCATGAAGAACTGACTCAAGACTAAGTTAGCCTCCCAGCTAGTATAGGCTGTAATAGCACCTGGGTGAATGAAGCGCACTCACCATTGTTTCAAGCTCAAAGTGCTACTTAGTTAATGGGAAACAATGGACATTGCAGTTTAACTTTATACAGAAGGAAACTTTACAATGGACATTGGACATTGCAGTTCAACTTACACTTTTTACAGAAAACTTTTACTTCAAAAGTGTGAACTGATGTTTGATTATTGTTTAATTAATCATAGTTTTCTACTTACAGTGTAATTTGTAAGTAGATTATGCTTCTAATGTAAAGCGCATTGAAATTCTTTGCAAGCTTGAAATGCGCTATATAAGAACCAGCAGCTATTATTATTGTTAATAATAATATTCCATTGCACAAAATATGGTGCTCAATACAATAATAACATTCCATTTCAGTATAATAACAATATTCCATTTCAGAAATCAACTGTAAAACCCATTTAAACTTCCACTGATCATCATGTCTCTTTATGCCCATGAGGTTTAACATAGATCTGTGGACAGTTCTCTATCTGGGGGAAATTCAAGGTTTTGCAGTTTCTTAAATTGAGCAGTAAAACTAAAATTGCATTTCATATTAATACATTGTACAAAGAAAAGATTACTGCACTTCAATAGTACACTCTCTTGGTTATATTTTAGTACTGTGTGAAAAAAAATACAAGTTCAAATACTAATATATTGGTTTGTTATAGCCTGATTTTGCAATTTGGGTACATCCTAGAACAGTCAGCGCTTGCCATTGCAAGTGTTGACGACTGTTCTAGGATGTACACGACAGACTATAATGTGTAATAGACCTACTAACTTAATACTGTAAAAATAAAATACCATAGCACCTTGTGAATATAGAAAAACGAATAAAAAGCTGTATCTTAATGAAGTATAATAAAGAGAAAGCTTTCAGTCTCATACTGATTTGTTAATCCACACCATTTCCAACAGGTTGTATTTTGTCTGACAGTATGGAAATAAAATTGTGTAAGCAAGAGGCATTTCTTTACCTCAAAAATTTCAGTTTCATGTGTCCACATTTCAAATTTGTGGTGAAATAGGATTGTCAGTTGAAAGTCGTCGGGTTAGTGCAATATAGTTATCGAGAAAGAAGCGATTTTGTGTTTCAATTTCTTTACTTCTTCTTTGTTTTTTGACATCTTATTTCCATCATACAAATACAACTGCATACATTCAAGGCTTGTAACACCCCTTAAAATGTGTGTATTTTCCTATATTTATCAAAAAACTCAATTGCACTAACCCGATGAAGTCTCAAATATGTTAACATTTTAACAAACATCAATTATTAACAAACATCAAGTCTTATCAAGCATAAAAGTTTCAACTAACATCAAGTTTTAAACATACTTACACTTCATGGAGTTAATTTTGAATTATATTGAGACTAAATTAATAGGTTTTTAAACTTCTACGCTACTTAAATTGACGAACTCACTGGAACGTTTTCGCTGGATCAACCAGCATCTTCAGCGGATGTTACTGCTCTGATTGTTGCTAGTGTTTCTAGGAAACCTCTGATGACGTCAAAGTTGGTGACGTCAAATGAGATGTCTCGTCCCCTCCCCCTTTGTTGCGGGAGGTCAAGAGGTTGTCCCAGACGGGGTCAATTTCCAACCCCAGGCATCTCATTTGACGTCATGACGTGAGGTCGTCAATTTAAGTAGCATAGAAGTTTAAAAACCTATTAATTCAGTTTATTACCGCTACGTATGCATACCTACAGCACACCTAAATATCTGGAGGAGTGGAATTTTTAGCACACCAGACCATTTTTAAAACTCAAGGCCTGCGTATGAATGGTCTCATAACAGAATAGGGACCAAAACCCGCACAGGTTTTCATTTTTCAATATGCACTAGCACTACTACAAAAGCACACAAATGTCACAGAGCTGTCTTGGTAAATAGTTCAGTACTTTTCTATTGTACTATTGTTCTATTTTTTGAAAAAGTCTTTCAGCATCTGTTAGGTCCATTCTATTTAGAAGGCGTGACCCAACCCAAACATATTCTGGTCCTGGAAGTTTGCATATTATATCGCGTTGTGGATGGGTGAAATAGACTTCGTCTCCTTGTGGCCAGGTATAAAGATTTCCGCTGCTTTGTACCATATATGACAGGCTGTATCCATCTTCAAGCACCGAAGCAACCTGTAATTTAGACACAAAAATGAAGAGTAAAATATAATTTTGAATCTTTCTGAACACAGTGTAGCTGTATAAATATGATCATGGAAGCTCTGTATCAATGAAATACTGAGTAACTTGATGTAGGGAGTTAGGTCCTGACAATGATTTAAAGAGAACTTACCTTAGCAACATGCATCTGATCTCCTTTGTTCTTTTTGCCAGCACTTTCCACTCTGACGGCTACAAAATCATGTACCTTTACCATATCAGTAGCTCCACCTATTTGATAAACACAACCAAATTGAATCAAGATTAATAACAATTTGTATTAAGTTGTTCTAAAATACTACTTAGAGGTTAATAACTGCGCATCAGTTATTTTGAGGGCATTGTGGAAAAATCTAACCATTTTGCCTTTGGAACTGAGGTCTAAAGCAAATTGTTAAGATTTTTCATGCCGCCTGAAAAATGACTGATGCAAAGTTATTAACCCCATCATACATAACCGTGACATTTCCTTCAGATCTATAACGACATTTCCACATTTTCAGAAGTAAATTCACTTTAAAATGCATTTTTTTAACAGTTTGTTGTGTATCTTTACTAATAAAGCATTGTACATTGTGTATACATACTAGTCGCACATTACCTTTATCACTGTCATCTGCCATGGTCTGGCTTTGGTCAACTCCGCTGTTGTCGCATTTACTCTCGGACTCGGTGTCATCTACAGATGGGGAAGCATCATCAAGATCAGGGAGTTTGGGGTTGATATGGGAAGCTTCATCATCATCAGGGAGTTTGGGGGTGACATGGGGAGCATCATCATGATCAGGGAGTTTGGGGGCGACATCTTGCTTGGCTCCAACGTCTTGGCTAGCTCGCCTGGCTGTGTCATGGCTGGGGGCGTCATGGCTAGTGGTCACCTTTGCTGTAATGACAACAAAATAAATTGTACAGAAACATAAATTGTGTGTATAGGAGGTTGTGAGCAGTGCATGATACAATATAGACCTACAGGTTGTACTGGAAGTGTCTTGAATTGAAGGTCGATAGATGTCAGCCGCAGGCCACCACCGCATAAACCGGTAAGTTTTAAGAATCTCTGCTCTGACATGTCTTGAACAAACTTTCTAGGAAGTCATCTGTAACATATAGCATTGGATATAAAGTGCAAGCTTTCAAAAGTGAACTTTTCATGTAAAAATTAAGACACAAAATTGTTCCCCAAAAAAGTACATAAATAGTTGTATTTCTTTCACTACAATGACTCGAGCATCTACATTGAAATTTACCCTTACTGGCCACATGCTTTGGTAATTGATGTGAACAATAAGCAATTACCCAAAATGACTTTATTAAGTGGTTAACAGTATTCATTTTTTGATCTAGCATAACAAGTTTATTTACCGGGGGGGGGGGGGGGGGCGCCTCCAGTGACGGTGGATATCATGCGCGTCCATGGGGTTTCAAAAAGCACCCTAAACACGTATTTTCCCAGTTCTGAAAAAGCACCCCTTAACAAGTATTGGCGTGTGAAACTTTACCCTTAACAAGTATTTTGTACGAAATCGTATCCTCAACACATATTCCGATAATTTGACCCCCTAAGCAAGTAGGTTACAACGATAATTTAACAACCCCATCATTTTATAAGTGCACGCTGATCCCTTTTTTATTATATTTATAAGCCTACCTCACTCGCAAATCGGACCCTAAACGCGTAGTTTTGGCTCAAAAAGTTCCCCCTTTTAGGTATAATAGTGTTTTTTAATACCCTCGCAAATCGAACCCTTAACACGTAAGATTCCGTGCGAAAAGTATACCATTTTTTCAGTATTTTAGTGTTTTTGACACCCTTATCACGTTACGTACGTTACATGCCCAGCCTTGAAAAAGATACCCTTTTTACGTGTTTTCTTGGACACGCATGATATTCACTTGTCAATGGAGGCCCCCTCCCCCCTCCCCCGGGTTTATTTACCTGTACTTAGTTGAACTTGCTTCCAAGGCTGTACATAAGCTGCATTTGCACATCTGCCACCACCACCTCTGAGACATGGGTAACAAAAGCAGGAGAGATTCCTTGTGCCAACTGTTCCTCCCTTTGTGCTCTTGATACTGTGTAACTTCCTTGTTCCTTTAACAGTTCTTGGGGCCCTCCCGTCTCGCCGCTCTCGCGAAACTTCTTCATGTTTTACAAAAATAACCGATCTCCTAAATGGACAGCAGCATTTGTCTTCGGTAGCTTCTTTTGTAACATTGGATTTCAGAAAATGATATAGTTGATCTGGGGTGCTGATTGTGGCAGTTCCTGCTCTGACTGCTTCACTTGCTTTCCTCTTAACAACTCCACTCTCGCCATCACTGGTGCCCTTACCATGCCTAGTCCCCGAATAGTTGTGATGTATGATGTGTCCAAAATCCTCCCTCCCGTAACTTATGTCCAAAATAGGTCCCTTGCTTTTATATTGGCTACTGCAGCCGTCAGAGAAACGGTAAAACTTAGTAATGTTCAACCCCCTGGTTGCAGTTAAATGCTTGGTGACTCTGCGATGGAATTCGTGCACAAGATGGTGGTCGTGGGTTAAATCATCACTAACCATTACAATACTCTCCGTCACAGTTTCCAAACATGTCGGACAGATGTAATATGTGACCACAGGGTGGACTGTTGCAGCATCGTGTGAATAATATGCGCTTTGAACCTCTCGCTGATGCTCGCACTTGAAATTTTCAGCAAAATCATACACCCCCAATACCTCATTCATTTGCAGATTCTTTCGGAGATTTTTTTCTTGATTACCTTGCCAATCCTTGTTAAACAAGTGTTCACTGAATGGGTCTATCTCCTCCTTAAGCTCCTTTACCAAATCCTGCACTGTTCCTTGTTTCTCTATTGGCTTACGTTTCTTCACTTCCTTGGTTCCCTTTTTGGTGTGGCATGTTGTTTTTATGATTGTCCACCGTTTCCACTTTACAATCATGGTCTTGTCAAGGTCTGCAAGGATAGGTTGCAGTCGTTGGTCTAACATATCCACGCCACATTTCTTGCACTTTCTGCTGATACAGGAATGATGGTTGAAATCCCATTCCGGTGGTTTCGGGCACATTGTTGCTTTGACAACATCATAGCCGTCTTTGAAGGTTCCTTTGTGGAGGCTGTTGATCGCTTGTATTTTCAAATTTATGTTTTCACAGTATTCACAAAGACAACCGATATATTTGGCTTGTCCTCTAGTTTTTACATGTTTTGGTCTGTAGCTGTAGAACATCCCTGCACTTACTGGGTTATCTGGATGTGCTTTGGTGTACTTCTGGTATAGATTTGCTATGGATGACTCCATTACATGTCTTGGTTTGTAGGTTTTTTTACTTACGAGTTTTTTATCTGGCAAAGTATTTGAGTTGGCTTCATAGAATTCTTGGACGAGTTTAATTGTTTTCAATGAGAGCGCTCTTCGGCCTGCTGATTTTTTTATTGCATTTCCCAGAAGTTTGCGGCTACAACCGAAGTATCTTCCAGCCGCTCTTTGTTGTTTATACTTCTTTATAGCAGCGAGAGACATGGCCATTTGCTTCCGTTTTGCAGACTTTTTCGGTCCTGAAAGGGCATCTGCGACGGCTTCCATCACTCCTTCATGCAATGGATTTCTGCCTGTTATTCCTGCCTTCTCCAGTGCAGCAGCTTTCAGTGGTGAAGCTTTCTGTACGAGGTCAACTGTGGTAGAAACAAAATGCGATCTTTGTTTTGGAAAAGCTCTTCTGACGCGTTGAAGGCTCTTTCGTCTGGCAGTATTAGATCTCACATCGATAGCGTCTTCACCTAACTCGGCGTTCTTTTCACGCATCTCAATCTCCTTTTCACGTAACTTTTCTTCCACATCTTTTACCTTCTGTTCCATCTCTTTCAACTTTCGATCCTTTTCTTCGTTTATCTTCTGAATCTCCATGTATTTCTCTGCCGCATATTTCTCTCTTCTTTTTTGATTTATCTTGGCCATTTCTGCTGCACTTTTTTTAGCACGTTGTTTCCTCTTCCTCTCTGCTTCATATGCTCTTTTCTTCTCACACTCTCTTCTAGTCATGGCTTTTTTTGTTTTTCCATTCTTCTCATCTTCCTTCTTTCTTGCATTCATCTTTCTCATTCTGTTTCTTGCAGTTTCATTATTACGTTCTTTTCTTTTCTTCCACATCTCGGCTTCTTCTCTTTCTTCTTTTGAAAGATTTCTTTTTTTCAAAGTTTCTTCCGCAGTGGCACATTGTAGCCGGTAGTACCTACTGTAGGTCTTGTCACGTTTTTTCAATTCAGCATGCTTCTCAGGGTTTTTCTGTTTTAGATTGTCTCGCCAATTTTGCGTTTTTCCTTTTCCCTTTGATTTGGATGGCAAGGGAGTAGTGGAAGTACCTTCATCTAGATTCCTATGCTCGCACCTAATTCGTAAGGTGTATGGTAGTGGCTGCCTTTTTTTCTTACGCTTTTCTTTCGAGCCATTTGCAGTGGTGCTTGTGGAAGCTTTTCCATTCCCCGTGTACGGTCGCATTTTGGAGCACCGCAAGCAAAACCTACAACAGCAAAGTACATTGGTTGACATTAATATGTGAAAACTTTGTGACAAAAATGGACCATAGGCCTGCAGTAATATGTGAACCATTCCTGGACAGCTTAATAATCATTAGACCGATAAGATCTGTCTCTAATTCGGGGGCTTCTCATTTATATATTGACTTTCGTCGGTCAGCTCCCCTCATCCGTAGACAGATGCTATACGATAGACCTATACTTAAGTATATTGGGTGTTTGTTCCACATGTAAATGGGACGCCAAGACCTTGGTGTCCCGTTTACACGGGGAACTTTTAGTACATGTTGTGGAGCTGTTAGCATTTTCAAATTCAGTAATTTTGTGCTATTGACAATCTTCATTAAGTATGTGTAGACATGCAAATTAAATTTTATCACAGGAAACCTATATTCCATTGAAATTGGTTTTTGTTCCACGTGTAAATGGGACGTCAAGACTTTTGGTGTCCCGTTTACAGAGGGAATTTTTCGTGCATATTTTGGCCCTGCACACGTTAACATACACCGCATACACACGTAAAATCGGCCCCCGACAACAACTGGCTAAATAAAATCAGGTTTTTCTTGGTATTGCAATAGTAATTCCAGGGGTGATATTCACTCTTGAAAAAAAAAATAGACAGGGTCTAAGTCTACTTCCGCGAGGGAGCGGAGCGACCGAGGAGGGGGGAGGGTGTGGGAGGGGGTGTCCCCCTCGTACGGTAAGGACTTTTTGCATTTTGGGACTTTAAATTGTGCAATTTTGTGCATACCTGGAGGGGAAATTTGGGCTTAAGATTTACTGTATCAGGACAAACATGTTATGATTTAAACAAGAAATCATATAGATCTAGATCTTGTTAATAACTTGTACCAAAAAAAAAAAAAATAAAAAACAAAAATAAAAAAACTAAAAATCGGAATTCCGATTTAAATCTGAGGAATATCACCCCTGTAATTCATACATCAACAGCTTACAATTGCTTTCAGTAAGTTGTTGATGTATGAATTATTATTGAAATAGCACGAAAAACCCGGTTTTATTGAGCCAGTTGTTGTCGGGGGCCGAGTTTACCACAGGCACAGGTGCAGAGTTCTCCCAGTCCCACATGTACGGTAATTTGTTGAGATTTTAATCACAAATCCTTTATTAAATGCGACTGGTAGTATCTCAAAGTATATAGTCTAGATCTAGATATCTGAACATGCAGAATAATAAATCATAAATGTAACCAGAAGCTACAATTGACAAAATTATACACAACGTAAATCGGGACACGATTTAATTGGTTTTCTTTTGCACAATTTACGATGGGTTTACAACTTTCAATTTGCCTTTCAATACGCCTTTCAATTCGTCGCAATTTTCATCAAATCGCTTCATATAACTATTAAAATTAACCGCTTACACATAAACTTATCATTCATTAATTAATAGCACAATTAAGATAAACAGTGGGCGGCTACAAGATGACAGCGTAAATCGGGAAACGGAAATTTTCGTGTCCATATTTACGTTGTTCAACAACGACAATGCCCCTTTGGAAGCTTCTCAGACGAACACGCGCTTGCGACGTATTTTGGCACTTTTTAACAAATTAAGAGCATCAATAAATACAAAAATACGATACATAAGTTAAAGGAAGAACGAAATTACTCACGAATTTCTTGCTTAAAGGCAAATCCCAACCGTAAAAAGGTTCCACAGGGGCATCGTAAATGATGGGACACGAAAACTGTTTTCGTTCTCCGTCGATAGGAAGAAAATGGCGACCGTTGTCAAGAAGTACGTTGTAAGAAGCACTTCCGGGGCGTTGAATCACGTGGTCGTTCATTCATAAAAATGACCGATGGACTACTCCATTCTCAAGCGAATTCTTACGACGTAAATAAATCGTTGGGACACGAATGTTCGTATTTTTCGATAAAGTTGTAATATTTTCGACATACGGTGCTGGATGTTTTTGCTAAATATACCCATTAGTTAATTTATGTTTATCTACGTGAAGAACAACTGATTTGCCGCTTGCTATCGTTATTTTAAAAATTTACAGACCGTGGGAAAATGGGAATCCCTACGTAATGTTTGGGACACGAAAATTTACGTAGCGACCCCAACGTTGATTCATTGATTGCACAATAACGATGGGTTGCAAAATAGGCAACTTCTTAGGATATATGTTTATTCGTGATTTTTTCACATTATAAGCAAAACAATTAAATTCAAATATCATATGAATATTTTACAGCACTTAAAACAAAGGACATTATCTATATGTCACAAAAAAGCCTAAAAAAAACATGGGACACCACAGATTATTTGGCGCCAAAAATAAAAATCCCGAGATTTATATTAATTCCAATTTTGGGGTGGAATACCTTCATATGTATTTAATAAAGATATAAATATTTTAAAAATGTGTGTAATTGTTCAGAAGGGGAAAAGGGCCATTACAAACTGCATACCCATGAATTGACAACTGGCCCCCAAATAAATGGAAACACCCAAATATGTAAACGCCATTTGGTTGGGCTGCATTCACAAGTTTTAGGGAAAAAAAGCCCCACCGCTGTGCTTAGGTACTCCACTCGAGCTAACGTTAGACATATCTACACACAGTACGGTACTAGGGCTGAATTCACAAGTATACTATAACACTGCACTGTACAGGAAAGCCACCTAACCTGTAGAGTACTCTGAGTGTTTAGGTAGTATCACTAGACCACATACTGTCATAGATGACATCTACACCAACGCTGCACACTGGCACTGGTCCGACGGTCCCTGACCAGGAAAAATCACTGTTGGACACTGACAAGTAACTTTTTCAGGAATGGACCAGTAAAAATTGGGGGGGGGGGGGGGGGGGGGGAAATGGGTGGACTCTACCTACTATTACCACTAGTCTAGATGTAGATCTAGAGCTAGACTATAGACTCTAACTGTGTTAAATTGACTTGGTCTTAATTTAGACTTCAGCTGATCTTAGTTTTAGTAACTGGTATTACAAGTAAAGTCTTAACTTAGACTTAATAGTTAGACTTGAAAGTTAAAGTCTAACATGTCTAACTTTATTCTTTACTCTTCATTTGAGTTTTACTTTTAGACTTTTTTTTTAGTTTAGTAGGCCTACTTTGTCAATCTCATGATTTCATTTTCAACTTAAGTCAAGGCTTAGCCATGAGTGTCTTCGAGACTTTGACATCTTGCATGTCTTGCACACAGACGTTACGACTACAGTACTCAGTAGTCTCGGAAGTAATGACATAAGTTGAAAAGAATCTATAGATAATATGATTTGGGATCTAATTTGAAATTGGATGGCGTTTACAGACTAGGCTTCATAAGCATCATGCGATTGGATACATGGGACTACACTCTACCGCAATTAATGGTTATGGTAGTCCAACTGAAACTGTTATTTTGAGCATGATTTTAATAGGATTATAGCTTACCATTCACTTCACTCGTGGACAGTGGGCTGGCTTAGGCCGTCATTCATCTTTCAGAAGGTTTGGTTCTCACTCTGAGATCTGGATTAGGGCCAAAACCTAATTCTAGGCCAGTAAGTTGAACAAAGCTCAAAATAATGCAACTGCGACAGTTCGTAAAACCCGCATTGCTCTTCACCCTAGCAATTCGGGTTTTACGAACCGGCGTATCTTTATTGCGTCAGTTGGTGAAACCCCTTTTTCTCAATTTCTCGATATTTCGGGTATCGTCGTTTTTTTCTTTCTTTGATAAAATCAAGAATAATTAATTTTGTGGTCTAAAATTTTGGGATTTGGTAGAGTTTTGAAAGCACTTTCATTTGGTACCAATATCCTGATTTTGACAATTTTGACCAAAATCGAAATAGCGTCGGTTCGAGAAATCACCGATGAAATATGCCTGGAAATACTTCTGAATCAAACATGCGCGCATTTACGACGGGTTTTACAGACAGTTGACCCCTTGAAAATTGTCACCGAATGAGCTTTAAAGCATTGCTCAGTGAGGAACGTCATGTTACAATCGGCACACGTTCGAGGATCACGTTTAGTGAGGTCAGTGCGATTGTAATTTGTACTGAAGCAATCGTAGCTGGTATTACAACAACTGTGAGTTCTGGGATCGTTGTAAACTTCATGGCATTCTTCGCACAAATGTTTGACACACAAGAATGCAGAAATATCTTTGATGACCTTATAATGTCCGGATTCTGTCAAATACAAGTACAATGTCTTCTCAGCTGGGGGGCTTGCATATATCATGGCATGTTTTTTACGACCTCTGTATATGATCAATCTATATTCAGGTAGCAAGACTTGTTGAAAGGCGTCATACTGACTCGAATCAACCTCTCCTTTAGGAACACCAGCTATATCGTGATGTTTTGCGGCTTCATGAAGTAAACCTTTTGTAGGTGGTCTGTTACTTCGAGACCAGGTTTGAAATTTTCGATCATTATTAACGTAATAGCGCGAGATGACAATTGCGCTTGCAAAACAGGTTTTTTTCTTCTTTGCTGGAGGGAACCGTGATAATGGAAGTTTTTCTTATGGATGCCTCGTCATCAGGCAAGCCATCCATTTTTCGCGTATATCCACCAGTGAGGTTTTGCACATGGTGAAATCTGATAGTAAAACCAGGTTTGAGGAAAAAGTTCTGTTTACTATTGAGAACTCGTTCTATCCGTTCTAATATAAGCGCAATGTCAAAGTGCCTGACCACTGCCCAGGGAAATGCGATTGGAATATTCAATTGGTCCGAGACTGACACCAGTCGCACATAGTCTCTTTCATTCGTATCGTGAAGAAGGAGCGTTCGTAGCTCCTCGAGAGATGATCTAATATAGTCAAGAACTTGTCGAATTGAAGAATGGTCGGGTATATCTCCGACAAAGTCGTACCCGACTTCTCGTACGCCGAAGCATTTATCAATTCGTGAATCTATGAATATCCATTGAGGTTAGGCTGTTTTTGTAGTCCCATTGCTCTGGCTTAAACAATAGCTCTCCGATTCATTTAAGTCTGATGAAGAATTCAGTGGGGGACGAGACTGAATGTGGGGTGGGTCTAAATGCTTTGTTTTTCTCGTTTTCTTTCCTCCGTGCTGTTTCAACTCAGAGGGAAGGTCTGAATTTTGTTTATTTCCTTCACTTTGTACATGACCACTGGGAGTATGATGACAGTTGTTAACAGCGTAGTCAAAATCATTGAGATCTTCGTCATCGTTATCATGATATCGGGTAAGGGAAGGAGGGGCATGTTCTGGTGCCAGGGGTACCATGATAATGTGATGACCCTGGAATATCAAAAATGTTATTGTCTTCTCCTTCTTTCCGTCTTGACCTTTGTCGGAGACTCAATTTCGATCTTTTGGATTGGGAACTATTTCCGATGTCCTTTCTACAGCTGTACGCTTCATTCCTCTTTGTTGTTTTGGAGAGGAGAGAAATATTTTTTCTTTGACAATTGGACATTCCGATTATTTTTTGTTTCCTTTCAATGAATCAGACACATGTTTAGCCTTTTTCATCTCTCATCTCATCTCTCCCATTACTGTTCCTTCAATTTGCATTTCACAATGTTCTTAACTTCCCTTTTCGGAAGGCAGAGATGAAAAAATTGTGATGCCTCTGCCACGCAAACCATTTTTTCATCTTCAAACATTTCTTTGATATTATAAACACAGTCCAAAAAGTGGAAAATCATTCTTGCGTTAACCTATCCAACGATGCCTCAAAATACTTGTCTATGACTTCGTCCCACAACAGCCACAAACAGTCCTCGTGGTCAATTTGGCTGTTATAACCTAACTGACAGCCGATGCATGACTCTTTCACAAGTTCGTTTATGATGCATAAAAGCCCCCGGATGACCATACACAATGGACCAGGAGAGAGACGACTATAGCTCTCCTGAGTTTCCCTGGTTTTACGCTCCATCATGTTGCACTCCTCCGCTGATCAGATAAACAAATTGTCTGGCCTAGTGTACACCTATAACTTTCATGTGCACCTTGACTCCAATATGACAATGTCTACTCAATTGTATTGAGGGCAATGGAGATGCTTGCCTGGTGGGGATGGAGTGTAGTGACTCCTCATCCTTGCTTTGCTTTGCTCTCCCTGTTTCTTGTCTTCTTATCAGTTAACCTTGCTGGGAAATATATGTAGACAGTATCACAGTATTACCTATGATATCGTTGAGACTGGATATTGATAACTGCATTAGAACCAAGGAGTTTTTCATTACCCCTGGAAACACTCTTGGCACGGCCTTCCAGATGGCTTTCTCTAAGTCAACCAGGACCTCCCCGACGCTGGGTGGTTGCGGCATCACCTCCTTCAGTGCCCGAAGTGCCGCGATGTATTCTCCCGACTGCTTACCACACATGACGTACGCTAACGGCACCTGCTTGCAGCAATTTCCTTCCTTGACGAATGCGTGCACCGTGAGCAGCTGGTACATCGGTTGTCTGACGACCTGGAGTGGGAAGGATGGAGAAGGAGAACAAGATAGAGAAGAAGGAAATAAATGTGATTACAATCTGGTCCTCTGGAAGTAGGCCATTGTCACTGGGTGATATATTTGCTGGTTTGCTATGCTTTATTCAGACATGACCCAGGCTACATGTCCAGGCTTGAATGTCCCGTCTATATACCATGTCCTGGCTCTTTCGAGGACTCTTAATTGGTCAGGTGTAGCCAGCACCAGTGTTCACCTGTGGTGTGACCACAGATCCAATGTCTTGGCCCTTGCTCGGACTCTCAACTGGTCAGGTGTAGCCAGCACCAGTGTTCTCCTGTGGTGTGGTCGCAGATCCCATGTCCTGGCCCTTGCTAGAACTCTCAAATGGTCAGGTGTAGCCAGCATCAGTGTTCTCCTGTGGTGTGACCGCAGATCCCATGTCCTGGCCCTTGCGAGGACTTTCAACTGGTCAGGTGTAGCCAGCACCAGTGTTCTCCTGTGGTGTGACCGCAGATCCCATGTTCTGGCCCTTGCTCAGACTCTCAAATGGTCAGGTGTGGTCAGCACCAGTGTTCTCCTGTGGTGTGACTGCAGATCCCATGTTCTGGCCTGTGCTCGGACTCTCAAATGGTCAGGTGTAGCCAGCACTAGTGTTCTCCTGTGGTGTGACCGCAGATCCCATGTTCTGGCCCTTACTCGGACTCTCAAATGGTCAGGTGTAGTCAGCACTGGTCAGTATTCTCCTGTGGTGTGACCGCAGATCCCATGTCCTAGCCCTTGCAAGGACTCTCAACTGGTCAGGTGTAGCCAGCACCAGTTCAAAGTATTTCAAACCGTTTCTGCCTCGTTGCTCATTGGCCTATAAGATATTAATATTCATACAGGTTTTTCATAGCTTTGCTACCAGTGAAAATGAGTTTTGATAGGTGCTCGGGCTTCGGCCATCGCATATGTCTGTCTCCATATCGCGATAAACTTACGATACAGCCAATCATCCGGTGAATAGAAGTCAGATAATAACTTGCTGTTTAAGTATTAATATGCTCAACCTAGACAATCTACTGAATTGTTGATTTAATTAACAGGACACCATACTTTTGGCTCATTTCTCCAAAATTATTAGTATTTTAATTTTGGCCAGAACTGTTTCATTTTCTGTAAATGATTCAGGCAAACTTGTCAGAAAGACAAGTTGCTTTAAATGAAATACTCCCCAGTGGATTTGAAAACACGCCCATCTATCCCCCCCCCCCCCCCCCCCCCCCTTTGTGGACAGTGCCCAGATTGAAGTTTCACAAGGCAAACAAACGAAACAGTTCAAGTTGTACTCTCATTATTTAAAGTGCTGAAGCCCATGGTCACATAAATATGTATTAATTCTCTTTGCCTTGGAATGTAAGTCAGTTTTTTTAACTAGATACTTTTCAACTTTGCTGAAAAAGGAAAACTAGTAATTACTTGATTTTCCATCTTAAAGATGGGATATTCCTCCACAATCTCCTTCACAGGATGGGTCTCTATGAAATCCATGCGGTGACCATGTGTCCTCCTCATCTTGTCCTGAATGAGAGCTTGATCGGGGGGGGGGGGGGGCCTGCATATATCATGGCATGTTTTTTACGACCTCTGTATATGATCAATCTATATTCAGGTAGTAAGACTTGTTGAAAGGCGTCATACTGACTCGAATCAACCTCTCCTTTAGGAACACCAGCTAGCTCATGAAGTTTTGCGGCTTCATGAAGTAAACCCTTTGTAGGTGGTCTGTTACTTCGAGACCAGGTTCGATATTTTCGATCATTATTAAGGTAATATTCGTACCTGACTTCTCGTACGCCGAAGCATTTATCAATTCGTGAATCTATGAATTTCCATTGAGGTGAGGCTGTTTTTGTAGTCCCATTGCTCTGGCTTGAACAATAGCTCTCCGATTCATTTAAGTCTGATGAAGAATTCAGTGGGGGACGAGACTGATTGTGGGGTGGGTCTAAATGCTTTGTTTTTCTCTTTTTCTTTCCTCCGTGCTGTTTCAACTCAGAGGGAAGGTCTGAATTTTGTCTATTTCCTCCACTTTGTACATGACCACTGGGAGTATAATGACAGTTGTTAACAGCGTAGTCAAAATCATTGAGATCTTCGTCATCGTTATCATATCGGGTAAGGGAAGGAGGGGCATGTTCTGGTGCCAGGGGTACCATGATAATGTGATGACCCTGGAATATCAAAAATTTTATTGCCTTCTTCTTTCCGTCTTGACCTTTGTCGGAGACTCAATTTCGATCTTTTGGATTGGGAACCATTTCCTTTCTACGCTTCATTCCTCTTTGTTGTTTTGGAGAGGAGAGAAATATTTTTTCTTTAACAATTGGACATTCCGATTCTTTTTTGTTTCCTTTCAATGAATCAGACACACGTTTAGCCTTTTTCATCTTCTCATCTCATCTCTTTCATTACTGTTCCTTCAATTTGCATTTCACAATGTTCTTAACTTCCCTTTTCGGAAGGCAGAGATGAAAAAATTGTGATGCCTCTGCCACACAAACCATTTTTTCATCTTCAAACATTTCTTTGATATTATAAACGCAGTCCAAAAAGTGGAAAAATCATTCTTGCGTTAACCTGTCCAACCATGCCTCAAAATACTTGTCTACGACTTCATCCCACAACAGCCATTCTACTTCTTCAACAGTGCCAACACAGCAATTCAAAACCCATTTGTTTGACATTACAGACACACTTATTAAACACCACATTTGTTTATTTCTTTGGGTAAATTGACATTGTCAACCAAATACGGTGTTGAATTAGTGTGTATGCAATGTCAAAAAAATGGGGTGTTGAATTGACGCTGCAAGTTAGTGTTTAAAACATGACTGTATGCTTCTTAACCTAGAAGAACAGAGAAAGCTTACTGAGTATTCATGCCCTAGCCTATATTTCCAAACTCACAGTTCATCCAACATATTAGTTAATTGTTCTCCTGCTACCCACCCAATCATTGAATCAAAAAATTTTAAGTATATTTTTGATGAGGGTCCTGATAGGAAGAGCATGATCTTTAAAAAAAAAAAAAAAAAAAACAGTCAATCTAGCGTTCAATTATACCTTAACTTTGTTTCCGGTCTGTTGCTCATTGACCACATCCACTGCCACTACTGGTTCCTGCTCATTGACCACATCTGCTGCCACTACTGGTTCCTGCTCATTGACCACATCTGCTGCCAGCTCTGCATCTTTCATCTCGGTGTCATGCTGAGCAGCAATACTCTCCTGTCAATACACAAGACGAGTAACTTATTCAGCAACATGCAACATTTATTTTAGCATCGTAGAGACTAATAGCAAGGCCAATAATACATCACCCTGCAGCCCATAACGTAACAGACCTGAGGCCTTTTGAAATGTGATTTATGGAATATGAAATATGAATTTTCATATCTTTATGGAATTCATAATTATGAAATATGATTTATGAATTATGAAATATAAATCACACATTCACACACACACACACACACACACACACACTTAACACACACACACACACACACACAGAACTTGTACCACCAATTTGTAGTATCAGTCAGAAGGAGAATGCACTGTTTAAAAACTGTAATTCAAATGTAAACAATGTTTATTAAAGACGAATAAATCACATTTTATTGCAACAAACTTATTTCAAAGCATTTCATTCTGTTGTCACTTCATTTAATATGTACACACACTTGAACCTATGTATATTTGAATACTAACATCACAAGGGTAATGGTACACAAATCCAAATATCAAATCATAAACCTTGAATTCGTTCACACTCAAACGATTTGTTTATGATACAGATTTTACTGGGAATTAAAAGCACAGAAATTATAAATGAAATGACAATACACAATGATAAAATCATAATTTTTTCATCAACCAAATAAAGGGTAGAATCAATCAATCGAGTGATCATTTCATCGTTTGATCAATGTATTCATTTACTTATCACGACAATGCTAGAGGCAATTAAGTCAACATCATTTTTTACTACAGAGTTTTGTAGTTTGTATGTATGTAGTTTTGCTTCTTCAGATAAAATGGCAAATTGATTGCATGTACAGGTCTATGAAAACTAAATTGATGACAAATTTGAACAATGAGTGAAAATATAGAGGTTAGGTTATACTCTCTCAATGTCAGAGGTTTAGCTAATGATGTGAAACGAAGATGTTTATTTAGTTGGCTTAGAAGGCAAAAATATGATTTATTCTTACTACAAGAGACACACAGTACAGAGAACTGTGAAGCAGTGTGGTCAAGTGAATGGGGTAATAAAATATATTTTTGTCACGGTCAGTCGGACAGTGCAGGTGTCTGTATTTTATTAAGAGCCAACTGTGGTTTAGATGTTTTGGAAGTACACAGAGACAAAGAAGGAAGGTTACTTTTGCTTAATTTGTCTTATGGTGAAACTACAAAGTTTACAGTTGTAAATTTATATGGCCCAAACAAAGATAAGGTGGATGTTTTTCAAAATTTACATGATATATTAACTGAGTATTGTGAAGAACCTTTGTTCATAGGTGGTGATTTGAACACTGTTCAAAACCCTGTTTTAGATCGGTATCCAGCTCATGTTCGATATCACCCTCGTTGTTATGATGCATTAGAAACCTTAAAAGATGATTTTGATCTTGTGGATGTTTGGCGTGAAAGAAACCCCAGTAAGCTACAATTTACTTGGCGCTCCAAACTCTCACGTAGCAGGTTAGACTATTTCTTGGTTTCTAAAAATATCTGTAACTATGTTGAGGATTGTAATATACATTATGGGCACAGGAGTGACCATTCAGCTATTTCCTTAATAGTTAT
Source organism: Diadema antillarum (assembly GCF_040938485.1). NCBI lineage: Eukaryota > Metazoa > Echinodermata > Echinoidea > Diadematoida > Diadematidae > Diadema > Diadema antillarum. Next base: position 99,394 of record NW_027271750.1, read on the forward strand.
TAAGAAGGTCCCTAAAAGAGGACCAGGGTTCTGGAAGATGAATACATCTCTTTTGTCACAAGAATACAATCGGGAACAAATAAGAAAAGTTATAATATCTACAATTAAGTTGCACTCTCATATGAGTGTTTGTAACTTATGGGAGTTTGTTAAATTTAAAGTAAAACAAAAGTGTATTGAATTATCTTCAAAGATTAGACGAGATTTAAAACATAACTTTCAACTATTAGCAAAATCAATAGAAAAACTTCAAAACGATTTTGATCAAAATCCTGATGATCATGATCTAGAAAAGTTGTTATTGAACAAGAAAGCAGAATTAACTAAAATTCAAGAAGAATTTGTTAGGGGATCAATGATTAGAACCCGGGCTTCTTGGGTCAGTGATGGTGAAAAAAATACAAAATATTTTTTTAATTTGGAGAAGAGAAATTACAACAAAAAACATATTCAAAAACTTCAAAAGAATGACGAGATCGTTTGTGACCCATCTGAAATTTTGACTATGGAAAAGGATTTTTATGAAAATTTATATACATCATGTAAAGTTGAAGAAAGGGACATTAAAGAAGTTTTTGATAATATTTCAATGCCTATGTTAAAAGAAGAACAGGCAAACCTCTGTGAAGGCATGGTATTTGAAAAAGAGTGTTTCGAGGCTGTTAAATCAATTCCAAGTGAAAAAACTCCGGGTTGTGATGGCCTTCCTATAGATTTCTACAAGGTATTTTGGCAAGACATAAAAGATATACTATGTCAAGTTTTTAACACTTGTTTTATAGATGGAGAGCTGTCTACACTGATGAAGCGGGGTGTCATCACTTTACTGCCAAAAAAGGGTAAAGATAAGCTCCATTTGAAAAACTGGAGACCTATCACACTTCTGAACAATGACTATAAAATTCTAGCAAAAGTTCTTGCAAATAGACTTAAGAAAGTCCTGCCTTTTTTAATAGATTTCGATCAGACAGGCTTTTTAAAAAATCGTTATATTGGAGAAAATATTCGACTATTGAAAGATGTGATTCAGTATTGTCAAATGAAACCATTCAAAGGTTTAGCTGTGTCAATAGACTTTGAAAAAGCATTTGACAATATTGAGTGGAATTTTTTAATAGCTTGCTTAAAAACCTTTGGTTTTAAAGACGACTTCATTACATGGATTAGAGTGATGTACTCGGACATATCCAGTTGTGTAATTAACAATGGATATTCTTCAAGCAATTTCAATTTGCAAAAAGGTGTCAGACAAGGTTTCCCTTTATCACCCTATTTGTTTTTAGTTGGAGTTGAAATCCTAGGTATCATGTTAAGGCAAAGTAAGAACATTACTGGCATTAAAATTGATGGAGTCGAACTCAGAGTTAGTCAATACGCTGATGATACGATTGTATATTTATCTGCTAATGAAGTGAACTTAAGAAACACATTTCAATTACTGTCTGCTTTTCAAAAAATATCTGGGATGAAAGTTAATATTGAAAAAAGCAACATCGCTTGTCTTGGTCCGTGGAGTGGCACTTTGTGTTCAGATATCCAGATGAACTGGGTAACAGAGTATTTATTTTACTTGGGAATATATATACCTTTAAGAGGAAGTGTAGACTGTTTTAACCAGAATTTCCAAATAAAGTTGAAAGAAACGGAAAGCACACTGAACATTTGGAGACACCGTAACTTGACACTGTTAGGAAAAATTACTATAATTAAGTCACTGGTGATGCCTAAGTTTGTGTATTTATTCAGTAACATACAAGATCCTCCAAAACGTTTTTTTGATGAGTTACAGAGACTCCTGTTCAACTTTGTTTGGAACCAAAAAACTGACCGTATTAAACGTATTATTATGTATGATGATTACAAAAATGGAGGCTTGAAAATGCCACATGCAGAAAGTTTTTGTCAGGCATTAAAAGTATCTTGGGTAAAGAGATTTCTCGAGGAAGAAACTCAAACAGGAACCAAAAAATGGAAATTGTTCTCTAAATTCTTTCTGGAGAAATGTGGAGGAAAGAGTGTTTTCAGAGGAAACTTTAGTGCACACGATTGTAACCACTTATCTGTAAATCTTTTTTGGATTGATGTATTAAAGGCTTGGGCCCATTACAGATACTACAACCCTGCTAGATATAAAGATATACTTTGGCAATCGATTTGGAATAACTCATTTATTAAGGTAGCAGGCAAAACTGTATTTTACAAAAGGTGGTCCAATGCAAGTATATTTTACGTTAGAGATTTGATACGAGAAAATGGTTTTTTTAAGTCTTTTGAAGAATTGCAGGCTGAATTTAATCTTCCTATTTCAAACTATTTAGATTATTTTGCAATTTTATCAGCTATACCTGCTGAGTGGAAAAGAGTTTTGAAACAAGAACATGTAAATGTTGATGAGCAGCCTGAAGTTTTTGATGACAGGTTGGAAGCATTTGTATGCCATAAATCACCTGTTAAATTTTGTTACTCACAGTTGTTAAAAAAGATCTGTCCAACCGAGTATTCCCGTGTTTTGTTAAAATGGGAAACAGATTTGCAACAACCTCTTGAGAGTTTGATTATATGGAGAAAGCGTTTCAATATTTCATTCTTTGCCACATTAGATACAAAAATTAGAACCTTTCAATTTAAGTTTTTGCACCGTATAATTGCAACAAACAAATTTTTATTTAAAATTGGTATAAAATCATCCCCAAATTGTAATTTATGCAACACTGAAGAGCAAACATTGCTCCATCTGTTTTTTTACTGTGACTATGTACGAACCTTTTGGCAAAACGTTACGAAGTGGCTAGAAAGAACTGCAATACTTTCTTCACCTCTAACCTGTATTGATATCTGTTTTGGTATTGACACCCAGAAGACTCTGGTAAACACCATTATTTTATATGCAAAACATTTTATTTTCCGTAACAAATGTCAAGACAAGACCTTAAGTTTTGATCAGTTTAAGAATGAGATAATTTATCTAGAAAAGGTTGAAAGAGCTATAGCTTATAGAAAAGGAAAATTAACATTTCATAGAACCAAATGGTGTTTGTTACGTGCAGTCTAAGCAATTGGGCTCAGTTACATTCCTAAATTCTAATTACAGTCAATTACACTTTTAACTCAGATTTTCAAACCTCTGCACTTGTCATGATCAATATGATTATAGACTCTGTTTGGACTGGCTTGTTCGGCCTGTAGACAAGTGGGGATGGAAAGTTTTGCAGGGATGATTAAATCATCCCTGAAACATGACTGAGAATATGTTGGGGTTGTGGCTGAGCCCAACAAGCTGAGTGGACTCGGTTCTTTGTTTTTGGTATAAATGAGGGAGTTTTTTAGCCTCCCCCTTGCATTGTATTACAATTTGTTTTTTACCATTGCAAAAAAGAAAACATTATACGGTACTTATATATGCAGCAATGTCAAAATTCTGTATCTGTTAATCTGTGAAGAAGCAAAATAAAGACGGAAAAAGAAAAAAAAAAAAAAACATCATTTGATCAATCGGTCGATTGACCAATTCATCGTTTTGTTATTATCATCGTTTGTACATCGTACCAGAACTCAAAAATAATTTAACTGTGATTTGGCGAAAACAAACACGACACACAAACTTATTTGCAGTATTTACAAAGTAAAGTTAATATGTAAAATCCCACTGTCTATATTTTTTCAATTACCGGTGAGAGAAAAAAAAATAGCTTTGTCATCTACATGTGAGAGTTGAGAAATGAACACTCAAATATGTCACAGTATAAATACAGAAAGTGTTTCATTATATGAATTCTATTGAGAGTATAGCATGAGGCTGTAGCACGCAGCGCATTAAAACCTAAACCAATTCGGCGATTGAGGAATATCACGTTTTATTACACTCGTTCTAGAGGTCTTTTGCGTTCCAGGCTGTGGGTTGGGGGTTACCTGCAAAGGTTCAGTAGCTTTCTCGCTTTCTTCGTCGACTTTACCTTCCTTATATTTGCGAAGTATCAGGCGTCGTTTGGGGTTACTGATACATGTTTCTGGAATCTTCTTGTCGGACAATAATTTGATAAAAGCACGGCTGCCTGTTGGGGTAAATCCACGTCTCTCGCGAAAAATGTCAAACATGAGATCGCACATACTGCTACCATGAATGACATTACCGTCAATCGACAATTCACCGTTGGAAGTCCAATTCACATCAGGGTTGACCCTCAGCTTATCCAATAGTTGTCTCGCTCGCTTGGTATAAGGGGACGGCACATGCTGCAAGACCTCTTGTTCTACTGCGCTGTCGCTGGATGAAGACGATGATTCGTATGGCACAGGAGCATCGTCCTGAGATGTGGGTATCAGTGATGTGTCACGAACTTCTATGGACAATGGCTTTTTAGAGGAGTCATGGGCTGCTAAGAAACGTTGCAAATACTGAGAGTACAGTAAAGCCTTGTTGTACGCGTCCATGTCCGTCCGCTGCAATATGGTGTTTATGCTATCATCCAGTTCTTCTTATTGTTTATTTGCGGTAGATGATTGTTGCTGCAATTATGAAGCACATCAGGTGGAACCAGGACGAGTTTTCGAGCGTGTTCCATGACATTCACTTTCTTTGCGAAAAAATTCCAGTCAATGCACCGAGAGCTGGTCCAACGAGTTTTAAGTAAAAACAGGAGGAAGCCTCCTTTTTGAGTGAGAAGTTTCTTTCGCTGTTTTAAACTTGTTTTTCTGTCCGATAATTTGCGAAGTTTAAGTTTATGCTTTGATAGAAGTCTTTTCTGTCCGTCTGTAATCTTAATGTTACCGCGGATAAGATTCACGCAGCATTCACATATGGCGTCGATAAATTCTCTGTCACCCGTTTATATCAGCTGTTCACGATGTCTGGGCTTACAGTGGGCGAGAGTTTCGAGAAGGGCAGCGTGTGTCCGTATGCGGCGGGACATAGTGGCGGAATAATGATTGACGAAAATGCTCGCTATAATTTATACGTTTGGGACGTAGACATATTGAGTCTCATCTGGGAAAATGTTTGTGCGTAACCGAAATTGTTCCGGTGTATCTGGTTTCAAATCGACGAACAGGTAACCCCATTTCTCCTTCGTCGCATCGTGAAAGGCCTCTTGAAAAAATTTACCTCACCCGGGGTACATTTGTTTACCAAGACAGCTAATTTGCCATTTATCTCTACAAGTTTTAAACAAGCTGTAATATTGTGTATTAAGAGATATGGTGCGTGCTTCTTTACCTTTGTGAAATATGTTTTGCGAAATAAATATGACGCTAGCATTTCTGTGGTGACAGCCCTTAGTGATAAGTGCAGACACCTTTTTACTGTCAGCAGCAGCCGTCATCAGATCGTCAATCACGAATAAAACAGACTTTTGAGAATCTGTAAATTTATAAAAGTCTTCGGGTAAGTTCTCATAAAATTCCATATCGGAGTAACCATCTTGGTATTCCGAATAGAGCCAAATGATTTTTGGGGGGAGGCGGAAATATCGTTTTGGAATTTTTCAATATTTTTTTGACAAATTCAGTTTTACCACTAAAGCATGGTCCTACTACGCACATACTCATGGGGGTGTTTCAAACGGACATCCATGTTGTGTGTACCATGATAATCATATACACGGAAACACACAAAAATAAATATAAAAATATATTATAATTCTATAGATCTGTCCTGTTTGTTTATTAAACTCTTACTGTCCTGAACAAGCTCCAGCCCTACACAGGTTACAGGAGTCCTGCACGCACAACTTAAGTTATTGTTTTAGTTTTAGCACTCAAGACTTAGACTTTCACATGTTAACACAGACTTTGTCATCTTTGACATGAAAATGTAAGCTCAGCCTCGCTTACCCAGCAAAACATGTACAGTAGGCACTCTTTACTGTTCCCGACGACTTGCCAATGGCCACCCAAACTTTCCATGGAATATTTCTGATCCGCTGTGAAGGGCGACATTTCGTGTGCAGGAAACAGAACTCGCTGTTCTCAGAGATGGGATGGAACTCCACCTCCTTAAACCATCCGGATTCGAAGTACGAGTACCCCTTCCCATCTTTATAATCCGCCATCAGTCTTTGTCGCAAGTCAACATTGTCAATAGATCTGAGATACTCTCCAATGTCAAATGACATAGTTGGCGGCCATTATGGTAAAGACTTTACCTCTTTACCTCCGCGATTGGGAACTATGTTGTGATGAAATATTTTCTGGAGGACTGTTTTCCAAACTTGCCTCTTCAGGATCATTCGTATCTAGGTTCTGTATGCTTTGTTTTAGTCTTACATTTCCCTCCTTTCATAATTTTTTTGTGGTCTTGAACATTTTCATTTTCCGGAAGTGTTCTTTTGAATTTCTGTCGACCACCTTGTTGTGTGGGAGACGGACAATCGTTAATATTTTCATCGTTAAAATCTTCATCCTCAGAGTAGAGTTGAAAGTTGATATGAGGAGGAGGAACTGCATGATTGTCCGTAGCTTTGCTACATCCCGGCATATTTTCATAGGATATCGAGCTTGATCTCATATGAGGAGGTGTACCCGATGGGATCACATTGTTGTTCTCTACAACATTATCTCTTGCTGTACCCACGTTACAATCAACATCACGTCCCCTTACCTCCATGTCTTGACAATCGTCATTGCGATGAGTTGCCGATAACGGCACCTGTCGGACCAGTTCACGCACGCTACTAACAGCCTTATCAACAACCTTTTGTAACTGCGATGATGTTACATCGATGATGTTACAACGCATTAAAAAAATCTCTCCAATTTTGCCTCAATCACCATGTTTTCTGTAAACCTGATAACTCAGACTCATGTGACGATTCCATCGTCCCTCTGCTCTTAGCACTGTATGCTACAGCCTTTAGTCTCAACCCAGTGGAAAATTATAGCATGTGAAGCATTGTATGGAGGGTTTTATACGTTTCTGGGAGGGGTGAGGATGGGGTAAAAAAATCTACTTCTGGTGTAACTGTGTAAACATCATGTGCAATTTAAGGCATTGTGTAAAGTAATCAATAGACGGCCTTTAAACATGCACGTCAGGGTTCTTGCGCAATTCTTTTTCGATGACTTTAATCCTCTGCCACGGCCCCATGAAGTGAATGCGCTGAAGCCATCCTCCTCCCTCATCCCTCTGCTGCATTGTCAGCTCCATTAAGAGTGGAAGAAGAAGGGTACCTTCATCGTCGGAGAATCTCAGCGATTTTTTTCTCTCCTTTCACAAAGACATCGCCATTCAGCGGCCATCATGACAACACCCTGTTCAGTCGGTCTGCCCATCTCAATGTCATTTGATTGTGTGTAACATCGCATATGAATAAGTATTTTGTCCCTTGTAGCGTGAACTCACGATCATCTTGATGCCTATTTTGTCCTTAGTACATAGTGCACTATGTTGATAACAAAAAATGCCCCGTTTTATTCGGCAAAAGATATATATGTAAGTGATTTGAAATCTATGGATATAACTCATTTTTCACTTCTCATTTTATTACCTTGGCTTATTGAGACCCTTCAACCTCTCTTCAAAGGCACTCTCAATGACTTCTTCGATTTCAGCTTCACTTAGCCGGACTTGATCTTCATCTCATCTACAATAACAAATACATTACATTTGTAACTGGGTTGACTGTCAATGTCAAATTCTTTTAACAGCGTCTCCAGCACATCATACTGTATTCCAATTTTTGGTGCGGCATAGTTACATTATTTTTTCAATGTGGTAGGGTGGGGCAAATTTACAAGGCCACAGTCTCTCAAGATCTTGCATGCTGCACTTGATTTCGTTTGTATCGCAATACATATTCAAAGCATTGCTGGATGTCATTTCATGTTTTTCTTGTCTTTAAGTTGCAGTGCCTTCTTTTGCTGCGCCCATAGTAGTTTTTGGTGAACAGATCCATGCTGTTCAATGACATCTTCAAGTTCTAGAACAGACTTTTCAAGAATCCTTGACTGAGTGTTGGTAAGATCTACCTTCTCCTTCTCGAACTCTTTCCTAATACGCTGCCGTAGTCGTGTCATCTGTTTCCCAATCCTCCTTCTTTCAGCAAAGTTCGCCCGTGCCCTTTCGATGAGACCTTTTCTCGATAAGTTACGCAATTGTGTACGTTGAGATGATGCTTTTTTATGCCTCCGCCACGAAGTGGTGCCGGAGGCATTATGTTTTTGGGTTGTCCATCCGTCCGTCTGTCCGTCTGCCTTCCGGACATTCGGGCATTAATTCACTTGTCATTCTCATCATGGCTTGGTGTCAAACTCACCTGTGAAAAGTCTTTCAACATCCTCTGTCAAACGATTTGTGTAGGTTATAGCCGCACAATAAGGCATTTTAGTGCCTGGCTCAGTCCGAAATGTCAGAAAAGCATGGTCAATTGAATGCCGCCAGGAATTTCTGCACAAAGAGTGTTGCTGCGTAAAATGGCAGACGTCACGTGACAACCAGTCGAGCGACGGCGACAGAACGGGCGGCTCTTGATTCTTCTATGTGTGTAGAGTTCTGTGCGCCCAACACGTATCAAATATCATGACGCTGAATCCAAACAGCGTGGGGTCAATCAGCAAGTGAATTAGGCATTGGGACCAATTTTTGCCACACAGAAACTGCACACAGTCCCATGCACACAAAATCGTAGGGGTGTTGGGGTGGTAGTCTCCATGGTGCACATCCACTTGTGATGTCCGTGTGTCTTTAAACTTACCATGGCCAAATAGACAAATTTCCCTTTCTTGTCTCTGAACTGTACTGCTACAAACGTACCATTCTGCAACCTGCAAGATAGAAAAAGTGCATGTTGCAACACATAGAAAAAATGAGCAAGTTGGCTTTGCAAATTTTCATGTCCCACATACACTCCTTATGTTATTGGTGAGGCTTATTCTGTGATATCATGGAGCTTAACACTATACTTCTCTTTGCTTCCCACAGGATAGCTGCAGCGTTTCAAAGGTTCAAACGTGTCCCAGACTATGGGTGCTCTAATCTCCACAAAGCTGTCCTCTTTTTTGGTAATCATAAGCTTTTCTTTGATGATGATGGCCAGTTGTTTATAAAACAGTGATATTGCTTGTTCCGATGATTTCGAAAGTCTTCCGAGATTTCAACTATATCACTCAAACTCTCTCCACTCGTCGTACTTCTTTTGCCATCCGATGTAATGAACTTGGCAAAAGGTTACTCCAGCCTCTACCTTTGTATCGATAACATCCAGGCGGGAGAGTTTGGATGACGACCAAGTGGGACTCTTTGTCTTCTCCTTGCTGAATGCTGGCGGGCCCCTCTGCAAGTTGTTTGTAGTCGACCCGATCAATACTCCTCTTTGAACGTTCAGCAGCCATAAAATAACTGTGCAGACAAAAACAAATAAATAAGAGGAAAAGGAACAACATTAATTGCTATCCTATAGTAAACGCTGCTCAAGCTGCAGAGAAGATAAAACATTCAATTTCTATATAAAAATATCCTCATGTGCTAGGATAGACAGACATTCCTTTAAAGATCATGTTTGTAAAAAAATGCAGATTTTGTCACATTATTAATTTTAAAAAGCTTGCGGGCTTACATCTCATTATCACTAAACTAATCAGTGCAAAGTCTGCAAGGCAAGTTTTGGTTTACGTGGTCAAACCTGAATACTTTCTTTCTCAGATTGTTATGTTAAAAACAAAAATCATTTGTTTATAACTGTGATGCTATCACAGCAAAATAACAGTTCTGTAAATCTGCAAGTGCTAATCTAACACAGGCAAAGGATTGAAGACAAGGAACAGTTTTCATCCAACCACAGAACTATGTGAAACAACAATTTTTACACTACCCCACGGACACACACAGCAAATTTTACATCCCGTGCCTGTTATCCACAGCACACAATACACATCACACCCGCGCTGTATTGATATCAATGCTTGAGGTAGCGCGCACGGGCACACGCGACCATCATCCAAGAAAAGGTAAGCACCAAAATTTGCCTACAAGTTAAGTGTACAGTAAAGCCAACTTTGCAGCAAGTGAAGACAGTTCAAGGACGTTTCACATCTATCCTGGGTTTTAGGGGACTGGAAGATTTGATGTGGGATAGGAATGGGGGGGGGGGGGGGGAGGAGGAATACTGGATACTTGAGCGAGAATGGCGAAAGCGTGCCGAGGATGAACCAAGGCAAGTCGCCTGAGTGCATTTGCACAAAGAAAACGGTTAATGACGCTTATTGTCCAATAACGAAAAGAAATTCCACTTCCCTATCATCTTTAGGACCACATGTGGGACATTCGGAATCTGGGTCTTGACCATCCATACAGTCTGTACACTCCCATGACACATGAACATAGTTTGGAACATGTAACTGCATTTCCTGCAAGCATTCAAAATAAAAGAATTTGTATTTCTCCGATTTTGCTTTGTTCGATTTTGGTGTGTTGGTTGAACTAGCTGTTTTCGGAATTTGATTTGGACTTTTTTGGATGGGTAGGTGTGTAGAATGGGCTACCTTTTGTAACTTTCATAAAATACTTGTGTTTGGTACCATCCACGTACTGTGTACAAGGTTTACAGTAACTATTTGAACATTTGTGGAAAGTTTCATTGCTGCCAATCAAATCTTTGTTAAAACATCTTTCACATTTTGAACACCTAAACATGGTTTGACACGCCGTCTTGCCACAAAAAGGGGTTACGAGATGGAGATTGTGACATTTTTGAGTTAGAAAAGTCATATTACATTTCGGGCAAACGATGGGTTTTGTGATCAGCGTCCCTTTAGTCGCACTCTACTGAAAAACAACGGCCACACATTGAAGTACATTCGTAGTAACGAGGGTCTCGGTATGTTTCGTGACAGTGGTCACATAGGTAATGCACGCAAAGGAATGCAGATGGATTCGAGATCACGTAATAATGTTGCGATCCCGACAAGTACAAATACAGACACTTGGGTTCGGGTGGACCCGCAAATATCAGCGACCCTGTTTACGACCATGATAGATTAACAAGCGGTAGTTGGGTAAAAGTTGCTGTTGGAAGGAGCCTTATTGGCTTGAATCGACTGGACCAACAGGTACGCCTGCCTTTTTGTGAAGTTCCCGGGCCTCTCTTAAAAACCTTGATGTCGGTTGATGTCATTGCGAGTCCATAATTTGGATCGACTGTCTTTGATCACGTGGTACTTTGCGATGACAATTGCTTTCGCAAAACACATTTCATCATCACCAGAGGGAATGGTGATAACAGATTTCTTCTTTATTGCTGCCACTCCTTCGGGAACACCATCAAACTTGCGGTACCCACCCCCCACAGGATTTTCCAAATGGTAAAAACGAATTGTGAAGTCAGGGTTCATGAAGAAATTCTGGTTCCTGTTCAGCACTTCCTCGATTCTTTGTAGGATGGCAGCGATATCAAAGTCCCTCACCAGAGCCCACGGTAAGGCCACTGGTACATTTAACTGGGGGGACATGAGAACCAGTTGAACGTAATCTATTTCCGAAGTATTCTGCAATAACAAGTCCTTCAATTCCTCTAGGCAAGATGAGATTTGATTCACCATCCTCAAAGGCACTCTCAATGACTTCTTCGATTTCAGCTTCACTTAGCTGGCGGTAGAAGGGCACCATGCAGCTTGCACTCCCCAACACGTCGCGGTTCTTGCGCAATTCTTTTTCGATGACTTTAATCCGCTGCCACGGCCCCTTGAAGTGAATGCGCTGAAGCCGTCCTCTTCCCTCATCCCTCTGCTGCATTGTCAGCTCCATTAAGAGTGGAAGAAGAAGGGCACCTTCATCATCTTTGTGATAAGTCCGGAGAACTTCCGCGATGTTTTCTCTCCTTTCACAAAGACATCGCCATTCAGCAGCCGTCATGGCAACACCCTGTTCGGTCGGTCTGCCCATCTCAATGTCATATGATTGTGTGTAACATCTCATATGAATAAGTATTTGTCCCTTGTAGCGCGAACTCACGATCATCTTGATGCCTGTTTCGTCCTTAGTACATGTGCACTATGTTAATAACAAAAAATGCCCCATTTTATTCGCTAAAAGATATGCAAGTGATTTGAAATCTATGGATATAACTCATTTTTCACTTCTCATTTTATTACCTTGGCTTATTGAGACCCTTCAACCTCTCTTCAAAGGCACTCTCAATGACTTCTTCGATTTCAGCTTCACTTAGCTGGTGGTGGAAGGGCACCATGCAGCTTGCCCTCCCCAATGAAATGACTTGAAGTTTTGAGGGGCTGCTCTGAGCCCCATAATCGATGAGAACAACATCCTTGTAGAAAACTCCTGCAAAAATAATAAGTGCAGGAGCAAGAGCTCGCTTCAGTTGTTGGTCTTTCTTTGATCTTCTCTGACTCAGCTCGCGGAGTTGTGCTGCCAGACCTTCAGTGATGATGCTGTTTATATGTCTGTTGTCTTCAAAATTCCTCTTCTTTCCAACACCTCCTCTTTTCTTGGGATGCCTTTATAATTAAATCCTCAGCAGTGTCGGCATATACAGAAGGTTGCTACAAAATTACTTTCCTAGCTCTTCCCAGACTGAATCACTTTACAAATCTGTGTATCATCTTGGCAAGTCGAAAAGGATTCTTCTTGACTGGAAACACTTTTAACCAACTTGTGAATTTTTGACCACATTACAGCTTCATTCGGTTAATTTGTACCACCTTGGGCTTCTCCCAGGAGTTCTCTTGGACGCAATATACTACATCGGACAATTTGGTAATGGCCAAATATGGACCAGTCGGAGTCCACATATGCTTAAATTTGGGATGAAATCCTCTTTGTCTGCATTCTTCCACTTTGTAGCTACTGTCTGGAGCACATTGTTTTGCATTTTGAGATTTCTACCCAGATGTGCACCTTGGTATTAATGTCTTACTTTGATTTGACACATTTTTCATGCAATGATCCGCAATGAACACTTTTAGTTTGACATTCTCAGCTTCCAGTTCTGCTTTCTCTGCACTACCTTCTCTTGCTCAAGAGAACCTTGAGTTTGGAAACCTCTGCCTGGAGACTGTCAGTTTGAATCCTATGACTTTTCATCTCAAGGAAAGTAGTTCTCTGTTCATCTTCCACTTCAAATAAGAAAATGTCTGAGAAAAAAAAAATGTGACTGAAGTATGTGATCTAAGGTCATAGCCGAGAAATAGCTTTTGAATAGTGAACATGTAAATTAAAATTGTTTTATATAGCAGGGTGGTCCACGAGGGGTTTTAGCATGTCGCTGCAACATGCTAAAATTCTTGTGCAACATCCTAAAAAGCCAGCAACATGCTATGCAACATCCTCAAGAATTTGCAACAAGCTCAAAGTAAAAGTATTCAAAAATGTGCAAAACATGTGCATAACATAAGAAACATCAAACTACCAGGTACTTTAGATATTTGTGTGCAAAACATGAGAGAGAACATTGAATGTAAGCAGCATAATATTGCGTACTACACCACATGTTGTGTACGTACTCATCGTGTGCGCTCTGCGCATATTCAATTTCTGCAATATTCTCAGATTCTGAGCTTGCAACATGGTAAGATTTCAAGTTGTGGACCACCCTGTATAGTACCATAACCATATATCCACTCTTGCCTTCAAACTCCTCTTTTTAATCTACGGGTAAATTCTGATATGATAAAGCCTGTTGTAATAATGACCACTTACAACATAGCAATACTATCGAAAGTCCCTGTTCTCTGATTGTATAAACCAACGACACAGCAATTTACATAAAAAGAAGTCGCTGATACCAAATTTCACTTATTGTGAACTGAGTGACAAATGCATTCTATACCTGCGAGATCATTGGTCCCCAATTGTCATCTAATAATAACTAAACTTGCCTCTGTTATCGTTGAGGATGTTTTTCATTCCGAGGATTATACGAAGTCTCGGGCCTCCTTTTCCCCATCCTGCTTTGTGCATGTGCCTGTAAATCCAATTGCAAAGTGTAAAAATTAACTTGTGAACCTGAATCAATGCAAACAATAATAAAAAATACAAAGCTTGAAATGAATTCTGTTTCGTTGGTATATGACATTTTTGTGAGCGTATTGTAAATTTGGTGTAAAATGAATGCTTAATACAAAATAACTTCACAATAATCACTGTACAGATATAAAGTTTATCACTGTACTGTAAGCCATATATGCAGGACTTGAAAGTAGCACAATTACCACGGGCATTAAATTTTGCTTCTGGGCAAGCAAAAATGGAAAGGAAATTTTATGTGCCCCAAATGGGCAAGCAAATTATTTCAAATCTAAAATTAAGAAATATTAAAGTCATTTTTTTTTTAATTCAATTTCTATTTGGTGTAAATTCAATTTACCTGTATTTAAAAGCATTTTCATCAAGGCACACACTCTTAAACTCAACAAGTATATTGCTCATTTGGGCAAGTAAACACTTGAACAAGCAACTAGCCAAGAGTGCTAGTGTGGAGCCCAGTATGAGACATATAGAATCAGAATATGAGCAATATCTCCCCTACTCATTGCTGACTTACCTTCAGGTTTCAAGGTCTCTGGTGCCTTTTCACGACATTCTTCTGAGCTTTGCTAATCTGCTGAAAATATGATCAAAACATAATGCACTACAACCAAACACCGATTACTGAAATTGACGTTACTATTCCTGCGTTCAGACGATCCCCTGCTTAGCGGGGAATCTCCCATTTGCCAGGACAACCCCCGACAATCCCATCGTGTGGACGCTCGGTGGGACATGTCCCTCTCCCCTAGCAACAAAATTCTGGCGGGGGACTGACCTTGAGCTCATGATTTATATCGCACCGCTGTTTTGCTCATAAGTGCGTATGCTCGAAATGTGGTGGCAAAGAACTACTAGGCGTTACAAAAAAAGATTTCCCACTTTTGATTGTTAACTCAAAATGTCTGTTACTAATTTTGCTCAAATTCCCACTTTGGAAATCTGAATAGTGTACTTGGATATTGTTTGGTTGCAAAACTAACATTCATTTATTCATAATTCATCGTTCAATTTAAAAATATGTATCAAACTCAAAGATCGAAGAAAAGGCACAAAAAAATGATACCTAATTTCAAAGTCAAAGATAAAATATGAATAGATGGTGGACCTCACCAAAATTGACATGTGGGTCCATCTTTTATCCTCCTCCAAAAAGGTGCGCCCGCGGAGGGGGTTCACTTTCCCAACATAGTCTCAGAGAGCAAGCAGCTCTGGGGAGAGTGTTTCAGGGGAAAGGAAGCAGGCCGTATTGCCCGGCTGGAAGGTGAAAGCTCTCCGCAAACCGGGGAACTGTATGAGGGCGAACGGGAAAGAGGGATAGTCATGGCGGGTGATGGGTTACGTGCGTACGTCCCGGGGAACACTGGCGGTGTGTGGTAGGTAATCAGTGTAAAAATTTAGTTCGATGTATGGGCAATTATAGGGACATAATAGCATGCTATAACAGATAGGTGGTCGTATGTACCTTGTAGATAACAGGATGACGCCTGATCCTCATGTTTTCTAATCAAACAATATCCCACAAAACTATGTGCGAATCTGAGCAAAATAAGTAACAGACTTCTTGAGTTTTAACGATCAAAAGTGGGAAATGTTTTTTGTAACACCTAATACTTCTGTACAGCTGAAACCACCGGCAGTGATTTGTCCCCCGTTCAGCGGGGGATTTCAAAGCACGTGTGGATCGTCGATCGTAAAGAAATATGATCTCTCCCCGCTGTCCCCGTGAAGAGGGGGATCGTCTGAACGCTGGGTGTATTCGATAGTAGGAAAAAAAATGTTTTCCCTTGAAAATAAAAATGACTCGTTTTACAAAATTTCCTTAAATCAGGAAATTCAAAGTTGTTTTAGGAAACCCTACACTTTGTTTTTCTCTATGAACCTGCAGTCATATAGTAATGGCGGTTAATGGAATGAAGCATTTGGCATGTATGTGATCTAGCTAAACAATACAAAAAAAGTTTATGTAAATTCACACTTCAGACAAATTTCACACTGAAACAAGACCCGCTATATGCTGGACATGAACAATGTATGTACAATTTATTTTCAATCTTAATGCATTTATTTGTAAATATCAAAAGGGACGAAAATAGCTATATGAATGTTACCAACAACATGAAGGGGCCTATTACCATCATGCAGATTATCCTTCAGAAAAATAAAATTTGTACCTTGAATACATAATATACTGCATGAATGCATGTCGATATTGCGGCGGGTGCAAGCCGGTCACCATATATATCACGCATTCGCCATACGCATGCGTGCATGGTACACTGCAGTAATGGCAGCTTTTGCGTCCAGGCCTGACTGGTCTATACTTATTTTGAGTTATGAAAAGTAAATTGCATGGAAGGGTAATAAATGCTTAAACCCTGAGCTATTTTGGCTTGTGCCAGGAACATCCTTCGGCTCTAGTCTCCTCTTCCTTTTTGGTGGGACCGGCTCAGTAGGAGGAGTGGTCTCAGGTAGGACGTCATTGTCATCTTTCTCTACAAGCGGCTGAAGCTGGGGTGTTTCAATGGTGTCGTCCAAGTCTCCCTGGACATCAGTCATCAGCACATCGTGTGCTGAAATGTCGGATACTGCCGGCGACGGTGGTGTAGAAACCACATGGCTTACTGTAATAAACTTGTATATAAATAATATATCATGTACATTCTAAATTCATTAGATTAAAAACTAATTCATAAAATCTCAAGTTGTTTTAAAGCTCTTCATACAAAATGAAACTAAATGCAAATCTGCTTACCTTTGGGTCATGGTCTGGCATGAAGCAATAGCCTTCAGGATACTTCACTGTGATGAAAGAAAGTAAAGGCATTCTGCAGTATGGAACTCATACCCCTTTCAGGTAATCGTGGATGCGGATAATA
Organism: Diadema antillarum; assembly: GCF_040938485.1. Classification (NCBI taxonomy): domain Eukaryota; kingdom Metazoa; phylum Echinodermata; class Echinoidea; order Diadematoida; family Diadematidae; genus Diadema; species Diadema antillarum. Next base: position 116,245 of record NW_027271750.1, read on the forward strand.
GGAGCAATAAGTCGTAAAATTTGATTACATGAACGGGAGAGGAGTAAAAAAGTGTGCATTATTTTGATGCTGCTATTATGCGCATTATTGCAGCATAAGGAGTAGATCGAGAATACATGAACGCGTTTTACGACTTATGCGCACTAACATTCCACAGTTCGGTCAAAGGTCACTCGATTTCCCGAACAACCGCTCATTGCTGAGCTTGAGCGAGAGCTGTGCATACACGTGAGTATATATCAACGGAAACATTACGTCATTATAGAGGCGTGCCGAGTAACCATGACAAATACTCCCGTCTTTCGCACCGTTATATGAACGGGCGCTCGTAAAAGTAGTGCGCACTTCATGGGATATATGAACGCGATTTTGATTATTTCATCCGCATTATTTGGATGCGGATAATTGAACCGCGATTACCTGAAAGGGGTATCAGACAGGACAACCTTGAGTTGATGGCCTACATGGCTTGGATGACGGCTACTTTTCATTTGATCACAGTCACTTTTTATGTGATGGGTTTCCGCAGTAGCAGCCATCAAATGGTTTCTGGCAGCAATCAAATCAGTTCTGGCCATTGGATTAAAGTTGTCCTTTGGGCATTCGTAGTGTGTGTGCAAAAAGGACAACCTCAATTTGATTGGAGCCACTTTTGATTTGATGGTGGTCACTTTCATTCGATGATGGTCGCTTTTCATTTGATCGCAGTCACTTTTAATAAGATGCTGGCCACCTTTCATTTGATGATGAACACTTTTGATTTGATCGTACAGTTTTGTAGCCACTTTTAATTTCATCAATTTCATCTTATATAGTCAATTCTACTCAAGTATAAACTGTCTCCTATCGGAAATCAGTGAAATGTGCTCATTATATTGAATTAAATTTTCCATTTAGGCTCTGATTAAAATAACAAAAATTTGCAATTCCAATCATATTAGATACCTTACTGCTTTTAAATACAAACTATTGGCCTGTGTGTTTTCTTTTTTTGTGTGTGACTTTATTTTGTAATATTTATGCATTATCAGACACGTGACTACCCTTTCATACATGTGTATCTAACCATATCTGCTACCCAGATGTGAAGCATATCAGGCTACAACTCTTACTTTTTGAAAGGACAAACTTAGTTTGTCAGATACGTGAGAAAATGTTCCTGCTGAATAAAAAAACAAACAAACAATGTATTGTCTTTGCATTTTGTCATCTTTTACCTCTCTGAGTGGGTCATTTGCATGTTTGTAGATCCACATGCATTCTCTCTTTAAAGATGGATTTTTTTTTCAATATTTTTAGACATTCCTATGTAACATATGGCTTCATACTTTTAATCAATTCAAATCCATCTTAGATCTTAACTACTAACCTCAAATTCTTCAGAATGCACAGAATGCGCAAATACAAAATTACCAATTTGGAGACAAAAACTAGAAAAAAAAAAGAAAAATAATTATAATCACCCAAAATGAAAACTTGCCAAAATGTACAGCTGAATCAGTTCCCCTCCATTGATCTACACTCTCAAGTAATCTTTGAAATTTACAGTCTTTAAAATAAAAATGCAAGAGAACGTAAGCAGCCCTCTTAAAGCCAACAATCACTGAGGATACCCCAGAAAAAGTGCCTCCTAACTTTTCAAATCAAGATGGACAACAAAAGCAAATGACGGCAATGGACCAAGCATGTAACAAGTGGTTATGTGTGTGTACAAGAGCTCCTAGGAATTCCCGTAGAGCATTGCAATATGTTACTTGATCGTCTCTTTGAGTAAGTTGGTCTGCTGTGACATTGAAATTTTCATGTAGCTGTCTTTCCTGCTCCTCTGTCAGATGCAGTCTTTGTCGTCGATATTTTCAGTGCTGATGAGCTTTTTCCTCTCACTTTTTGTCTTCTTGCCCTTGTGACTTTTTGGAAACTACCTTTTGCTCCAATTCCTTAACTCTGTGCTGGAGCTCATTGATTCTAAACTGTTTGCCAATGCAACCTTGGGTCTTGACCACTTTCAAAAAATGATTTCCATATCGTAGTAACCCCGCTGCCACTATCAATTAGACATGTGGTCTTTATGTCATCAACCATACAGGGGGACTCGCACGGTTCGCCAATTAACTTGGGAGGGAATTGGGTAGAGCTTGATTTTGGGGGTTTACTTTGATGACACTTTTCAGGGCGTTTCGATGATTTGATTTCTCATTCTGATACTTTCTTCCTTTCATTTTTCATTTGGAGGGTTCTTACAATTACTTTGGAAGTGATTGAGGTATCCACATTTGTAGCAAACGAGAACCGTGGGAGGTCTGTTTTGAGTACTTTTTGACGATTGTGGAGACTTGGGAGGATTTGTGGGGTCGATTTCTTTGGGGTAGGTTGGGTTGCCTTCTTGTCGTCTAGTTGCAGCGAGCCTAGTTGCTGCGCAAGATGCTGCACGGTTGGCTTGGGGCTTGCCTTCCCCGCATGCTGCGCAAGGAAGGTGGGACTATTTGATGGTGGAGGTTTGTGACAGACAAAATGTACTCGTCTGCACATCCCATTTTGAAGCGGTCCAAGAGTTTGCTGGGGGCACTGTCTTCGGAAATTTCTCCAGCATTTATCAACTTGGTCAATTGTAGTTGCAGACGGGTTTTAGAAAGTCAGAAGGTTTCTCTTGTTTTGTTTGAGTCATGCTCATAAATTCCTGGAGCAGGAGATTCGTGTTTTCTAGTTTCCCAAAAATCTCTTTTAGAAATTGTACAATGTCAATGGCAGGGGCATCGTGACACGACGGCAAATCCCCCATTCACTCCTGTACACACGCGAAGCTCGGCAGAGGGGAACGAGGTCGAGCGCTCATTGGCTGCTTGCTCTCACGACGTCACGCTCCCCGACTCGCTTCATTGCTCGCTGCACTGCTCGCTGTATCGATTCTCACTTAGCGTGATCGCGAACGCTGGCAAGTCGAGCGAGTGCGGAAGTTCAGAAAATGCACGCACGCACGGTTTTTTGACCTTCTGACCCGAAATCTAGCCTCTCGCGATCGCTTGATTCTAAAAATAAACTCCGCTCCAACAGAACCAAGGTCATTCTGGGGCTGATCTTCGCTCGCAATATATTTGTACAGTGCGATGCGTGTATGCATTATGCATGGCTACCAAGGAGCTTACTGTTTGAAGCTCCTTGGCTCACTTTCATACAGCTAACAGTGCTGTTCACTGTGAGCTGTGCGCGTTGTGCATACTGTACTTACACTTCGTGAAAATCGAAAGTTTACGTCTTGTTAATTCTGATGCAACGATGTTATGTTGTAATTATTCTATGTACATGTACTTTTCTTGTGCGTGTAACCCAACTCTACAGTAGCACTATAAAGTGTATATTACTTTCCATGTTTGATTAGATTATTAAATGGAATAGAATTCATTCATGATTTGTACAGCATGAAGTTATATTGTTGCAATGAACTTGATTTGAAATATGTTCAATGATTCCAATTTACCTTATTCTGTTTGAATTATCAAGCTAACTTTTGGATGTTCGTTTTCGATTATTGCAATGTTTTTGATGGTATGGTTATGACAAAAGTGTTTCTCATTTATGATTTATCATGCAACCGTGCTTTCCGAATTTGTTTCCTACATGATCATAACAATGTTCTCGAAACAATTTAAATGATTTTAAAAATGACCTGTAGCCAGTTTACTTACTCTCTTCAATAAGTCTATAGATATCGTATAAAAAAAATGTTTCGCGACTTTCAGAACCTTTTTTTTTTATTAGAGCTGGAACCTTTTCTGCTTTTTAAAGCAATTGCCCAATTAAAGGGAATCCAAATACAGGACAAGGAGGGGTTATAATAAGCACTTTTGAATTTAGACCGTTTACTGGCAGAAGATACACGTAGGACTACACCGTGCCATCGGCCATATCTATCGAGGCTCAGAACTTCCAATCTCATGTTTAGCGTACTCAAATGTTATTATTTGTCCATATTTTACTTGGTGATCGTTTCAAGTCAATTACTTAATAGTGTGGGCTGTAAAATTCCGAGTAATAAATGATATATAATATATATATATATATACATCCGAAATAAAATTGACAGAGCAGAGCTGAGCTGACGTTGATTGATCGGAATCCGCTTGTGCTCAATACTTTATGGAGTCAGGCATATTTCATTAGTATTAATCATCGAGTATGATTTATTCTCAACATTTTCTTTTTAACTATACGTCTCTGGCAACACCCTAGACGTGAACATTCGATAATAAATTGATCTATAACAAAGGAATAATGCACGTTACTTGTTATTTGCACTAAAATTGAAAATAAACGCATTAATTTCAACTAATATGACTAAAATAATCCTATATGCGAGTAATGATCTTGTTATTGATTTGTCGTCTCCAAAGTATGCAAAATCACAACATGTTTACGTATCTGGTTACTACCCAATTTGACAGATACTTGCCTATAACTTTGCAGAATTGAAGAATATAAACAGAAAAAGGAAACGAGCTACAGTCTATACATGATCAATCCGTCATTTGGAGTTTGATGAAAGTGCGTCACTGCAAGTACAAGATGATTCGTTTGCTGCGGCATGCGATGGAGATAAAGTTGTTTGATGTGTTTTAGCGAGATGCGGGAGTACATGCACACAGTACTACATTCACAATCAATCATTTAGAAACCATTGCGTGTATAGCACAAAAGTGAGATCACACATGCATGTGTGTTTTTAACTTGTGGTATTACGACAGTAAACCTTGTTTATTATTGGTCAGAAGTTGTCGCATAGTCTGCATCTGCTCAGTGCATCTCAGTTTTACCTTGGATGGATGGTTGATAACTAAGACAGTTTCAGAACTTCTTTTCATCATGAACAACATGCAAATAATTGTGCGACAAGTACAAGTTCTATCTATATTTACATTCAGCATTCACGAAGAAGTATACATTGTATTTATTATGACTTTATATACGAGTCATATATAAAGTCATGATACAAAGTACGAGGGGAAAAAGCTGTTTTTAGATAATCATAAGCTACTGTCAAAATCAGTCAGCGAGGACAACTGTTAATAGAAAATAAGAATTTTAACTCACCTCAGATAAGCATCAATCCAATTAATACACGTCGACCGAATTCATTAATCGTCTCCAATATTCTTTAAAAAATAAGCAAAATGAATAAAGTATACAAAGAATAAAAAGACGGTGGGGAGTAAATTGTTCTTAGACATTTTCTATCCCATATTGTTTTACGACGAGGGCCTGACTACAATCATGCAAAGTCGCTTTGACTATATAATATAGTTAATAGTTTGCATTTCCTTGTGTGTTTGTGTGTGTGTGTGTGTGTGCACACCGTGTGTATGTACTTGTGTTTGTGTGCGTGTGAGTGTGTGTATGTGTGTGTGTGTGTGTACGTGTATTGTGTACATGTGGGTGTGTGTGTCTGTGTGTATCATTGTAGGCCTATCCCTTCCCCTTTCACTATCCCGAGCCCTCGAACTTGCTTTCAAGAAACCCCCCAAGGATATCAGATAAGAGATAAGCCTCGAAGCCACATAAACTTGAAATCACAAAACAAAGCTAGCTCCATGCATAATTTCTCCAGGTTTGGTACATGCATGTAGACTAGTTTATGACAAACTCTCAGTTGCTGAGCATAATTCACACTGGATACCGTCTTCCCCGTCTTATTATCTTCCATTAATTTCCCATTAATATGGCTGGGGTTGCCCAATATGTGGATTTTGATTATATACCATTGAAGGTTGCCAAAGACAATAAGAGGAAAGTAACGAGGAAAAGGACAAATTTAGAGATGAAGTTGGGGGAGAACTATCCCCCAGAAGGTCATTTTTCCATGATGTGTTCGAATCCTGAGCAAGCAAATCAATACCGCATCTTATCCTTCGGAGGTGCCAGGAGGAACGATGAAAGCACATGGGAACAAACTGGATCGGCCATCACAGAGTTTTTCATCATAGCTGATGATGAAGATGTTTCAATTTCTTCCTCGACAGTATGCAAGACCAAAGGTAAAACTTATTACGTCAGAACGTTGAATATCAATGTTAATATTGAATGACAATGCAATGTGAGCCCAGCTCAGTGGCATATTTTTGAAAATTTTAAAGTGATGAAACTCTCGATAAAAATTAAGTTGCACTGTCAATCATGCGTCAACTCCGCGCTTGTCCTGCATTTTCAGTTGAAATCATGTATTTATATACAATTATGATATTATTGTTGCCTCAAACTCAAGGGTTTATATTTTTGTGGGGTTTTTTGTGTTTTTTGTGATGACTTAAAAAAAACAGCAAAAAAGAAAGGGTGGCGGCAGCCGAAGTCGTGCAATGACAATGAAATAAAATAAAATGAATTAAAAATTAAAAGGTCAGAAGCAAAAAAATAAGAAAGAAAGAAAGAAAAAGAGTCATACAGCATGCAGTCTCCCCCCCCCCCCCCCCCCAGGACCACGTTATAATAGTTTCATGCACATTGGGGAAATATATTTGGCTTTACAGGTGGTTCTCTCCCACCATTACACGGAACTGCAGTGATCAATCTTGGGACAAGATTTATGATATGGGGTGGACTAGATCTCTGTGAATATCGTTGCCGAGATGACCTCCTCATCCTTGAGGAACTACCACGTCAGAGACGAGGAGCATCAATCCCTCACTTCCAGGTGACATATGTGGAAACTCTTTCTTCAAAGACGCCATCTAGGAAGGGTTATGACTTACCACATCAGACAGGGTCAGTGCCATCAGGTGAGTACAATATACAGTACATAAAAAAAACCCGCTTTTTAAATTTGGCAGACTTGCTTGTCATCCTATATCCATTGAGCCTCCATGTGTGTTGTTGTTTGTTTGGTTGGTTTTTTTTTTGGCTTTTCGTTTTTTTGTTTTTTGTAATTCACACACGCACATACCCACAAACATACACATCCAGACACATTCCCTCTAATGATGTTTTCAAACTTTCTACAAATCACCTTGTTATACATGTACTGTTTAAAAAAAAACACACAATGCACAGTAAAATTGTGAGCATTATATATTTAAATTTATTGCATTTTTCAAGCAATGCAGGCTTCAAAACGATTGTATATGGGTGAGCTGAGACGAGCTCACTTCAGGAACATATACATGTATAAAGGTATGCAGGATGAATTAATATACAGGGGAAACTCGGTATAACAACACTGTTTTAACGAGATGTCGGTTATATTACGAGAAAATTTCCTTCCACACAAGTCTATGTAAAATGCTACTCTTATAGCGAGATCGGCTATAACGAAATAACTGCTATAACGAGATAAATTTTGTGCTTTCCAAACAAAGAAAAAAAAATAGCCAATCGAACCTGTCATACCGTGGTAAAGCAAAATGTCTTCGGGCAAAGATTTAGTTTTTGCCTGTGCTATAATGGTCGGAGATTGTAAAGCTCGATGCGCCAAAAACTGTCTTGTACACACACATATAATATTCTTCAGTGCACTCTACAGCTCAGCTAGCACCGCATGTTGTAAGTGTGTGTGTGCGCGCGCACTAATACATGCTGCAGAAAATGTGGTGGGACGGCCGTATAGTGTATACATGACATCATCATGACGTTTAGCAGGTGTGAGGCAATTGAATCTGATGCTGTGATTGGCTTTCTACATAGGGAATTCCCCCTTCTTCACACACACACACATACACACACACACACACAGTCATAATGTACGTATACAGAATGTGTCACATACACACACAGCATTGTGCAGACCATATTCCAGCTTTCCACACACAACACACACCCATACCATAACCACATACAGCGTACTAAAGTACCAATCCTCGATCCTAAGACGATCTTGACACAATCCAAGCTACATTATTTACAAATTCAAACATCTACAATAAGAAACACATTCTTGACATTGGATTTCATTGGCGAAAAACATCTTCTTACCCATAAAGGTGAGTAATTCCCTCACACACATTACCATGTTACCAGTATTGATTGAAAGATGATGGGTAGTCCCACATGCGCAAATTAATGTCTTTATGTTAAATGCTTTCCTTTCAATGCCTACTGATATAACGACATATCGGCTATACTCTATAGCAAGGAAAACGACTCAGTCCCGACCATCTCATTATATCGAGTTTCCCTGTACTATACAGAAAACACAAAAAAAAAAATTAAAGTTCAAAACAAGCATTGTCTTCATATAAAAGAATTGTTACAACTTTCAAAAAACAACTTGCCCAGTCAAGCTTCAAGCATACGTTATGCATGTACAGGGCAGCAAGAACAATGCACTCCTTATTAGGGTGTAGTTGTCTAGTTGAACGTGTCATGGAAAAGAATTACAAATTATATTGCCTATGAAAACAAAATAGCAGAGCTGCATAAGCATAAGTAAATTTTATATAAGAAGCCTGTTACAACAAAGCTTAAGCTCATAGGACCCTTTGTTGTTAGTGAAATTCATTTTAGTTGAGTCTCCATACTTTTTTTTTTCTAATTTGTTCATAAAGGTAGGAGCTTCAAAATTAATGTACTTTTAAGTACAAGTGGGATTTGTTGAAAGTGACTTCATTATAACTCAATTTACCTGTACCATTGAGAGAACTTCACTAAACATTTGAATGTCGCATTTTCAACTTCAGTTTTAGAATAGTAAGACAAAAGTCTATTATCGAAACTGTACAGTTAGCTATTTCTACAAATGTATATGATTAATAGAATTTTTGTCTTCTTCCTACAGGAAGAACAGGCCACACTCTCACCAAGATTCCAGGCACAAACCGAGCTATCCTCTTTGGTGGTTTGTCTATGCAAAGTGATGGAGAATTTGGTCCTAGATGGCGCAAAGCATGTAAAGATGGTAGATTTTACTTTCTGGATACAGACACATTTGAATGGACACATGTCAAAGTGCCGCTTTTACAGCCCAAAGCATATCACTCGGCTAACATACTGGTGAATGATCATGACTACACATTAGCCATTGTTGGAGGCGTTGTGTTCAATGGTAGAGTGGCCTCTCATCGTGTAGCAATCAACGAGGTTATTATTCTGACAATGGACAAGGAACTGAAGGAAGTAACACTTGACCCAAAGACCCCCAACCTGCCGATTGTGTTCATTTCATCACATGCCACAACGCTACACCGTGACAACATCATAGTAAGTGGAGGAATCCAAACATACTCTGATGAAGTGAAAATGGATGAAGCCCCATCTCCATCACCAATTGTCTACTCCATCAACATCACAGATAAGGAATTTCATGCCTTTCCCAAAACCTCCAAAGCATCGCAGCTCTACGCAACATTTGGGCATACGCTACACAACTTAACTAATGACAACTCGTTGCTGGTTCTTGGTGGTACATCCAAACAAATCTCGCTACTCACAGATCGGGATTTTGAACCCGAACCATGCGAATATGAACCATGTACAATTGCATCTTCAAGTGAAAAAGACAATCCAGTATGGGTGCAATGTGACAGTGCAAAATGTAAAAAGTGGTATCACACTTTCTGTGCAAAAGTGGTGCATGTCCCATCTGGTAATTACTACTGTAAAAACTGCAAGTAGGCATTCTCCAAGCCATTGCCGAGTCGCGAGTCTCCCCTAGGAGAGGACAACTAGAATGCTGCTGACATCCATCAATGATCAAGGTACGTAATTGTAACAGCTGTTCGGAAATTGTTTCACATCCTAGACTTGAGAGCAATGTAGAACACTATGACCAAATTCCTTACATTTGGAGCATTGGTACTTGCGAGTACGTACAGTTCCAATTCTGCGCAATTTTGGTGAGGTGTAAATCCAATGATACCAAATTACATCTCGCAATGATGCCAAAGCACTGTGTTTACGCGAAAAATGTGTCCGCAGCTGTCGAAAGAGCTTGTTGGCTGCCTCGTTCCCCTCGCCACTCATTGCACCAATACTTCCTGGCCCATGGGGATCCTCCAGAATTTCCTGCACGTGTTCAATCAGTTTATGCAGGTAGTTGGGCCAAGGGATGTACGCGAACTTCTCACGAAGGAGCTCACCCATGATTACTGCCCTTTGTTTGTACATGGCAACTTCCTCCTTCTCGGGCTGATTTGCGCGATACACTGATCTCAGTTCATGAAAGGAGGTAAGTACAGCCTGCACATTATGCCTCCTTTCATCATTGGGAATTTCTGATGTGATAACATGGCGATTATGTTCATTGAGCAGCTCCCTTGCCTGATTGCCGGGCATCATCAGTGAAGGGACAAGGCCAAGTTTCTTGTGCAGATGATCATTTAGTTCTTTTTCTTTTTCTTGATACATGACCTTAATGTCTGCTGTGATATCCCACGTTTGTAGGCCAGCCATCTCACAAATAATCACCTTCTTAAAGAAGGCTCCCATATTGATATCTGCATGGGTGGCATCCAGCAGCTTCTGTTTAGGTTCTGCAGCAAGAACAGGTTGCGACTTTATCCCGACTGAAACATCTGCTAATTCATTCACAGTCAGATTGTCGGGATTTACTTGCATGTAGCGGGCTGTGTCTTGAATTTCCTGTCTGCTCCTTGTTATTTGAAATGTCCCAAGCTGTGATTTAGCCGTGTCCTTGGTCGCGTGGCAGAGGGTGCAGAGGTACTTCGAACTGCTGCCTTGAAGCCCACCTTCTGCTCGATCGAGCTTCTCATCAATCATGCTGGTGTAGAATGTTAACTTGTGTCTCCTCCATCCATTTCCCACATTTACCCTAAGTTCTTCTTTCTCCATGACTTTCATGTCGGACTGCATTTGCTCGAGCAACAATCTTGCTGATGCCTTATTATTCTCATCCCCTATGGCTTCCAAAAGGGGCCTGGTGACATGAACTGAATTGGGGGCATCTGTTGAGTACACTGTTTCAAATTTATTTTCATGCAAAACTTGACAGCGTAGGATGGTAAATGCGGCACGAAAGGCTTTGTCTGGGAGCATTCGCTCTGTTGCTTCTCTCGTAATGGAAATGTCTCCCATCCCGTCTGCTCCGTCTTTTATGATGGTGTGCACTAAGTGGTCCTCCGACGGATCTAGGCCGAGTTTCATCATCCCTTCTTGGATGTCCTCGTCTATTTCTTCCAATGTTTTGGCTACCGCATGAGGGTAGGGCCAGGCAACAGCCCTAAAATTTGGAAATGGCATCTCCAACCCCTCCTGAAACTCCTGGCCGATGTTCACTGGCTCAAAGGAGACCTGTCCATACTCTGTAACAATCCCCTTTCTTACTGGGGTGTGGTGGTACAAACTCGCCTGGCCTGTGAGCTGGAATCTGACACTCCCGGGCATAAAATCCTTTTCCAGCTCATCAAGGACATGTGGGGGTGTCAGCAAAGAATCCCCCTTATCTTTTGTGATCTTGTAAATGTCCCTATACTGGCCTTTCGTGAGAGTTGCAAAGACGCGTGCTGCCAGACAGTCCTCCGGAGTGAGCACTTGAGAGGTCTGTTCCTGTCGCCATGAAGAAACAATCTGGATGAAAATAAAAATATGCAACACATGATCAGAATAAGGAACACTTAGAGAATTATTAAAAAAAGGAAAGAAAAGACTAAAGAAAAAGGAAAAAAATATCTGAAATTACAATTCTTGTAAATTAGGTTGTTAAATGAAATAAATGGACCAGTTCACAAATAATTTTATATTAAAATTTTATACATCACTATCTTACAAAAGTTAACGACTTTACATTTTTACACAATTCTCAACAATGATGACTTTATTTTTCTCACTCTGCTCTAAGATCTAAGGGGCACATCATATACACTTTTTACTTAATTTTCAATCTTATATGACATGTTACAATTCTTTAGGGAGGGGGGGGGGGGCTTATTGGGCATTTGCAAACAATACAATGAAACCTTATCAGAACAAGGTCTTTTTGATCTGAAAAAAAAAAAAAAAATTCAAAGGACTGGGCTGGGACAAGTTGAAATAACTTGTCAAAAAATGGCTTTGTTCCTATCCTATCTCTTCATGAAGTTTCAGTGTAAAAACTTAGCCCAGGATAGCAAATGGAAACCTAATCAAAATCACATGGAGCTTTCATAAGATTTTAACGTATGAAGAATGGGTCTCAGTGTTGCTAAAGCCCTGTGGGAACTTTGTTGGAGAATGAATAATTATCACAGAACCATTACGTCAGTCAAGCAATGAAAGTTTATGAGTACTGTTTGCTTGAAGACAGCAAATCAGAAATAATTTTACGCAGATCTATCTTTATTAATGCTAATACAGGGAAACCCCATAACGAGCTCGATATAGCGATATACCGCTTATCACAAGGAGATTTTACTGGTCCCATTTTCATTTGCACATATTAAAATGATAAAAAGATGCATACGTTTATAACGAGGTACCAGTAATAACGACAAAATGTGGTCCCAATGACCTCGTTATAACTTGGTTTCCCTGTATACTTATTCTAAAAAAATTTCTTACCTCTTTATACCTGTCGTCTTCAAGTTCCTTGAGATTTTCCGCTAACAGGAAATACAGAAGATCTGTTTTGTCTTCTTTGCGCTCGGCACAGAATGATGTTAAGAATGTTGCTGCATCCTTTGCTCTCCGTCGAGCATAATCTGGGCGTGCTACTTTCAGGCTCTGCTTAGCACTCCAAACCTTCTTCCTGCCAGATTTGTCAAGCGCTTCAACGGGTTCAGTAAACAGCATCCTTCGAGCAACTTCTATATTTGTTGATGCTGAACTGGGTGAAGAAGACGGCGATGCTGCAGATGTGGACGACGATGCAGATGTTGACGAGGAAGATGCTTGAGAATGAGATGTTGAAGGCTCAGGTAGAAGCTCTGGCTGAAGGGCAGAGCTGTGGACTTCAAAGCGTGTACACACTTGACATGGATCTTGGTGGGCTGTAAAGGTGTGTGGGGCTAGAAGTTTGCCTCTGAACAGTTTGCCTTCTTGGATCCTCTTGTAGGCACGTCCAGAAGAGAGTCTGAAATTAAGAGAAAAGAAATAAAATCATAAGGAGGGGAAACTCATGACAAATGATATATGGCAATAGGTTTTAGTAAAAAAAAAATTTATAAAAGTAAAAAGTCCTTTATGCATTTAGGATGTCATTCGTTGCCTGAATTTCTAGATTTTCTCGAATACATACATGTATAATTCAAACACTGAATGAGTTCAGTTTTTCACTGCATCAGAGAAAAATATATTGATATGGACACTGGACAGTAAGAAATACATGCATATTTTTCTATCAAGAATATTGGCATTTTATTTTTGAAGTTGCAGCTTATCTTTTTGAAACATATGGATTTTATATCAGCAGGTCTGAACTGAATAACTGTCAAGTAAAAAATAGCATTTATTGTAAAAAAATAAACATTAATTTAAGTGACGGATTTTTTTCTCTCATAGAAACCTTCTGACTTTTTAAATGGAATTTTAATTAAAACTTTCAATACTGAATTGTAGGCCTTTAGATATAAGTTTTTATTTTACCTTCCTTTAAAATGGCTGAGTGTACAAAGAAAGGCAGAGAAATGCACAGGTACTGAGGTACTGAGGAAATTTAAGAGGAAAAAATGAAACAGGTTTAAAGTTTTATCGTGCTAACCTGCACTTGTCACATATGACAGAAGGATGGATGTGTGGATCATCATCGCTCACGTTCACTCCATACACTGCCAAAATCTGATCCCTGTACTTGCTTGCCTTCGTAAGCTCCCTGTCGCAGAAGAATTTACAGCAAATCCTGCACGCCCTTCGAAGAGCCTTCTCGTGATCCTCCATCATGAATCTGTAGTCTAGAAGGAAATTAGTGTAAAGAAGAGAGGTCAATTGCTGATTATTTCTCCCAACTTTCAAGAAAATGATTGATTACCATCTTTGTAAAATCAGTGCTCCACTTTCTAATAAGTTTAGTCTGAAGAGGGTGCCCCAGAAAAATGCTACCTGTATAAAAGTAACAACTTTGACTCTTTTTGCATAGGCATCGAAGACATGGTAAAAGACCGAGTGAAAATCTGTATAATGTGGTTTTAGATGGATAAACAATTAAAGTTTATTTAACATCATGACCATCAATCTGTTTTGTGTGTTTTTTTTTCATGTCGACATTATTTTTGATTATGGCAGATTTCCTGAAAAGCAAATTTTGTACACTCTACCCCGTTTACACTACAATATTAAAAATGCATGAGCAACCCACTTTACTTTTGTCTCTACAGATATTATAATGATAGTTCACTGATGCATGATGATAAGATTACGAACATCACACACTCGTAAAAAGCTAAATTATCGTACCATGAGTGTGATTTCTGCGTACTGAGCACTTGAGCTGAGCAAAATCAGGAAATTCTGTAAGAGTGACTATGACATTGATTTTAATTTCCTAATTTTTTTCATAAAAAATATATTATGTAGAGTTCTCGTAGCTTTTTTAACAAATGGATGGTAGGCGTCTATAGAGAGAGCTAGAGTTTAAAATTCAAAAAGACTGAATTCATTGTCATCTTATTTATAATAAAGTTATATTTATTTGAATATCGATCTCTTAGCTTACTTTCAGTTTTAGAGAGCTAACTTTAGACCTAGCAATAATTAATTCTTTGTAACATGTCTATGCATGTGCATTACTTTGCACACTCTCAATAAAAACACAAAACAGCAAAGGCTAACGCTGCAGCTCAGTCTTTTTCTTTTGTTTGTTTCCAGCTATGTACATAATCTACAGTGCAGCTATATGCGTCTAAATACATTTCATGCACACTGCACCATGATGCATGCAACGCAGCTGCATAATACAAGTATGCATTACTGAGTACTGTATTATGTGCCTGACCTGAAATGAGCTGAGCATGCATTTTGAACGTGATGCACGTGTGTGCATATATTCTTTGAGCACGAGAAAATTCACATTCGATTCCATACACATTATAAAGCCGTTAAGTTACGTACACATACGACTAAAATAAAAAATGACGTCATTGCAACGGACACAAACGTACGCACATCGATTACACCGGCGGTACGCACGCACGAAAAAATTATTATGATCGATCACACCTCAGAACACGTACTTCGTGCACACAAAGAAGCGTCGAAGTCAACAGACTCGCCCTATACACAATACACATGCATGGATCGTAACTACAAACCCCACAGATCACAACACGACACCGTCGAAAATGCACTCTAAAATAATGAAAACAAAACTACTTACAGAATCCTGCGATACAGTGGACTATCGGTGACAAAATTGCTCTCCTTGTGCCGTAAAAGAAAAATCTTTAGAAATCGATAAAAGTGGAAAACTACGAAGGTTTTGGTAGTGTGATGTTCGATATAGCAAGGCGAATCAGACCGTGGGAAGAGACGCTGGTACATATGCAACGTGTACGCATGCGCGGCAGTTTCATTCATAAAATTCACCCAGTATCGTACGCGTTTCGCCGTAAAGTTGTTGACGCCCTCTCTCGGTGATTGTTGGATAGCGTGTGTAGGGGATTTGCCGTTGTGCGTGAGGGACCTGCTTGGCAAAGTCTCGGGCAGGGGACACAAGGCGGGTCACAATTTCCCTCCTCTTGGTTGCCTCATCCAAGCCAGGCACACTAATGATTTCTAGAGCTATGTCCATGAATGTTTCCCATTCAACTTCCCCTTGCTTCACAGGGGTATTTCCCGAAAATATCCCTAAGTGGGGGAGTCTGGGGACAGTTGGGGCACTAACTCCCATCATGACATTGCTAGCAGGGGGTCGAGCTGGCAAAGGACTGGGTTTGGAGCTGCCATTCACCAACTCTTCTAGCTGGTCTATTGTAAGGCCACTTTCCTTCAGAAATTTGTCTAACTTGTCTTCAGGTGGTGCAAGCTTGTCTTCAGGGGGTGCAATAGTTGCACCTAGAGTTTCTTCACCAGTTTCAGACATTTTGAATATCAATACACCAGAGAAGATAGCTCAAAACAAAAGAATTAACAACAAATCTAGCCTACAACGCTGTAGTAATCCCTACACAATCAGTTCAATTCAATCTCAAAGAATATAAACAAACTGTGTAATCAGTAGGGACACAAATCAAAACTCAGTGTATTAATTCCACACACACAAAAATATCTGAGCATAAACAAAGCAAGAGAGTAAACAAAATGCCTTTAGTATCAAAATCACTCTCCCATTCAGAAAAGAGGGGACTCTTTGCAGAGAGAGAGAGAGAAAAAAAAAAGGAGGAAGAGTAAGTCCAAAGTTCCCACAGGGCAATGCCAGCTACCAGCAGCCAAGGCTGACAAGTGTTATGATGTCAACAAAAGCGGTTGTAAAACTAGGGAAACTGTGGCAAGTAGCCCTAATTCATAACCCGTGAAACTATAGCACTCTCTGTCAGAAACAAGTAGTTCTCATGGAAAAAGTGAACAAAATTGCAACAAGTTGACTCAACCATTAATCAACAACACTTAATAAACATTTCACTAAAACAATTTAACAACCTCGCTCTGCTACCAATTGTAGCGCCAAAACTTTTAGGGTGGGGGACCACCTCTCATAAAACACAGATATTAATATGCAGCGGAAGAATTTTTGTTGGGCTTATTGTTATGTGTATGTGGTATTATGTTAACATACACTAACACTCAAAATACACATCCCCACCTTTCAGTCTACGGGAAGGTTTCACATACATGCAACATCAAACAACATCAATATCACTCTGAGGGGTGGGACCTGATGAGGTAGTGAAGGAGGGGGAGGGTTGGCTAGGCCTGGGGGACCCGAACGAGGTGGGCCCATTCTAGGGGGGCGAGGAAAGTTCCTGGGGAAGCTGTAGTGCCTAGCATAGTGACCTATTTCACCGCAGTTATAGCACCTATTGTGCCACGGGTTTTGTGGTGCATTTGGGGGACCTGGTAAATTTCGTGTGGGGTTCGAACGACGGGGTAACTCGGCCTTTGATTCACACTCTAGTCTATGTAATTTCTGACCTTTGACGCTAAGTCAGATTCTCTACCAGGGTTAGGGTTGGTGTGGGCAAAGGCAGCTGCAACACGGTTAGTAGGGTGAGAGGGTCTAGGTTTAGTTATGGGAGTGGGTTAGTCTGCATATGGAAGCTGGCAAAATCAATTGATTCTTGTTCGGCTACACGAGCGGCGCGGACAAGATCATCGAAATCAACTACTGACTTGATTTTATGCTGAATCGCCTGTTTGATTTTCAGGTTGGTCAGCCCCTTCCAAAACACCACTTTTAATGTCCCGTTTCGTGCTTGTGGGGATATGCCTCCCCTTTGTTCAGCACAATTGATTGCAAGTTCTAGCCTAGCGCTAAAGCTTGCAATCGTTTCTTTGCTTCCCTGTTTCGAATCGTATACTTGTTGAAGTAATACAGTGCCCGATTCCACGGTGCCATACAGTCCCTCAAGTTTGCTTATGATGTCATGCACAGATGCCCCGGAATAAAGTACCTAGGACATGTAATTTCTGAAGACGGAATCGAGATTGACCAGGACAAGATTGAAAAACAAAAACAAAAACTGGCCCTGACCTAAACGCGTGTGTGATGTGAGAGCTTTCCTTGGATTTGCGAGCTATTATCGGAAATTTATTTCCGGTTTCTCTCAAATGGCCAAACCCCTGCACGAGTTACTAGGGGGCCTCGCAAAAGAAAAAGAAAACTCTCCCAACACAAACCTCCCCCGTGGAATTGGACCCCTCAGTGTGAGCCCAACTTCAGAGCTTTATTCTCTCCCCTTTGTTTCCAGGAAACAGACAAAAAAAGTTACTTGAGATGGAGAGGGAAAAGGGAAAGGGAGAGAGAGGGAGAGAGAGAAGGGGAGTGGTGCATTGACTCACCGTCCCATGGTCCAGTCTGGCATATATCATGTGTGCGTTGCCATGGGAACCGCACTGAGCACTAGAGTGTGCATGGTCCACTGTCGACTGACCATGGCATGAGTGGCCAAAGTGGAATGTCCATTCACTGCACAGTAGCTTTCACTTTGGAGTTGGCACATTAAAGGGTGTGTACAGTTCTGGTTGAGGTGAAGATTTAGCTTTTAACTTTTTGCGAGATATTCAGAAACCACTCTATGAGATGTCAAAGAGCATGCAATTCTATAAGGGGCATCAAAAATTCATTTGATGAAAATCGGTTTTGAAATGGCTGAGATATCCCAAAACAAGGTGAAACAAAAAGATGCTAATAAAAGGCGTGTCCTGTCGCCTTTTATTATCATCACTTTTTTTTTATATATTTCATCCATTTGAAAACCAATTTTTATCAAATAAACTTTGAATCCTTCTTAAAAGTACATGCTCTTTCATATTTCATAAGAGGTTTCTCATTATCTCACTTAGGAATGTTCAAAACATGAATCCCCACCTCAACCAGTACTGTACAGTCCCTTTAATGCAAATAGCTTTTGTGTGGTTAAAGGTACAAACCATATCTTTAATGTTGCACCTAACAGGGGCTACACATTCTACAGCCTCTAGTCTCAACCCAGTGGAAAATGTAGCGTGTGAAGCGTTGTATGGAGGGTTTTATATGTTTCTGGGAGGGGTGAAGATGGAGTAAAAAATATCTGCTTGTGGTGTTAACTGTGAAAACGTCACATGCAATTTAAGACATTGTGTAAAGTGATCAATAGACAGTCTTTAAACGTACGCGTCAGGATTCTTGCGCAATTCTTTTTCGATGACTTTAATCCGCTGCCACGGCCCCTTGAAATGAATGCGCTGAAGCCGTCCTCTTCCCTCATCCCTCTGCTGCATTGTCAGCTCCATTAAGAGTAGAAGAAGAAGGGCACCTTCATTGTCTTCGCGATGAGTCCGGAGAATCTCCGCGATGTTTTCTCTCCTTTCACAAAGACATCGCCATTCAGCGGCCGTCATGACAACACCCTGTTCAATCGGTCTGTCCATCTCAATGTCATTTGATTGTGTGTAACATCGCACATGAATAAGTATTTGTCCCTTGTAGCATGAACTCATGATCATCTTGATGCCTGTTTTGTCCTTATTACATGTGCACTATGTTAGTAACGAAAAATGCCCCGTTTTATTTGCCAAAAGATATGCAAGGGATTTGAAATCTATGGATATAACTCATTTTTCACTTCTCATTTCATTACCTTGGCTTATTGAGACCCTTCAACCTCTCCTCAAAGGCACTCTCAATGACTTCTTCGATTTCAGCTTCACATAGCTGGCGGTGGAAGGGCACCATGCAGCTTGCCCTCCCCAACACGTCAGGGTTCTTGCGCAATTCTTTTTCGATGACTTTAATCCGCTGCCACGGCCCCTTGAAATGAATGCGCTGAAGCCGTCCTCTTCCCTCATTCCTCTGCTGCATTGTCAGCTCCATTAAGAGTAGAAGAAGAAGGGCACCTTCATCGTCTTCGCGATGAGTCCGGAGAATCTCCGCGATGTTTTCTCTCCTTTCACAAAGACATCGCCATTCAGCGGCTGTCATGGCAACACCCTGTTCAGTCGGTCTGCCCATCTTGATGCCATTTGATCGTGTGTAGCATCGCATATGAATAAGTACTTGTCCCATGTAGTGCAAACTCACGATCATCTTGATGCCTGTTTTGTCTTTCAGAGAGGGGAATCGCAGAGGCCCAATTTCTAGTCGAAATCGTGCCAAGTCCTTGTCCTCACCGTCCTGACGTACCTCCTCATGAGTTTTCACGGTCAGGCACACCATGTCCATTTTTTCTAAAAGTTTTTCGATGCCATTTCGCGTCAGAAACATTGACGTGACCCAGCTCGTAAGCACACTATTGCGTCTATTAAATTGACAAAAGTGTGCGAAGAGATGACCACGAAAGACTATGACACTCAATATTTTGTGTGCATTATAATTTGAGATGGTGAAACGTAATTTCTCAGTTGGTGTGTATTTTGGATCGGTGTAAAAACTTGGCTCAAGACGTAGACCATGCTTAATAACTTCACTTTCTTTTGCTTAATTTTGAAAAGTGGACTGGTCATTTTTTCGAATATTTTGAATGTGGTTGGAAACCGGGTTGAAAACTGATGAAAATATAGTTCAAGATAGTCTCTGAAGAGTCTCACACTGTACTATCGTGTTAGTGGATGTAGTAAACACAGATTTTGTCTTCACTTCTTACTATTTTGTTTTCTTTTATGGTGAGAACCAAACCTTCATCACCACCCACAATTTCCTTTCAAAGTGTCAATGATTGAGTTGGAGGACATTTGTAAATTTCAGCATGAGACCTGGATTTTACACATGGTATTACCATGATTGGTTTTGTATAGCTGTAATTCTTGGGTCCACCGCACACCCATGTCTGTATAGTATCCACTCTAGAAAAGAAAAGCTGAAAATTTCTTCGGTGAACCCGTCCATGTCAACTGCTGTATGGTTCTCTAGTTCCACTGTCAGCCTGTGGTGCTCCAATTCGTGATTTGTCCTGATTTGACTGTGTCCACGATGCTACCTGTGCATACGACAGTGATTTTTTTTTTCCGTCTTGTGCTGGCATGCAGGTATGCATTGGCCTGAATTTTTCTTCACTCAAGCTCAGTATGGTGGACCAGTCCACCTGTGCATAAATTTGGGGCAAACAACTAGCAGCTAGACTTTGAAAACTCATCATATTCATCTGAATCTTCATGATACCTTTTTCCTAATTCACTAGTACTGATCATATGCATCTACTAATAAATATGCCCAGTGATTCTTACACCATGAACAAATTTCTCTGAAAGCAACGACACACAATTTATTCAGGACTGAATCAATCTCTTCATTCCCTTCAGCTGGTTTAATTAATCTCAAGTTGAGCTTCGATATCAGTTGTGGTTAAGTTTTCACTTGTTCCCCTTATGCAAGAATTGTAGCATTGTTAGCACAGCATGTCATCATCTGACTATAGCTTTCATTTATGATGAAAACTTTCTGTAAATCTATCAATTCACTAACTCTTTATATTTTTCTTAACACAGCAGGTCTCATGACATGACCCACAGACAGCACATTCTTGACAGTCTACGAAATTGAAAATCTGTTCTCAGTGCATCATGCACAGAGGTATTACATCTTGAAGCTTATCATATTGTGTACCAAATAACTTATTGAATTTGTCTACCGGAATACGAGAATCTACTTCTGAAGGGTGACAAAACCCGAGAGAAAAACATGCTTCATTCCTCTCTTCTACCAATAGGGGTATACTTGGCATCTTTTAGCTTATTGGTATACAATTCTAGAATTATTACAACAGTCCGTCCTCCCAGATGAAATATACACATGGGGGATGTCAACCCCTTGAAGGGGTTGGGTGGCTGTATTAATAAGTTGAAAATCAGGAGGCTTTGGAGGAGGAGTCATCCTTCATGGGGTGACAAAGCTTTCACTGTCCACTCTGGTTTTTTGTTTTTTTTGGTTTTTTGTTTTTGTTTTTTTTCTGGGTTTTTTTTTTTCTGTTTTTTTTTTTCTGCTTTCTTCTGTTATACACTTCCTAAAGGCTACCTTTTCATGAACAGCCTCACCCTCCTTCCTACATCTTTCTTTTTCAACTTTGTCCTGTGTTTCATGATTCAAGTTTTGCTCCTCACTTGCACAAGTTTTCATTCTCCTCTGCTGAATATCCAGGATCTTTACACGAACTCCTTGAGTCTTTGTCGGTCTTAGAACTTTCTCTTTTCCGTCTCTTGATTTTTCATGCATACAGAGTTTTGAGTTCAGCAGGTATGCGACTGTTACATTTTGTTCTGGCTTTGAAGCTCTTTTCAGTTGATGCGGAAAACTCCCCTGCAAATTTCACTTTTCTTTCCTTGTTGAGATGTAAATAATCCCAGCAGCAGTATTTGTCGGTCCAAACAAAGTAATTACACAAGTTGATGAAAGAGCAGTTAAACAGTTTGCTTGTAACGATGTTAAGATTAATATTTACATTTAGCATGCAAATAATCACAGTCCTACCTGGGAAGAGTTCCACTAGACAGGATCTTTGCAGTTGCATATATTTCACATGCCGAGTATCATAACATCTGATAAGAATGTCTTTCAATGTTCCACAACTAGACGAAAGGTTGTTTGTACCTAAATGTAAAAGTACTGCATTAACTTCACTAGTGTCAATGTCACAAAGTTCAATCTTTTCCACTAAAGAAGAGATTTCTGCTCCAGGGTAACAAAATACTTGTGCATCAATAATGTTGTTACAGGTCCAGTTCCAGATTCTGTACCATTGAATCACCATAGACGTGAACCTCCAGACATGTATAAAAGAGAGGCAGAAAAGGAAAAAAAAATAGAATGTCATGGTTGCACTGGTTCACAGAAACTTGTGAAAGGTTTTAAAGATGTTTGATATGAAATGCTTTTCAAGCAAAAGTAAAGAACAGATTGTACATTTTGGGGGGAAAAATTTATGAATTTTATACAGTTTAAAATTCATTGGATGCAATTGATTGGGAGTATCATAATTTCAAACACACGCAAACATCATTTTGTATACAGAATAGTATTTAAAGATGTACTCAAATATATCTTGGTGTGTCATGAATGCTTCAGGCACATCTAATCTCATCAAATCTAATCAAATCAGGATGAAGTAGTCAATCATACTTGTTCTTAAACTGCTCCTTGGTCTGTCAGAGCCCTGGAGGTTGCCCCTTTGATGAGGCGTAACATTTCATCAGATAGCTTCTGTTCATTCATCAAAGCTCCCTGCAATTGGCTGTGACTAATAGGATGCTTTCTAGTGTCTGATCCCTAGATTTGGCCTGAAATCTGTAGAATTTTTCCGAACCAAGGAGGAGATTCTTTCACAATCAGCATTGCTGTGTGGAATCACAAGTGTTCCAAGCATGACTTCTGCCAAGTGTCAGTACTTAGGAGAACCATTGTTATATTCTTCATCTGACTGATGATATACCATTGCTTGTCAATCCTGTCTAAAATGTATGTCACAAGCAACAGCATCAGTCCCCTGATCAATCTGATATCCACAAAATTCCTCTTCCAAATTGTCAATTGTGCAACTAGGATGCTGTGACATGAGACATTGGAATCGGTTGACCGAAAACATGGACAGATAAAAATGGGGGGAAAAAATACCTCTCTCCCTGTCTCACTACTGCAGTCAAGTACTTTGGCATGCTTGAGAACTTCATCATGACACATGGAAAACTTTGTTAAAGGGTTTGTTTACTGAAGGCTGGTCCTTTCAACTGAGCTGGTGAATGATTATGACAAAGTTGTTGTTGTTGTTTGTTTGTTGTTGTTTTTTTTTTGGGGGGGTGTTGCTAAGATAAATTTCCCAAAGAAAAAAAAAGAAGTGCTTTATTGAAAAGAAAAAAATACACATTTATTTTGACAGGAAAAGAAAAAAAAAGCTTCATTAACTCAAGTGCTTGGCCATTGTTGATTTGAGGTGTCAGAGGGTTCTATGACTAGAGCTGAACCTTTAACTCTTAACAAGTAAGAAATGCCAGTATTCTTGAAATCATAATGTTAAACAGCAAGAAAATATAAAGGATATATGTATAAAAAGTGGGAGAAATGTGCTACAAAGTTTTCCAATCAAGTTTGACCCTAGTAGTATAGGTGTACGTATAGCGTCATAAAAATATGATTCATATTTCTATTGTTCTAGAACAAAAGAAATATGAAAAGACAAAAGAATTATGAATTATGAAATATGGATTATGATATGATTTATGATAAAAAGATGGATTATGATATGATTTATGATAAAAATATGGATTATGATATGATTTATGATAAAAAGATGGATTATGATATGAATTATGATAAATCGATGAATTATGATAATAGATATGAATTATGGATATTTACATAACAATAGAAATTGAAAAGAACAAAAGAATGTATGAAATATGAAAAATGAACGATGAATATTCATGAGATATGAATTATAGATATGAACGATGAATGATGATTATGAAATATGAATATTTATGGATCGATATGAAATATGAAGAATGAATTATGAAAAATATGCTATTGTTTTAAGAATCCGCATCATTGTTTCATCATATTCTTTTGTTCTCACATCGAGAGATATTTTCGAAGGCAATGGTCGAAATGGTCATAATGACGATTGCAATCGTATTCATGACATTTGTTTGTTTGATGACGTCACTCCGACAAGTTCGGACCTGTCCTCTGACCGACGCTCGCCCGATCGAAAACAAAAGAACTTTAAAAAACAAAGAAATACATAAAAATGGGGGCGTGTCCTCTGACCGACGCTTGCGCAATGCTTGCGCAATCGAAGACAAAAGTCAGTATAAAATAAAGAAATACATAAAAATGGGACTCGAGCCCGTGACGAGTTCGGACGTGCACTCTGACCGCCGCTTGCGCAATCAAAGACAAAAGAACTTATAAAATAAAGAAATACATAAAAATGGGACTCGAGCCCGTGACGAGTTCGGACATGCTCTCTGACCGATCCTTGCACAATCACAGGGTAATGTATACAAAATGGAGAAATACATAATGACAACAGAAATATTAAAAAGTATGACATCATCGCATAACTTTGGAAAGCGACGTGCAGTTACTAAGAATAGTTTCGGAATGGGGATATAAAAACTCAGCTCCGAAAAGAACGGAGCATTCGAATACCCTGAAGGAATTGCTACGTGAAAAGCTGTCAACATGTTCTCATACTACGGCAATGCCTACGATACTCGTTCAACGGCAGCACTGCCAGGCATGGATAATGAAGCCAACAGAGGTGAACTTCAAATAGACACTATGGCCAACTCCGAACCAGTCGGGATAATGGAACAAGAACAACGTCGCGATCGTGATTTTAGGGGAGATGGCAATACAATCAACGCGTCTGGAAATGGACAAATTGACAAAGACAAGACAGCGTCTGGAACCGACGAGGCAGGTGTCTGGATCTTCGTTTTCTTTCTCGCTTCTCTTTTCCTCAGTCACGCTGTATAACACATATCACACAGGACAAAACAAAAATAAGATGTAACGAGTGCGTTTTGTATCGTAAGAATATTGTACGTGGTACCCGTTTTATTTTCTCCAATAAAACAACAGACTATAAATATGTAAATAAATTTCTCCTTGTTGTACTTGTTTTTCTTTGCTTCCTTCTACGTTTTGTGATTGTGAGAAAAAAATCATTACACCGTGCAACGAACAAACTATATACATTTCCACTGGATACGTAAAGAACTATTCCTCATATAAAAAATACAATACATTATTCAATTATGTTTCGATGTTCAAGCATGGCTTAAATCATACATGGTAATGAAAGAATAATTAACAACTTATAAACCATTGAGGTGATGTAGTCATCAATCTGCAGAATCTGCGTGAGACATTTTACAGTGTATTTCCGTTTCGTCAAAGTTATTAATTCTAGGTAAACAGACATTAAAAAAAAAGAAATTTGCATGCGTTACATGCACAGATTTAAAACAGCGAAATGACGAAATGACGAAATGACGAAATGACGAAATGACGAAATGACGAAATGACGAAATGACAAAATGACGAATCGACGAAACGTCGAAGTGGTGGATATATGTACAATATGACGGTCTTTATGGAATTAACTACGAATAATAATAAAAACAACTACTTTCACCACTGAATGTACTAATGCATAAACCAGGCAGGATTTGACTATTTACATCGTTTCATGAAGTAAGACATATTATGTACAACTACGCCAGGAGATAAAATGTATGACACATTCGGTAAACACCACAGATAAAATCAAACGTCACGCGAACTTATATTTACAATATTTACATAGCAACTAGTCGAAATGTTCAGACGATGAAATGTTGAAGTGGAGAAACGTTAAGATAGTATAGTCAATCGCTATATCATGCGGACAAATTCAAAAGAACAGCTAGCATCAAAATTTCAAATACATTCAAACAGAATATTATGTATGTATACACTCCTTCACATCTGAACATAGACCGTACAATCTTATATACACATTGCGGGTCACCTGATGAAATAATTGGTTGGGGATATGTAACGATGTTAACGTTAATACAATCAAAAAATCATCGTTCGTAAAATATAATGATACATATTAAGTATGTAAATGCTTGTGTACACACTTTCATATCACCCCATACGCAACATCGATGGCGTACTTCAACACCCACCTAGATCAACACGCAGATCATAATGGTAAGGGCTACTATTTAAAATTGTACATAACTGTTTGAAATAGAAGAGTAGTAAATTAACATACAATAAAATCATTACACGAATTAACGAGAACAGCTCGGGTTAACGAGGATTGTGGTCATACCGTTTAAGCCGTATTTTAAAAAGATTGCCACTTTGGGGTTTGAGAACCATTAGCATCACTAGCTCTTGTACGCCTTGTACGTGTATAACTTTTAGTTGTAGTAGGGGTTGTGTACATTTTGGGGTCTGGAGAATCTAAACGACGATGAATCGGGGTCTCCAAATCTTTCCCCCTCTTAACACGTTGAAGTTGGTCACGTCGGCTGAGATTGGTCAACGCAGTCTCTGGAATGTTCAAACGAGCCAGCGCACGAATAAAATGTTCACTACCAGTAGGAATATAACCACTTCGCTCTCTGAAAATGTCGTACATTAAGTCGCAAATGTTACTGCCAGGCACACTTTCCCCGCTCACAATCAGCTCCCCTTTGTCCGTCCATTCCCACATCGTCGCACCTTTTCATCTTTTCCAGCAACCTGCGAAGCTCTTTTCACAAAATTCTTAGGCACGTGCTGCAAGATGTCACGCTCCACCTGCGTCCTCAGATTTTGGCGCGCCCCTCTGTCCATGAGTTACTAGATGCGTGCTGTCATTGTCTCTTGAGCTGTCGCTAACGACTTCAATAGACAATGGCTTCTTAACGCTGTCCGTCGCTTTCAAAAACCGCTGTAAGTATTGCGAATACAACAACGCCTTGTCATACTCTGGTAGATCGTGGCCTGTCCAACACCGAACGAATCTGATCGTCCAATTCGTTGATTCGCTGCTCTGTAGGTGTTGAAGATTGACTTTTGAGAGAATGAAGCATAGTTTGTGGCACAAGCACCATCTTGCGCAGCATTCTCCATTATCAACGCGGTACCTCTATACAGCGTCTACTTTGCCGATGCAAAGAGGTTAGAAGCGAGAGTTCCGAGTACAGCGTGATCAACCTGGCAATGAGACCAATGAATCCTCCGCATTGGTTTAAGATTCGTTTTCTCTCTGCCAGAGATGTACGACGATCCGCTAATTTACGGAGTTTTCGCTTGTGCTTAGTCAAAGTTTTCTTGTGGGATTGCGACAGCTTGACATTACCGCAGATCACGTTCAAAACACATTCACAGATGGCGTCAATGAAGTTCTTGTTAGCTGTCTTGATGAGAAGTTTCCGTTGATCAGGAGAGCAGTGTGCGAGGGTCTTGAGCTAGGACTGCGTGGGTCTTCATGCTCGGCGCGACATTTTTAACTAATAAATGACTTAATACACGAACGCGACAATTTATATCTTAGGAACATATACATATTGAACTTCACCGGGAAATATTTTCGTTCTGAGACCGAAATTCTTCCGGCGTGTCTGGCTTAAGGTCTACGAATAAATAACCCCATATATCGGTCTGTGGCGTCCATAAATTGCCTCCTTGAAAAAACTTTGTTTTCGAGGGATACATCTGTTTAGCTAAACAAGCAATTTGTTGTTTGTCTCTACATTTTTGAATAGAAGCGTAGTACTGCGTGTTTAATGAAATAGTCCTAGACTCCTTTCCACGATGAAAGAGATTTTGAGTGATATAAATAACGCTCGCGTTTCTATGATGACAACCTTTAGTAAACAAGGCGGCTACTCTCATTGTCATCACCAGCCACATCCATTAAATCATCGATGACAAATAACACTGGTCGGGAGGGGTCGGTCAAATCATTGAAATCTGCCGGTAAATTTTCATGAAATTCAATATTCGGAAAGGATCGTGTCATTGCCCGCGTAACACGGTTGATACTCCCCGTAAAACCATATAATTTTGCGAGGAGGTTGATCGATCATTTCCGAGGCATTTTTCAGTAATCTTTTCACGAATTCGGTTTTCCCTGAAAAACTCGGTCCGACCACCATACATGAAAAACTATGTTTGAGTCGGGCATCCATTGTAATTGACGGCATTAAATAGTACAAATATAGCTATATGAATAACACAATAAGATATTAAGTTCTGTAAATGAAATTAGAGCAAATGTCAAACGAAGCAAGTGAACGGAATACTCTATCATACGTGAGATGTGGGTTCAGTTAAGTTTCTTAAAAGAATAAGACGACGATATGAAGCAAACTGTTAAAACTACGCGGTATATTCAAGAGCAACATAACGGTATAATGCGCTGCAATCAAGCGCCCGCGAAAGAACTGACATCGGTGATAACGTCAGTTTTATTTAAGGAAAAATCAAACCAATCCGTTCCATTTGACAAATGGGCATCTCTAGTGAGCAAAGACTCGAGATAAAACAATAGAAAGAAGAGAAATACAAAAAGCGCCAAACAAAATACATTTGTACCAGCATTGGTACTTTTCAGTACATTTCTGAGCACTGTGGACATATATGATGCGCGCGACTTATCCATGATTTCCTAGCAACGACAATGCCAGCGGTAGGTACAGAGCTGATGAGAAAGTACCACCTTCTGCGACAATGTATAAACAGCGAATGATTGGCAATTAGACACATTGAGGTCTTTATAAGCGAGGAATGTCCGCGTGTCCATAGGGCAGTGTCGTGCCACCTGGTAATCTAACTCGTTTCGTGAAGACTACCCTGTAGTCTTTTTTTCTCTCGGAAGTGTACACGGACTTGCTTTTTACGTCTCTGAGAATTCTATTTTCCACAATAGTCTTCAGACATCCCGGTTCACCTTGTATCAATTCGCGCATAGAGTCATGGTTTATAACGAGGGAGTTTGCCTCGTTCAAGGTAAATCCACGCACCTTACACACGGTGTTGCCTTTGTTGGTGCGATAACTATAGTTCTTAGGACCACCGCAAAGCCAGGTTTGAATGAACTCGCCTTCACCAAGTTCATCCGTCAAGTCACCAACGAAATCGCCGGTTTTGGGGTCGTGATGTTGTACTGTTGGGTCTGTTCTAAAGACTACACTATCAGTGTCGTAATACAAGACCCTATCGTTCAGCCTCTGCAAGACAGAATACAATTTCAGTCGCGCCAATGCCGTCGTGAAACTGGCTATTATGATATTTGTGTTGACGTTGTGGTCCACGAAGCCTTCGGCTTGATTGAAATGAATTTCTACCATGTCGTTTAGAACGAGAATGTCTTGTAATTCGATAGTGCGATCCTTTAAGAAATCTAACAACTCAGCGCTGGTTTTGACAAAGCGCGTTTGTTTCAGATTTGGTCTCTCTCAGCAAATTTCCCCCACAACACATTAACAATGCCCTTGGCAATGGCGCGTAAACCGGGGTTTTTCGCGATGTTTTTAGAGTCTAATTGAATTCCCTCATGGGCCAAATAATCTCGAATGTATTTTTCACGTTCTTCTTCAGTACTGGCATAGGGCGGGGTAGCCTGAGGCTTCCTGCTTTATTTTCATAAAGCTGTCTATATACTGCGCAAACAGTCCTCCCGTTCTTGTTTTGGGATCGTACACTGTATACCTGTCAAAGTGCCATACTTCGATCATTCGGAGTTGTGTATACCCCATCTCTACAGCTTTTTTCAGTTCCTCCGATACCCACACGCCTTCTAACTCACGCTCCCTATCTGCGTGCTTGCAGGGCCCCTGATTCAAGGTGTCTGCACAGGTCCTGCATAGAGGGAAAGTAAGTTTACCCCCTGAGCGATGGGGGAGCACTGGATGAAACAGACGTCTAGGAGGTAATATTTTACATTTGACGAGTCCAAAAATTCGAGACAGTGAAGGGAAGTTAGAATAGATAATTCTGGGATGGCCGACAGGATATTTGCCGAACTTATTGATAAAGGGATAAAGACTGGTGAAATCATAGTAAAGGATTTTTTCTTCGGGCTTCGCCTCGTAGAAGAGCGAACACCCTCCAGTTCTCCCGCCATAGAACGAGTCACGTGGATTTAATTGTTGATTAAAAGCCATTTGAAGGTGTGCAATGTGTGGATGTACATCAGCCATTTGGCGCAATTGTTTCCATTCGCATTCCCAAATATAGTGTACAATATATCCATTCTCTTTGAGCGCATCAAGACGTTTCATGGATTCATTAAACAGTACACCCATTGCTTTGCCTAGCTTTGGGTTTTCGACACTGGGACCGTAACATTCGCGACACCCGTGATAAAAGCACCCGAGAAACTCCCAAACATGTTTTTCATCATCTTTTTCGGCATAGCCATCTACGAAACGTCCGTGTGCTTTTCTTTCCCCACCATTGAAACTATGTCGAATGTGAAATCCTGAAAGCTGTGCCTCAAAATGAAGCCACTCTCCGGCTAAGGAGGACTGTCTTTTCCCCTTTCCATACCCTTCCTGGGGAATGAGCGCGATTGTCTTGGGCTTAAGGTAGTTCGTTCGAAACAAAAGATTGCACGCGCTGGGAAGCGTCAGACAGCGCATGAATGGATCTATTCCTTCGGGATTAGCCTCTGTTGCGCTCACACTTTTGAAGTGTCTTCTAAATATCTTGCAGCTTTGGTGCAAGATATTGACATCACTCTCGCAGTAGGCTTTTATTTCCTCCTGAAAGTTAAAGACATAATTGGCTAGCGCGAGCTCATCGTACCAAGCATTAAACTGTTCTCGGTCTGCTTTCATCATGGAATCCACGCCATAGAAACGTTTGTCTGGCAGTGATCCTACATAATTGGCATTATCGGGAGTGTTGAAAAAATGGGGAAAATAACCTTTCTTCATTTCCTGCAAGCCAAATGTTTTGGGCAGTTTTGCCAACCGCATCTGAAAGAAATTTAAAGAGTCTTTAACCTTAATTTTTGGCTCCCGTGTTTCGAGACTTATGATCTGAGCGCCATTCATCACTACGTGGGGTTCGATCCCTTGTTCTATTAGTTTGTTTAGTAAGAAATACGAATCATACGCCTTTGAGTTATGTGCGATTGCTACCGAGTTGTGATTTTCCATAGAAAACAACCAGTTTGTGAAAAGATCAAGGGTATTCGCTCCCTGAAATGTTATGGCACGGTCTTCGGGAGGGCCGCATCGTTCGCAGCAGGTGTCTGCCGACATTTCCCTATCCATGCAATTCGTGCATTCCCATGTTGCGTGCACGTAATTTGGTATGTGTAATCCTGTCTCTTGAGTACACTCAAAATCAAAGAATATATACTTGGTAGGAGATTTCTTAGCTTTTCTGTCTTGGGACTGCGAGTCACTTTCAGAACTTTCACACTTTTGATCTTGTTGAGGAGGGTTTGATTCACTTTTCTTGACGTTTTTTGAGTGGAAGGGACTCTCTTTCGTCACTTGCATGTAGCAATCGTGATACCTTCCGTCGACCACAAGCTTACAAACATTGCATTTCATTTCGTTGCAATTGTGTTTCTTGGAATCGCCATCAACAAGATCCGTGTCAAAGACCTTGTTGCATTTGTTACATTTGAAATTCCTCTGACAAGCTGTTTTACCGTTGAATAATTTCACAGTATGTGCTCGAAAGCATTTCACGGTTAGAAACGTCATGTTACATTTCTCGCATACTAGCGTGCGATCGGTTTCACCAAAGCTATCGCGATCACAATCGGTCGATTGACAATCGCGACACATGTGGCAACACTCGTGATATCTGGGATCGCGATATGTTTCGTGACATTCGTCGCAAACAAATTTGGAGCACAGGAACGCCGATGGATTGGCAACCACGTCGTAATGACGGTCTGACAGATAGAGATAAATGGTATCAGAAGCCTGAGGACCGCTGTAGATTAACGCTTCTTCATATCGTCCTCTATAAATGACCAGTTTGTACTTTGGAAGGAGCACTTTTTGAAAGGAGTCATACTGTGAATGATCTACTTCTCCCTCAGGTACCCCTGCCAACCTGTGTAATTCCCGCGCCTCATTTCGGAGTCTTGTCGTGGTATTACGGTCATTTCTTGACCACAGTCTGTATCTCCTATCGTTTTCTTTTCGCAGTTTTGCAATGACAATTGCCTTTGCAAAGCATAGGTTATCTTCGTCCCTCGGCACTGTGATTATCGACTTCTTCTTGAGGGCCGCGAGACGCGATGGAAGGCCGTCGAATTTCGACGCCCGTCCACCGGCGGGATTCACCACATGATGGAATCTTATAGTGAATCCCGGACTGATGAAAAAGTCTTGGTTGCTATTCAACACTTGCTCGATTCGTTCTAGAATCAGTTCTACGTCAAAATCTCTTACCAGGGCCCAAGGGAAAGCGATCGGAACGTTGAGTTGTTCCGAAACTAATACGAGACGCATGTAATCGCGCTCTGAAGTGTTAGACACGAGTAAGGATTTCAGTTCATCGAGCGATGAGCGAATGTAGTCAATCATATCCCGTATGTTAGAAATACCTTTTGTGTTTGCTTTGAAGTCATACCACACTTCCCTCACCCCAAATCTCTTAGACATTCTTTGATCTATGAATTCCCAAGTGGGGGATGAGGGAAGTGAAGCTGAAATGTCCGAAAACATGTCTTCTTCATTCTCTTCCACTGGAATGTGATTTTCTTTCGATTTTTTCTTTTTTGGGTTTCCCTCTTCATTTTTCTCGGAAGATCTCTTGACCCGTTTTTTACCCCTCTTTTGCACGTTCCCCCCTCTCTGATTCCCAATGCTTCCTGAACGTTTCCTATTTGAATTCTTTTTCGTTTCGGGAGAAGAAAACATTTCCTCATCGCTCGAAGAAAAGTAATTCACCGGCGGTGGCGGTGCATCGCGAGGATTTCTTTTGTAATTTGTGCCAGGGCCTTGGTGATGAGACGGGCCCGGAATATCTTGGTTGGCAGGGACATTCGGGGAACTTCTGAAAGAAATTTAAAGAGTCTTTAACCTTAATTTTTGGCTCCCGTGTTTCGAGACTTATGATCTGAGCGCCATTCATCACTACGTGGGGTTCGATCCCTTGTTCTATTAGTTTGTTTAGTAAGAAATACGAATCATACGCCTTTGAGTTATGTGCGATTGCTACCGAGTTGTGATTTTCCATAGAAAACAACCAGTTTGTGAAAAGATCAAGGGTATTCGCTCCCTGAAATGTTATGGCACGGTCTTCGGGAGGGCCGCATCGTTCGCAGCAGGTGTCTGCCGACATTTCCCTATCCATGCAATGAGTCCTTCCACGAATTGCGCGCGAAATTCCTCTTTCCGCTCGTCCGGTATGCAGGCATGTTGGTAGACGTTGACAAAATAGCATAGAGCCATCAGCGAACGTTTGTACTTGTTGGGATGATTGGGGTTCTCTATACAATTTTTGAGCAGGGCCTCTATACAATCGTCGAACCTCTCATTGCCTCGAAGCTTGATTCGTCGCACACGGGAAAATTGTTCCTCGCTTGCAATTGTCCGACATGCGCGTAAGATTGTCTCGGTGTCTACGGCGTGAAAGTCGGAAGGAAATGTGTCCTTTATCACCGTTAATAGCAGTCGTTCGTCTAAAGCACGTTCCACTGAGGGTCCGTCAAGACGATGTCGGGCAGGCCGGTCTCGAGCCCCAAGGCCCTGTAGACCACTCTCACAGCGGCCTCTATCCCCTCCACGTGTCTCCCTATGTTGACTCTTCTTTGTTCCAGCTGTTGTTGAGTCTCTCCCCTCAGAATAAATTTGATGTACTCCAGGAAAAAACCGCACTCGACGAGATCTGGTCTCATCCAGAGCACCCTGCCAACGTAAGGGTACACTCTCTCCACAGTCATTGGGTCCAAATGATGAACCGCCTGGAACACTTTGCGCTGTGGATCTTCGGGAGTACCGTCTATTGGAGAATCTGGCACGTTTTGCACCCGTTTCAAGACTTCGATGAGAGTTAGATACTCCGTCAACATCAGCAAGTCCACCTTCTCCACCGTCCTCTGCATTTCGGGACACCAGGTGTTGGCGATGTTCGGCTGAGACATTCTGTAACATGTGATGCTCTCGGAAGGTTTCAAATTGAAATGTGTCCCTCTCGCATGTTCTTCGAGTTTTTATTCTTTTGCTTTCCAAAGGACGCCACCATCTCTTTGAATATGTATGAGGCATTTATTGTTTTATGCAGGACGAGTCCGAACCCGTCACTGGCTCCAGGTCCAGTTTATGTATTTCTTTATTTAAAAATTCTTTTGTCTTCGCTCGCGTACAAGCGTGGGTCAGAGGACAAGTCCGAACTTATCGTGAACTTGAGGTCCAGTCTTATGTATTTCTTTGTTTTTCTAGTCTTTTGTCTTTGAGTGTGCGAGCGTCGGTCTGAGGACAAGTCCGAACTTATCGTGAACTTGAGGTCCAGTCTTATGTATTTCTTTGTTTTTTCCAGTCTTTTGTCTTTAAGTCCCCGAGCGTTGGTCAGTGGACACGCCCTGACTTTTGTCTTCGATTGCGCAAGCATTGCGCAAGCGTCGGTCAGAGGACACGCCCCCATTTTTATGTATTTCTTCGTTTTTTAAAGTTCTTTTGTTTTCGATCGGGCGAGCGTCGGTCAGAGGACAGGTCCGAACTTGTCGGAGTGACGTCATCAAATCAAACAAATGTCATGCATACGATTGCAATCGTCATTATGACCATTTCGACCATTGCATTCGAAAATATCTCTCGATGTGAGAACAAAAGAATATGATGAAACAATGACGCGGATTCTTAAAACAATAGCATATTTTTCATAATTCATTCTTCATATTTCATATCGATCCATAAATATTCATATTTCATAAGCATCATTCATCGTTCATATTTATAATTCATATCTCATGAATATTCATCTTTCATTTTTCATATTTCATACATTCTTTTGTTCTTTCCAATTTCTATTGTTATGCAAATATCCATAATTCATATCTATTATCATAATTCATCGATTTATCATAATTCATATCATAATCCATCTTTTTATCATAAATCATATCATAATCCATATTTTTATCATAAATCATATCATAATCCATCTTTTTATCATAAATCATATCATAATCCATATTTCATAATTCATAATTCTTTTGTCTTTTCATATTTCTTTTGTTCTAGAACAATAGAAATATGAATCATATTTTTATGACGCTATACGTACACCTATACTACTGACCCTATAATTTGGGTGGAGCCTATTAAGCTTGACCTTGTATTCATTTCTCCTACATAGCATACATATATTCATGTAGTACAGTGGACTTCCGTTATCACAAAGTCCTCGGGATGGGCAGTTTTCTTACGTTATATCAAAATTTTGTTATAAGCAAACAAATAAACAATAAAAAACATAGAGCCAATAATGTTGCGGCCTGAATTTTTATTTCATTGTAACCAGAATTTTGTTATAACCGTGTTCATTTTAACGGGAGTGCACTGTATGCATGTCATTCATGTTATAGACTTGTTAATTTGCATGAAAGTGTAATTTGTACCTATTGTCAGATGAAAGAGTATTCTGGGAGTTGCATTTTGCATTGATGGACCTTGGTGTTTGTTACACAGAAGTTACAGCATTGTGCAGTGTTGGTTACAGTTAGCAGCGGGTATAAAGACAGTGGCGGATCCAGGGAGGACCACAACCGGCGCATGCCCTCCTTTTATTTTTTGGTGAAACAAAAGAAATAAAAAGAAAAAAATGGGGGAGGGGTGCGTGCGCCCCCCCCCCCCTTTAATTTTGTAAACGCGCCCCCTCTTTACGGAATTCCTGGATCCGCCCCTGATAAAGAAGAGATGCATGAATACTTGACTACATGTAATTCTGAAGACTTAAGAAATGTATGTAGTACTAGAAATGTCATTTTGAGGGGGGGGGGTTGTGATTGTAAAAGTCCTCATCTACTGCTAACTTGATGTGGGACTGAATTTTATTTCCGTCTGTATCTTTTTAATCAGCTTAACATTCCTTTTGAGGATTGAAATCATTGTAAGAGTTGTTACGATACTGACATGAGACTGAAATGAGAAATGTGAAATAAATCCGAACCAGTGAACTTCAACATGGCTTTATACGCAACTTTTTGTTGTACTGTATATTTGTTTACCTCTATGTATGTTGATGTGTGAAAAGGTGTATTATAATGCCTACCGTATATTCATCTAAATGTGTTTGCATGTGTAAAAACCCTGTATCCATGTCTGTGTGGGCAACAAATATATGATTGTAAATTCATTGTATGTACACATAATTGTATGATAATGAAAAAAAAAGTAAGTGATGTAAATTGCAAGAAGACTACAATAAATAGCCAACTGATCTGTTTACATGGCATTTGCATGGAAGACTGAACACTACTCACAATCACAACATCCTCATATTGTGTGTTTGAGCACAGTTTAACCCATCAAGTCCAGGGTTGGGGAGTTTTTACTGTATAAATCATCTCATTAATTGGCACCTTTGAATTTCACGGCTATGATAATTTGTATTGTGAAATATTGGATGGAACTGGCTTACACATTAAAATCAGAGAGATTTACAAACATTTGTCAGTTTTGGAGAGTAACAGGAAATTCTAATAATTTCTTGCAAATTTGATAATCACTAATTTATAGATATATATCAATTTAGAGGCTTGTGAAAATTTTGCATCCAAAACAACAACAAATACTGAGCAACAAATAGGGTAAAAGAAAGTGTTTTCTCTACCTTGAAAAAATGCCATCAATGCATATTAGAAATATCATAAACAGATGCAGCACCAAACAGGGTACCTGTATGTGGTTTCTATGACATCATTGGTTGATAAACAAGTCTTCCAGTATTATTTCCTGTTCCTATGACACTGGAACTAGGTTTTTGTGATAGTGGGAAATTCAGTAATTAAAAAAAACCAAAAAAAAAACACAACCCGATGTATTTTGGTGTTCAATACTGTTTAAATATACTATAACGACGTGTATGTGAAATGTCTCACTATACAGGGAAACCCGTTACAACAATGTTGGAATACCAGGACCACCACTTTTACCTCAATTTAGCCAGTACCTCATTACAAATGAAAAAATAAAAAATAAACAAAAGACCAGTTACAAACAGTAATGAAAAATCTCATTAAAAGCTGTATGTTCTAGTGAGCACGCTCATTATAAAAGGGGTTTCCTGTATCTGAGAGAAATTCTGATTTGTGATGTTTCAGTGCAAGTAATTATATGTATGGGTAGTTCTGCCCTGACAAGCTCAGTGGATCGTGCTGAGGATGTCTGTGTAAGTGTGTGTGTATGTGTGTTTTGTGTGTGTGTGTGTGTGTGTGTGTGTGTGTGGTTGCATGCTACAGAGGACACCAAAAAATGGAACATTAAAATCAACTTACAATACCTTGGGTAACATGTACAATATCATTTAATCTTTGTCATGTCACAAAATGAAATTGGAGTTTTTTTTTTTTTCAGTACAAACATAGAAAACATTTTGACAAAAAGAAAACATTGAAACATTATGTGCATATTATATGCAATATCACATTACATCAACTTTCAAGACAGACAGTGCTAGCATGCAACCCCTAATCCCTGCATTGTACATTATATTCTAATTGAATTGATAAGACTTTCAAAGCAAGTGTGAGCTTTTTTCTCAGTGTTCCTCTGTGCTCAAATACTAACAACTTCTGAAATACTCATAAGCTGTTCCATTCTAACTGGTTTTGTTCTACATCATTATCACAAGGTGCATTGAGACAAAGACTGCCATAATTTTGAAGCAAAGCATACTCTTTGAGGTCAGGTGGCTGTAAAAATTAACTCAATTGTCAACATATGAAAATAACCCCCTGCCCGAAAACAGACACTTTGGCATGTACACAGTGGAGATTGAGTGCTAAAAGTTGGTTTCACCTGCGATGATAGACATATATAATATATACTTGGTATATAAATTACATGGCTCAACAGACACACAAAGGTAATTATGAATGTATTTCAATCCATTTTATGTGGGTGTTGTTGCAGTTTGTTTAGTTTGTGATGTTTGTTCGTGGGCGTGTGTGTGTTTGTGTGTGTGTGTGTGTGTGTGTGTGTGTGTGTGTGTGTGTATTTATATGACAGGGTATAGTTATTCACAAAAGGTGTACCCAGGGTAGTTATAATCCACTGTGAAAAATCTGAATATTCAACTATGCTCTGATGCAAAGGAGAAAACAATATCCTCTCAACTTACACCTATCCCTTCCTTTAAAGAGACAAAAAGGAAAGAAAAAACAACAAAAGTATGAATCATCAAAGGACATCAACAAACTGAACATAGAGAAGGGAAACTTGTAAAGCCCTGGAGTAAAATGCTGAAACATATATCTCAAAAAAAGGTCTGACAGTGGTTTGTGAAGAAATGCATGACCAATCTTCAAAAGATTCATACCAACTATATTGACAGGTCCTACACAAGGCCTCACCCAAATTTCTTGCCTAAGTCATGATTAAACACTGATGCATACCAACAGATATAAAATGGGCCCATACAATTGCTGTGACTCACCATAATCATAATTACCCAGAGGCAATTGGTGTAGAAGAATTAGTCAACACAAGATTATTCTGAACATACCTGCAGCCATGTTCAAATTCATGTCTGTGTTTTCAGCCCTGCTATTTTACAAATTTTTCAATAACCTCCATGATGAAGAAATTACGTGTAATGTAAACATCAGGGCACCATTTTATGAAAGATTTTTGGGATAGCAACTCTTGCTGGAATGGCAACTTCCCATAGCAACGGCCAATCAGGAAGCTGGGTTCTTGTCATTACCATGACAAGCATTCCAGCAAGAATTGCCATTCCAGCAAGAGTTGCCATTCCAGCAAGAGTTGCCATCATAGCAACTTTTTGTGTAATGGGGTCCATAACTCTTCTCCGCAGCACAGAATATTCAACATGTCACACAGAATGTCAAAAATGCCATTCACAAAATATTACACGAGAATTTACAGAAAATCCCTCTGTTTGCTTTTGTAGTTAGCAAATGGTACAAGTTCTGCTAAATATAAGCACTTTGAAACACAATTTATCTAGGCAAGACTTTGGCAGAACTTATATCAGAGGGCAAAATTCGGATAGAGAGCAATGGCAGAACAGAGCTAGCTGAAGATGTGGTTAACCCCAAGGTTTCTTCAAGGAAGAACTGTCAGATATTTCTGTGATATTTGAAGTGTTCAGAAAATCAGCTCCCATTATCTTGCAGCATCTTGATTGTGCTATTGACATGCACATATTTTTAACACATCAGTACTTTGAATTCTGAGTTCACATCCTCTATAATATTAATACTGCTATCTGGAGTCATGGAAGACCACAGAAGTCCCATTTCACACATAATCTACAACATTCCTCAAAAATTTACACTTGCTTTCACACTCCATAGATTTCGATAGGCTGGAGGCTGAGCTTTCAGCATGAATCACGCAGACAACAACTGGTACAGTCCGACCTGTCTTAGTGACCACCTGTTTTTATGACCACCTGTCTATAGTGGCCACCTGCCATATACAGCCAATACCAAATCCCTCCGAGAGAAAAAGCATGTTAAAGAACCTGTCTGTAGC
Organism: Diadema antillarum; assembly: GCF_040938485.1. Classification (NCBI taxonomy): domain Eukaryota; kingdom Metazoa; phylum Echinodermata; class Echinoidea; order Diadematoida; family Diadematidae; genus Diadema; species Diadema antillarum. The sequence continues at coordinate 155,899 of NW_027271750.1, forward strand.
GGCCATCTGTCTGTAATGGCCACTTATTCTGTCTCCCTTGGGTGGCCCCTATAGACAGGTTTGACTGTATGAAGAACATAAGTGGTCAACCATGTACCTTAGATACATACAAAGAAAAATACCAGGGTACTGGAAACTGATTACTAAACCTTGCACTCACCACTATGTGTATTTCAAAACATGACAAAAATGAGGAGGGAATTACTACAACATTTATATTCAGACATAGGCAACGGAAATATAAATGGTTGCAATCCGGGCTATTCACTGCTCATCGGTCAGTTTGGTCAGAATAAATAACAGACCAATATGTACAACAATGTTCTTACTGAAAGAATAGACCCAACAATGCTCAATTATTGGAGTCATTTTGCAACATGCTTTCTTCCACGCCAGGATCTTTGTAAAATCTATGTGTAGACCGGCTACGCAGTACCCTTTTCTTGATTAAAATGCAACGAGACCTTCGATAGATAGATAAAGTGTATACTCGTTCTTCACTCTTGTTCAAATAAATATATACCTGTAAATATATCTATGAAATAAGCTACACATTAGTATTGAAATAAAAAGACACAAGGTAGGCAAATACCTTCTTTTTTTTTCTTGACCTGTTATCAATATATCATACAAATTGAAATCTCATCTATGCCTAATTCTCACAAGCATTTGTCCGTAACAACACATTGCGTAAGGTTGGGAGGGTGAACCTCATTAACATGTGACCCTTAAAATCCCAAGCTCTCAACGTCATAAATCGTCATGCAGGTCATTTTTTTTCTTTTGTTTTGTTTTGAGGAGTTTTTTTTTCAGTCAAAGTCCTTGTGAATTAGGAATATCTTATGGACGACATTATGGTCTACATTGACCACTCAGTGACCATCAAATGAAGTACCATTAGCCTTTAATGATTTGTGTTGTAAGAGTCATGGCAACTGTGGGCATAGACTTTTAGAGTAAAATACCTAATTCAATGCCCCCCAACTTTCTATAACCTCTCTCCTTATGGATAAACCCACGCGTATGAAGCAATAAATACAATGCATGTAACAGTGCAGGTTATCTTGCGTTTGGAAAATTTTGCAGCAATGCCTTTGCTTGATTTCGCATAAAACTGACCAGGAATGAAGTCCTGGGTGGTCATATACTAGTCACTCAAACTGACCACTATCCCTTGAATTATGGCTTTATACCATCCAGTCATTTCCTTCTCTGCTAGACACGTGCCTCATAATAAAGCAAAATCGAGGGTATAAAATGTGAATTTGTGGCTATAGAGAAGATTAATAAAATAGGGAGAGCTGAACAGCAACATTCGCTCGCAGTGGTAGCTACAAAGGGTTGGCTTCTCAGCCATGAAGAGTATACAGTGATTCAGGGTGTTTGTGACTCCGTAAAAGTTTACTGTAAAGTTGCGTTACATTTGTATAATGCCACAATTGCAAACACAAAATACAGAAGATCACAAGAATGCATATTTGGTCCTGTGCAGAATGTTTGTTGAGTCCGTGTTTGACATAACCATAGTCCTGTGAATGGGTGCATGGGGGTATTGACAATTATACACTAGAGTTGCATTGCCTCCCCCCTCCCCATTCATTCACTGGGAGTCACAAAAGTTGTAGTCCGTTGGGGGTGGGGGGATGACGGGCGGCTCCGTGGGGATGGGGATGTTGGCCGTATCCAGGAGGCGGATCTTCATCTCCATGCTGAGGAGAGCCTCCAAGTCGGATTCCATCTGGTTGCTGGCCATCGGTTTGCCTTGCAGAACGTTGAGACCATCCGTCCACATATCGAACTGTGCCAGGTGAAACAAAATAAGAGCAAGGTCCAAAATATTCAATATAGTCTTCTGTGTTGCCGTCAATCAGGGACATAAAACACTAACATAAAATCTAATAATATAAGATGATACAAGATAAAGCAATGATTCAGTAAGAGTCTACAACATCAAAAACCTTCCAGGAGAAATGATGGATCAATGTCTTTAAAGACACCTTGTGACCCTTTTAATAGTAGAAGATTACTTCGGTCATCTGACAACCATACTGGGAAAGGGGTTAGAGTGGTTCCCCCAATTAGGATTCTTCCTGCATTGTTAACTAGCATGTTTTCAGTCTTTTTAATAAAAAGTAAGTTTTTTTTTCTGAATTTCATTTAATAGCATATTTAGTATTCATAAGAAATTCTACCACCTTGAACCAAAATATGGTTCTCATTTAAGGATTATCATTTTACTGTATAGAAGTATGTTATTAGTAGTTGATCTGCAGAGGTTTGCAGTCCTAAAAAAGCATACAAGTGGATATTGCAATAATATAATACCCAAATATGTTTTACCGTTGTATATCATTTTTTTTTTTAAATCTTTAGGGTGCATGTCATTCAGTTGTGAATATTTATGCCTGCACAAATAATGTCACTAGCCTTTTTTCAAGGCTAACTTACATCTTACACATCAAAAACAACAACAAAACAACACAAAAACAATAACAGATATTTTCTAAGATTTGACAGAATGGAATGTGTAATGATTAGAAAATGACAACAGTGTCTAGAATCCCCCTTGGCCTAGCATTAAAGATGATATCAGCTACAGCATCTGGCCACCAGTTTTGACTGGGGTGAATTCAGTTGCTGCTACCAACTCACAATTTCCTGATTGCGGGCAATGAAATCCAGGCGATGGTCCGGATGGTACAGGATTGAGAACGCCAGGTTTCCTTCACCCTGAGAAAGAACAATTCCAAGATGTCTATCAATCATATATCAAACTACAGACACTCAAGACATCAAGACTATGTGCAGAGTATTTCCATTAGGTATGGTGTGAAACAAAGTGTCTTTAACAAGATGCATAGGTTCACATGGACATTAATCCATAACTGAAGAGTAAAGTGCTTTTCCACCTCAGTCTTTCTCACATCACGCCGAGGAGAACTACCCAGATCTTGATGTTTACAGCTCAAGTGGGAGTTTTAAACCAGTGCTACATGAGGGTTGGTATTCACCTCAGGGGTTACAATTTGAATTTTAGTTTAGGATCAAGTGTGTTTGGTAAAACAAAACAAAACAAAACAAAGTTCCATACATACTGTCCTTCATGCAGTCAAGACCGAATGAACCAAGTCATTTGACAAGATTAACCAACTGAATGACATGACAAATATTTGTTGCAGTTATTACTGTCATGTTTTCCACTGTGTTTTTATATTTTCGTGTCACAATAGTCATTCAAATTGACAAAAACAACATGGAGTGCATTCACATTCTCCATGTAGGTCCACAAAATCTGGCAAAACTATCAGATTTTCAGGGAAATATTCACCTACTAAAATGTTGTCAAGGAAAAACCAAATGTACAGGTAATACAAGCATCAAAATACCTACTGAAAGCAAGTACAGTCTTCTTATCAGTACACTGATCATGAAGAGGGTTTGGGGATTATGTAAACTTGTGTCATTTTTATCTTATTTTCTTATTTTACTTTGTTTTGATTTTGATTTTGAAATACAGAGTGCACTCCTGTTATAACAAACACAGTTATAGTGAAAATCTCATATAACAAAGTAAAAATTCAGATTCCAAAATTACCATCCATACCATCTTTCAATATACTATATTGTATGGCTTTAAGAACGTTTTGATATGACGAAAGAGAACTGCCGGTCCCGAGAACTTCCTTAAAGGGGAAGGCTAGTAACTGATCAGTGGGAATCAGTGGAAATGCTGGGAGATGATTGTTCCAATCCTTATGGGATTCATTCAAGAGTTCATTGTATATCTATTGTTGTGTGAAAATGATTTGCTTCAGAACGGTCTCATATTCAAGTAATGTGCAGATTAATGCTCCGTCACTGACCAGGGACGCTAACCTGGAAGCATTAAACTGCACATTACTTGAATACGAGACCTTTCTGAAGCAAATCATTTTCACACAACAATAGATATACAATGAACTCTTGAATGAATCCCATAAGGATTGGAACAATCATCTCCCCGTATTTCCACTGATTCCCACTGATCAGTTACTAGCCTTCCCCTTTAAACAGGAGTCACCTGTACATAAATCTGAGGCATTGTGGAATAGAGAGAGGGGAGATTGACTCACTCTAATATTCCTGACATGTTGGCACTCCTTCCCTGTTTGTATTCCCTGGATGTCAGCAACAGGAACTGTGGTGGGAAAAGAAACCAAACATCTCAACAACCATCAAAAGCATTAATTGGTTTGGTTCAAAACTGCTGAAGTTCATTAACCTACACCCTTGTACATGAAGGGTAGGTCAACAGCAATAATCGTATCAATAAAATATCCATCATGTCAGTAAGTTGTATGCTGCTTCAAATTATACATTTTGTCCAATGTGTCTGTATCTATGGCAATTCCTTTATTTTTCAGCTAACAAAAGAGCATTTGCAATATTTACAAGCAAATACAATCTACATCACTTGTTAAAGAATATGAGATACAAGATTCCATTATAAAAGTCTCATTTTACACATAAATATCATATGTGTACATATGAGCGCAACTTTGCACCCTAACCTACCATGAGGTATAGACACACACACACAAAAGGACATCCTGGAACAAAAGGGGGCTACATACAGTTAAACTCGCCTAAGTCGACATCGCATATGTCGAATAATCGCGCAAGTCGATGATTTTAAAAAGTCCCGATTTTTCCCCATTGACTTACGTGTATTAATTCACTCACAAGTCGAATTTCGTAAGTCGAATACTCGCCTAAGTCGATGAAATTCCAAGAACACTTTCACGGAAAAACCATTAAATTCACTGTGCCTAAGTCGAATAAGATTTTATTGTACAATAAATCACTGTCAAAATCATGAGACGCCAGTTTTTGTTTACATAAGACCTAGCCCGACCAGACAGGTGACAAAAAAATGATCTAAAGTATCAAAATTAAAAGCGATGATGCGATTGTTGAACTCTCTTCGTGTTTGGAGGTACGCTGGTACAGCCGCGCTACGTATACGTGCAGCGACTGGGCTGTGTATAGTTGTGCGTACAGCGACTGGGCTGTGTATAGTCTGTGTATGTTTGCAGTCTGCGCTGTGCAGTGGATGGATGAAGCTGCAGAGTTTTCAAAGCGGAAAGTAGGGGGAAAGTTACGGGCACGGGTAAATCAGAATTACACCTCTACACGCATTTCAAGCCACGGTATGGTAAACTGGAATCAATCACTGCTCAAATATCGTTCATATTCATTTCTCCAAGGTTTAACAAGGTATAAGTAATCGGACCTGTGCCAATACTAATGCACTGTCCATGCAAAGTTAGCCGGCGGCCCTGCCGGGCGACCCATGCTGCGGCACACCTCTCCAGCTCTCGGCTCCAGAGTAGACAACATACATGTACATTTATACATAATGTACGTGTGGTGTAACTGTTGTTAAGTCGATTTTTTTCGACTTACGTACAAGTCGAAAATCGCCTAAGTCGATGTGTTTTGCTCAGTCCCGAGAAGATCGACTTATGCGAGTTTAACTGTATATGCCAAAAATAAATGACCTTGTTCACCCACCTTACAAAATATTTGTTATGTAATTGTTAGAACAGGAATGTTGTTATATCCGATCTTGTTATAATGCAAGTCCACTGTACTATGCTTCTCAGTGCTGTGATTTTTAACTTATGAAAAGTGGACATCAAGAAATAATGAACTCACAAACAAAGGATTTTACACTCTATTGTACACATTGTCAAGGACCATTTTCCTCAGTTGTTGTCTGACAGTTGCATCACTACATTATGCTTTGTCAACAAAAATGCAGATTTCTGCAAATTTGACTACACAGTGAAACCTCATTGTAACAAGGTAATTTTGCGGGTCCTATCCCTTTTATATTCCTCGGTTTTTATTCCTGGTATAACAAGATAACCAGTACAACAGGGAAATTTTGGTGGTTCCAAGCAGCTTGTTAAACCCTTCCTTACAGGAACCTGGTATACCCCCTCCCCCAAAAAGAAAGGTATGCCATTTATTTAGCAAGTCTAATTTTTCATGAATCGGGACTTCCCGACGTATCCGCGAGTGGTTGAATTCGCGATCATGGAGTACTGTACTGAACGAGAAATGTATATGCGTGCGTCACATTCATATTGGGATCAGAGTCATTATTTTTGCGTGTCTTTAATTTCGCGAATAGCACCTGACTCTATGACATTCGCGAAATATTCGGCGTATACAGTATATGAGAGCAGTATTGAAGAGAACTCACTCTTGTTTGTCAGTGACTCGTACGTTGGTTGGCTCTGAGGGTTCTCTGACTCTCCATGATGGATCATCTTGTGGTTGGGTGAAAGACGACAGTACCAGTACCGATCTAAAGTCACAAGAACAGACAAGTTGTATGTCCCCTCAGGTATTGTTGTTGTTTTTTTTTTAAGGGATCATACAGTTTTGGTTGAGACCTAATTTCAGGTTTCTAACATTTTTTTGGTGAGATAATGAGAAACCTCTTATGAAATATGAAAGAGCATGTGATTCTATGAGGAATTCAATGTTTATTTAATGAAAATTGGTTATGAAATGGCTGAGATATCCAAAAAAGAGCAATTCTGATAAAGTGTGGGACCCACACTTTATTATGATTGCTTTGTTTTACTTTGTTTTTGGATGTTTCAGTCATTCCAAACCCGATTTTCATCAAATAAACTTTGAATTCCTCTTAAAATGGTATGCTCTATACTATATCATAAGTGTTTTCTTGGTATCTCGCAAAAAGTAGAAAGCCCAATTCTCATCTCCACCAATACTGTACCATCCCTTTAATATATATATATCCATGTAGTGCTGTAGGATGACCCAAACGGTTCCATGACATTTGCTCGACTGTGACAATTGCTCCCATGAAATATCTGCACACTAAACCACACATATACTCTACCCATAAACATAACCCCAACTCAAATCCTAATCCTCACATCAAACTAAACCTGAAACCCTATCACAACCCTAACCCTAACCCTACGTCCTTGGAGAAAATTACACCGCAGCAATTGTTGCAAGAGTAAATGTCGTGTCACCATCGCAAACATAAATAGGTTTATTACACCTTGACAATTACATTTGCAAGCACTTGCTATAATACTTCAATTCACAGATGTACTACGCTTGGAAACTCACATGAATATGAAAAGTGTGATCTGTATCAACAGACCAGCTTCACAACATATTCAAAATTAAATGCATACCTTCACAACACAGAATCTCTCTATATACCACTGAAAGCTCGCTTGGGGTTTGCAAGATATAGCAACGAGTACACGCAAAGTGCATTCCGAGTATTGAAATGCAATTGTGTGCAAACAGATGGACTAACTTTTCACTAGTTGCTAGGAGGAAAAAATACAGAACTGGCTAATTGCAGTTTGTTAACATGACAATGGTCACAATTGTGTATCAGTGACAGGCCAGTGCTATTGCTATTGTCATCTATATTGAAATAAGAACTGCAATAAAGTAATTCATGAAAGATGGTCCACGAGCATGACTGAAGTGAGATTGATCTAAGGCTATTCTTATTGAAAAATAAAGAAGAAGAGAGCATTATACACATGATCTAGTGGATTATTGAGAAGGGCACAGTCCTGAATACAAACAGCATATTTAACATTGATAGCCTTGATATCTTGCATGTTCCTTCAGAGTCTTCAAAAACTTCACTACATTTTCCAACTTATCTATCTCCTCAGCATCGATTTTTTTGTTTTTTTAACCCACATGCATTGCTGGTAACAAAAGGCATTTTTCACAGAGGGTTTATCATCCTGGCTTTATACAGAGTTGATGTTGACTGAATATGGACTTCTGTATGTATGAAATGAGTACAAGCGAAGACCTACCTTGGGCGCGACCCCTCTGGTTGTAGCGGTTAAACATGGTTCCCTCTACCAGGTACACCAACCTCTGCTGTCTGATCAGCTCCATAATGTCTGGCTTGATCTGGTTTCGCAGCTCACTGTCACAAACAAGGAAACATGCTTTTTGTTTGTTTGTTTTTTGTTTAAATTTCACAAGTTTAAGTGGTCACACTTTAATAGCATCTGGACATCTACTGACATAACCCCATATACTGTCATGTAGTGCAGACTCTGGTACTTCCATTATAAATTGTATTGACTCTGAACATATATTCCCCCAAGGAGGTTTTGCTTTTGCATTGGTTTATTGGTTTGTTGTTTTTACTTTAACAATACTACATGAAAACATTTCAGAATAGGTCTGTTGTGATAAAAGGAACAGTCAATCAGTTCTTGGTGGTAATCCAGATTGTAATCTGGACAAAGAATTTGTTTTACTGCTGCTGTTGCTGTTGTTGTTGTTGTTGTTGCTGCTGTTGTTGTTGTTGTTGTTGTTGTGTGTGTGTGTGTGTGCGCGTGTGTGCGCGTGTGTGTGCGTGTGTGCGTGTGTGTGTGCGCGTGTGTGTGTGTGTGTGTGTGTGTGTATGTGTGTGTGTGTGTGTGTGTGTGCATGTGTGTGTGTGTGTGTGTGTTTGTGTCTGTCAGTGTTAAGGATTTTCTGAGCACTTTTAGTATGCCAATAATACAATCATTTAGCAGCCTTTTAATAGAACATCAGTACATACTAATTGTGATAGAAAAAAAGAAAAAATATATATATATATTTATATATATTCACATGTACATCTATACAACTTCTACAGTTTTTTATGTCAATAAATTTACCCAATTTATGGATGTCAACTTGGGACCCTTTTGACTTTCCCATGTTTAACTACAAGAAGGCATGGACCCCCGATACTCACACGACAGGCGTGGCGTGCGAGTTCCACTCCTCCTTGTCGTAGCGCTCCTGGTGTCGCAGCTTGAGGATCTCGTTGTAGTTGAAGTGCTGGAGCTTGGTCCAGAAGTTCTCCATGGTGGTGGGCTTGTAGTGCTCCACTGAGGGCGTCTTCAGGCCCTCCTTCATCTGCTCCATGCTGCTCTGCTTCACCTTCAGCGAGCGCTCGATCTGGTCCTGGACCACATTCATCACCTGTGATTTGTGTTACGACATAACTGGTGTCAAATATCTAGTGCTTTCTAGGTGACTGCTACCAATTAAAAACACAAACAAACAAACACAACAAAATAAAACAGAATCAAGTGTAATTATTTGACTTACTGAAGTATATTTTTTGTTTTGTTTTGTCAATTGTTCATTGACTAATGAAAAATTTAGCATCAGTGTTTTGACAAAAAGATCAATGACAAAGTGATGACACAATTTCTGTGAGATGTGAATTGTGTACAAAATAGACTGCACAACAAATTTTTGTCGGCAATACTTATTTGGTTTCCATGAGATCATATAGAGAAGTGTGATAAATACTTAGCACAGTACATACAACTACAAGTGCACATTATTATATATATATATGCACACATACATTCACATGTGTATGTATGTATGTATGCATGTGTAGAGTGCATACATCCTGTGGGTGTATCCAGCTCAATAGCACATATCTCTGAGAGGTAATTAGTATGTAGTCAATGGTGAAAACTTATGCCCACTGGGCATGTTAGGCAAAATGAAAGACTGGTCACTAATTGCTCTCAGCCAATCATTTGATTACGGTCCATATAATCATGGTAATAAAAGGTGCTATTCCCTCAGTGAAGGAGACCAACTCCTCCTCCTTCCTACCTTGGGGAAGTCCTCCAGAGATGCCCTCATTTCCCGCCACGTCTTGTTGAAGAGCTTGATGCACTGGCAGAAGAACTCCTCAAAGGCGTTGTCGCACGAGAAGAACATTGGGTAGTACTCCGCTCCTGTCTCAGTTGCTGGATAAGAAAAGTCAACCACACAGACCAGGAAGAGAAGCAGTAACAGGTTTGTGAGCTTATTCATATGTTCATCTTTTTGTATGGGTGCCTCACCTTGCCTATCTGCACTGCCACATACAACGACCATTTCTATTTCTTTTCCAAAAATGACAATTGTTACTTTCATGTATATATCCTGTTGACTTATTGTCCACACGCTCGCTAGACATGCCAACATCAGATTGTGTGAAAAGAAATTGATATCAAGAAATCCCCCTGGTAAGTTATATGATGCTATATAAGTTTTAAACTGCAATCCGAATGCTAAACATGTGAAGTGGCTTGTGGAAATCACTGAGTGACAGGGTGTTTAGTACTAGTTACTGGCATGGACTAAAGAATGCTGTCAAAAAAAGTTTACATATTTCAAGCGAGCTCAGTTCTTGCCAAAATATGCAAATTTTGCCATACTAGCAAACATGTGCTGTCGGAGATGAATTTTGACTATTTTGGCAAAAACTGAGCTCCTTGATCCCCTGATATAAGACAAAATGAGACACCACATAACCTCTCCCTCTATATGCATGCCAGAAGTACACAAAATAGCAACACAACATGCACAACTAAAAGTCTTGCTAAAGGTGTCCCTAACAGTGCTTACTATAATAATTGCATTGCAATATTTTTGCACGAATACCCAGTAATTTGTGTGTGTGTGTTTTGGCAGGGGTTTTTTTTTGCACTGAACATCTCAAAGACTTGTTTGTGGGTTCTTGAATTCATGCTGCACATTTGCTTACTCATATGTTTTTATTAAATCTAAGAAAAAAAGGCAGACTTTGATTTGACAATTCCATGCATATTATTAATTCACTATGAAAATTAATGTGCCACGAATATTTCTGTGTTAACAGTAAAGTACACACCCACATTACCCTTGCCTCCAATCATCACCCACTTACGTGCTTCACCGACCCGAAGAATCTCACAGAGCATCTTGGTGAGAGCGATGCTGGATTTTGCAAACGGACACTCGTGTTCATCGGCCCGAGAACAGTTTTCCAGCACAAACTGAGACGTAGAAAAAAATAAACAACAACAATGACACAAACAAAGTTTGAATGGTTTTGCATCCTCAGGACATTTGATGGCACTTCAACTTACTGCTCTTCTTCTTTAATTAACCCTGTAATTACCATTGTCAAAATATCTGTGAGGATTGTAATTTTTTTATTTGAAGGATATGGTTTTAAGAGGATTAATGAAGACAAAGAGACCATGCCCAGGTTCATGTCAAACAAATCTATCCCACTTCCAAAAAAAAAATGATTTTCATTTTTGCACTCTGTCCATCAACATGTTGAATACTTTGACAAAACAAAAAGGCCATCTAATGCTAACACAGAACTGAATTATTGTTCTATCAAAATTTGTTGAGGACAATGTTTCTTAAAAATGTAAAGTATCGAGACATACATCTCTGTCACCTCTATTTGAACACCACTTTACATATGTAAAGCAAAGATTTCTGTATCATATCACACCAAAAGTACACTTGGTATTCACCCAGAATCTGATGATTCCACAGCAAGTGAACTCCACAATATCAGAGACTCCAACCCTAAGCACCTTCTGATCTGGAGATTCTCCCGCCTGAAACCCCTAGCAAACGGGAGACTCCAACTTGATGTGCACGAAGCGCACATCACGAGCACGAAGTTCCTTGCAGTTTAGGGTTCTAGATGCTCTCTTGTTGTATCTAAGGCTTATTTTTTAACATACGATAAAATTAAGTAAGAAATTATTTCAAGCGGGAGAATGGGAGATTCTGCAAAAATGGGCTTTCAGCGGGAGATCTCCCGTCGAAAGCGAGAGAGTTGGAGTCTCTGCAATATACCACTGCTGGCCACACAAAACACCACAGATGCAATGACCCGAATCTTGCACTATCTCTTCTGGTATTATCATGGATGTAATCACTGAGCTTTTAATCATGACAATGACGAGCACCAACTCCATTCTTGGCAGGTCACAGGGAAATGGTGAGTTATCAATGGGTAATGTAAATTAGCCTTGAATAAAGGCTAATGGCAGCTCTGCGGATTCAAAAAACTGTGGGGTATTTCATCACATGCCATCACTAACAACATCATTACACATAAACAGAAGGCATCTAATCATCTTCTTGAGTCAGACGCACTGAGATGTACACGTGGCACAACTGACTTCTATGGCTTTGACGCATTATGGAAGTTGTTGTTGTTATTTTACTTTTTAAGGCGTGTGTCTTACCCTAGTGTAGTTCTCATTCTGGAAGTTGGCAAAGTGAGTCATGCACTCCAGAGCAAGGAGACCGGGAGGTACATCGAGGAAGTCCTTGATGGGGTTTTGGTAGTTCTGGTTACAGACAGCATGGGATGGCAGGGGAGAGTAGGAAGACAATAGTGTGATAAACGTTATTTACAGTCTGAGGTTAAAGACTACTTTCATTACTTCTGCTCATGCTCTCACCCACTTGACTTCAAGCCCTAACTTTCTCTCCCTTCCAATAAAAGGAACTCTCTGTTTCTCCAATATAGTAATGGTGTCTAAAATATGTGACCCGCGACAACGGTTTCAGGCAAAAGTCGCAAGAGCAAATTCCCTCCTAGGCGGGGTACAAAGATTTTGACCATTATTTTTGTCGATTTAGTTTTTTTGCAGAAATCGAATCTTTGATATCTTTTCTACATCTACACTAAATTTCATAGCATAAGACTAAGTTTTTCCTATCGAAAATGGAATTTTAAGCACCCTATGTTAGATCGCACTCGTCAGTTTCGAGCTTCTTTCGAACGTCGCGCCAATATCCCAAGGCGTTGCTACGGCGCAGGGTCTCGCATGCGATTGGCTGTTGCGTCGCATACATTTACATAATTCGGCTTTCGGAGACACCAGTTGCAGCGTTTGGGGAATGCTTTGTCCACGCATGCACGATTACATATTCCATTGTTCTTGCTATGGTGGTTTATATACGCTCGCTCTGTAGTGCGTGCTCTTCGTTTGGCTTTCTATCCAAACTATTCTACCGCAATGTTCAACAACGGAAGTGAAACAAAAATCATGTAACATGAAATAACCGTGGAAAAAGAAAACTAGATATTCTCAGATTTGTCTACTTGTACATGTAGTAAAAATTATGACAGCAGACTGACTCAATGGAAGGGAGATGAGAGGAAAGGAGCGGTCATATGCGACTAATTATATTCAAATACTACACGTCAAGATCGCACCAAACTAACGAGTCGTGTTTGTTTGTTTTAATTTAATTAGCACCACCGAACAAAGCAACATTATGCATGTCTTATAAAAGTAACACAAACAGGAAGCGTGACCTTTGCCAGCACTGGCAATTTTCTGCCTTCAAAAGGGTCGCCCGAATGATATAGACAAATCAACCACAATGAAAACGCGATTTGTAAATGTGTGGATTCGCCACCGCTCCTGTTACATGCACACGGTCATGGCGTGTGGATGCCATTGCGTAATGCGTGCACCAAATACACATGTACATGTACACCATACAGATGTACGTGCAATCATCGTATTCGCCATCTTGAAAGACGTACTGTAAACAAACCCGAGCGAAACGCATTGTTTTTCAGCTCCATACGCTGAGCTCCGAGGAAGGTGCCCGGGAAATTTGACTCTCTCAGTGAGCCAATCAGAAGGCGATGTGGTTGCTAGAGGCGGAGCTTAACATCGATTGGCACCATCGTACGGATGGGTGACTCTCCCCTCGCATCGCCGCTCCGACATTGTCTTTGAGAAAGAGGTGAATCTTCAAAGCCTGTTCTCTCGCAATTTTGTCAGGCTAACATCTTAAAAAGTGCATTTTATTTCTCTTTCTATGCCCACTTATGGTGCCGAAGAATACAAGTGTTTTATATCAATGCAAAGCTTACGAAATGGCCAATGTGATTCAGTGAAAAAATGAATTTTAAAAATTTCCGACTTTTGCCTGAAACCGTTGTCGCCGGTCACATATGTGAAATACTGGAATAAAGTCAGTCTAGTAATTGCAACCACTGAGTGAATGTCTCCTGCCTTTTGAATGCTTATACCCATGATATATACTTCATATACTAATTTAAAGAACAAGGATTTCTCACTGAGTTTTTGATCATCACATTGACCAGCACCAACTCTATTCTTGGGAAGGTCACAGGGAAATCATTGGATATCATTGGGTACCGGTAATGTAAACTAGCCTTGAATAAAGGTTAACAGCAACTCATTTAAAAACTCATTTTTTCTCACTTCCAACAACATAAACTTCATATACTAAAGTTAAAATAAATGGTAAGGCTTAGGAGGTAGTGGCTCATAGACCATGGTGTATCGACCATGTTGCAATCATTTGGTTTGGGTTCAAGTCCCCCAGTGAGTCTTGCTACAGTGTTGTCAGTAACCATGGTGTCGCCTCAAGTAATAGAGACATGACACTCACCTCCATCCCCACATGCACTAACAGACACACTCACACACATACTCGTCAAAAAAACAGGGACATGATGCCCGCGGTTTGCCCAAGGTAACGAGTGATGGTCTCTGCATGGCTTCAACCAAGCATTTCATACCATTCGAATACACCAACCAAATAAAAAAAATTGCCAAGGAACACTAAAATAACCTGCAATTCAAAAGCATCTTTCAAGGGCTTTTCATTTTTCAAGCAATTATATTCCGCTGTACTCCCCAGCATTGTATTTATGAAAGCCCCATATCCTGTGATTACAAACTTTGGACACATGAATGACCGAGTATACAGCATATCCTAGCATTCATCAAGACCAAGGTATTCTAATGAAGATGTGGAATTTATCCCTTGACTGTAAAACATTCTACTTCCTGATGGTGACAGATAATTCTCAATTTCAAGTCATCATGGACAGTCATAAAATAACATGTACACAGAAATGAACCGAGAACCTGCAAGCGTACTACTCCTGGCACCACTTTGCTAGTATTAACCACTTAGTTAGAATTGACATGAGCTGTGCACTCTTTCACCCAGTAATAATAATAATAACACATCCATAAATATGTAAAACTTTACAGTTTCTGGATGAAATAGAATATGAGATAAAATATGATATAATGTAGGAACACCTAGAGAAAATTTCTATAGGAAATCAGACACCACATTCAACCTATTTTTCTCAAAAAGTTTTCCGCAAATGTGTGCTCTTTGCGGGACTTTTCTGGAAGTAACTACATTAACTGCGATATAAAGAGACACTCATGTAAATATTTGTCCAGCTCACCACAAAACCAAGACGTTTGAAATCGTTGGATGGGCCCCTTGTTATATCTGCGTCATGACCGAAGGCATGGGACCTCAAATCTTCAATGCAGTCCTTGTGTTTCTATGCATGGAAAAGGGAATAAAAGAAGGGGAAAAAAAGCAACAACACAATGAAGGGTTCTAACATTTGACAGAGAATTATAATTTCATGTCAAAGAAGAATAAAAAAATCCCTGAGGTGCATGTGCAATGCCAGTGCAACACACGGCTTCCTCTACAAAATTAACAGACCTGTACACCTCATTAAGCAGTGAGATACGACTCTGCACATCAGTATTTCTGCACACACAACAGACAGACTTTGCCTAAGTCAAAGGAAAGGACAATCTTGTGACTTTTCTAAATACGGATCAGATAAGGATTCAGAGACCTGGCGTTTTTAAACAGAATCTATAGAGCTATAAACAATCTTATCCTCAGACATCCTGCAAAACAGAAGACACTAATTTCTTCTCCAACCTTCAAACAAAGACATATTTTGGTTGTGGTTGTTTTTTTTTTGTGAAAACAGAATGAAAGTTAATTGCAAGCAGTTGAATACATAGTTCAGTACGAGAGCTTATTTCAGAAAAGTCACAGATTATCAAATGATTAACTGACATGCAAACTGCATCAAATATCGGCCAATTTCCAACTCTGATCAAATATGTATTGCACCTGCTGGCTTCAATTCACACAACTCTTTAAGCAACCTAAGCACTCTTATCAATGGAACCACTAATATCACTTCATCTGAGCTACTGATACTTATGAAATGTTAGCATACAGAGATGCAAATCTTGCAAGCATCCAGCTTTTTGAACTCTCCTCTAAGTATCCAAACAATTTTCCTTTAAGTTTGATAGTTGTATTAATATTTGTATGGAAATCCAAATGGGATTGTCTTGATTTTCATATTTATGTATATAAAATTATTCCTTTTATGTCAATGTACACCTTTTTGTATGTATATCTGTGCAAGTTGACCATTGGTTGCCATTTAGGTTTTAATGAAGACCTTTTTCAAACTCAGTTTTAAATAGGTAATCCATTTCATCTTTTACATTTCACCATGTCTCAACTTACTGCACTGCCGGGGTCAATCTGTGTCATACGTCGCTTCTCCAAGAGGTTAAATGACAGCTGTTGGAAGACGTAGAGCTGATGGGTCATCTCGGTTCCGATGTTCTGTGATCGAATTATTTTCTGGTAGGTCAAAAAAGCAGACACACACAAACAAACAAAAAAGATTAAGAATAAAACATTTACTGTGATATTCATAACAACAGCATAACATCGCACTTAAAGACACATACGAAGAAGTCCATAATACGTTCATACAGTTTAATTTAAGATTCTCACAACTTGTTGAAGAAATAGAATGGAGAGTTCTGTTGTTGAATCATAGCTTGCCTTTGCTCTACTAACATATCATGAAGTAATCATATGAAATAAGTATGGTAATGAAATACTAGTGCATCACTTTGCAATTGCAGATGATTTTAAATGCGTGTCACAGATTGAAAGTGAAATTATGCAAAATAACTGAGTTATTTCACTATTTGAGACAATATGTTACCTCCATGATCACAACCCTGATATTCTTGGCTGACAGAGCTTCCTCAAAGCGCTGCAGAGAAAGAAAAAAAATTAAAGTGTCAGCAACAAGAACTATATGCAATAAATGCAACTTTGTAGGCATATGGGCAAGGAGAGTGGGACAATAGCTACAGTGAGAAAGAGGGAGGGTGAATGTGAAAGAATGATCATGTTTGCAAAACTGATCTAGATGGAAACACACACACATACACTTACAGGAATAACAAGCAAACTAACAAAAACCTCTCAAACACATGTAGTCACAGGAGCCTCTGAAGTTAATGGCCCATGGTATACATTTCCTTGAGGATAAACATGGATGCAAAAAACACACATCTCAACAGAGATGTTCACCAATCTGATACAGTCGTGCAGAAAAACGTGTTACTACTCTGAAAAGTAAACCAGCACATATTTTACGATATGTTTGCTTGTTTGTTTTACCACTATCAAAACACTGATTCAAGGATTGAAATAGAGTGTGCCTGCAGAAGAATTTCACATAACTGACTTCTGAACTTTATGCACATACATGTAGATCAAGTCTAAGTGCACAATGACTGAACAAGGGGATCTCAACAAGGGTGTATTACTGCAGGATTCCTTACTTTCAGCCACAACAGCAAATTATCAGAGAATCACACACACTTTAATTTCACACAAAAGCAACCTCAGATCCAATTTCCCACCAAATCACAGAGATGTCTACACTGGAGTCTT
This sequence comes from Diadema antillarum, assembly GCF_040938485.1. Lineage (NCBI taxonomy): Eukaryota > Metazoa > Echinodermata > Echinoidea > Diadematoida > Diadematidae > Diadema > Diadema antillarum. Next base: position 173,347 of record NW_027271750.1, read on the forward strand.
TTAAAAGGATTTAAAAACAATATGGAAGAAATAATTGTGTATGATATTGAAGGAGCTTTGGACAGTGACATAATTACACAGCTCATTGGAGTCTTTGGCTGAGGTGAGATACAAAGACCTCTCCTTGATGCAAATTTGATAGCCATAAGATGGTCAGGACAAAAAATATATAATTTACAATAACCAAAATGTCTTGCAATTACAACATGAAACGTGTGAAATGACCCCACTGCAAGTCCTGCACAATTTCACATGAAAAGGTGTGTTGAGCTTTTCTTACAGCCATGAATACAGGACAAGACATTATTCCTCTGTTGCCATGGTTACCTTCTTTTTGTCCTCTGGTGCTTTGAGGCACAGGGCATTCATCAGAGCCAGGCAATTCTGCTGAATTCCCTGGTTTTGGCTACAACAAAGAAAAAAGACAGGACAAAAAGGTCATTGCTTAAAGATGCCCATACACCAACCTGCATTTCTAAATTAAAATATGAAACATTCTTTCACAATTGCCTACATATTCTTTACAGCACATTTTCTCTTGTCTCTCCTACTTAATGATAACAAATACTTCTACTACTACTTCTATACTATTACTACTACTACTACTTCTACTACTACTAATAATAATAATACATGTAATAATAATAATAACAACAACAACAACAACAACAATAATAATAATAATAATAATAATAATAATAATAATAATAATACAATAATGATATTAATAATGATAATATAAGATACTATCAATGGTATTAACATTCCATCATCATCGTATTGTCCGTCATCATTTCCACTGCTACCGTCATCATTATCATCTTCACCATCATATAAATAGGAATAAATGGATAAATTATGACAAGAAATGGAACCAAACCTGTTTTCTAGGTGTGGGGCCATGTTGTGGAATGTAATCTCATTGGCAATCACATTGTAGAGCTTTACACTGCAAGGGAAAAAAGAAGTGTTTTCACAGTAAATCTCACAACTACATGTATTGAGGTAGATCTTGCATACACAGTAATATGGCTGCTTGGGCTACCATTGCTCAAATGTGACTGATCCTTAAATCTTGTTCCTGCCAAATAACATGATTCGGCACATATTGTAAATGTCCCCTTAACACCTTGCATTCCACCCAAGAGTAATAGCTGCATTGTATTCTGATGAAACCAAACACTCTTTTTTCACTTTGAATCTCATTGACACAAACATATTATACAACTCCTGTTCAGCAATGTTAAGAACACCAAGTTTAATATGCGAGTTTGTAGTTTCACTTAGCACACAAGCAAAAATAAAAGGTCATTTGTACTATTAAACAGGCATGTTGATTTTTAAATTCACTGAAGTAAGCATCTGTGACGTAAAGATAATTTATATAATTCGAATGAATGGTGTTTTGCCAGAAATCTGCCTCACAGCAACAAAGTGCTCACAAAAGCCTAGTATTTGGCAATATTAATATACAATGTAAAAAGTTTGTTGATGTATTCTCTGCCTATCTAGTGTTCTATTGGATGTTCCGTTAAGCAAGCTTATGCACTGCTGCATAAGCTGTTATTTTCGCGTACAGGTATTTTCACGAATGAGGAGGTCACATACATTTTCGCGAGATGTTGTTTTCGCGATTTGACATCGAGGCTATCATGAAAGTGCATTATTTTCCTAGCGTATGGCGACATTTCGCGTGTTATTAAATTCGCGGTCCAACAGTGATTCGTGAAATTCACGAACCCACATGAAAATAACAGTTTATATGGTATGTCACCTTGAGAAAGAGTGAAGGGCTAACTAACCAATAAAAAGAAAAGGCCATTTGCATAAATACACACATGAAGTAATTATGAAGTGATTTAATTCATTGTGATGGCTTCATAAACTTGTGTGTGTGTGTGTGTGTGTGTGTGTGTGTGTGTGTGTGTGTGTGTGTGTGTGTGTGTGTGTGTGTGTGTGTGTGTGTGTGTGTGTGTGTGTGTGTGTGTTTGTGTGTGTGTTCCACAAGCCATTCCTCCTTTCTGTCATACAGCATACCTGTTGAGGACGCTGCTCTCCAAGATGTTGAGCGCCCTCTGTGTCACCTGAGCATCAGCACTACCTGATTTATTCATAAATGAAGCAATCTAGGCAAACAAGAAAGCACGGAAAATTATTTTAACAGATTCACAGTCAATTTGCATTCTACAGAGAGAGCCCAACATATATGGGTTTGTTTGGCTTTGAATTAGAAACATTTTAAGCACAAAGCACATTATGGAGTATTGTTATTTCACATTTGTTTTTTTTCTGATTGTGAAGCATCTTAAGGAGAGGACAATGAAAACTTAATACTGAAACTCTGTCCTTGAATGTCTGTAGATTTGGTTCTTTGCACTGTTTAGGTCATCTAGGTACACTCCACAACACACATAAAATGCTTTTAGAACCGATACCATAAATGCATGCAAGAAAATATCCCTGTACTTTAACAGTTCATTAAACAATATCATAGCTCATTAATATTTTGCATTCTTATATATTGTATAAACACATTAATCAATAGCTGGTAAAGAAGTATTTTTCTTTTCCAGGGAAAGGGGCAAGATTCTTATAAATTGAACAAACACATTAATCAATCGTTGGTAAACAAGTATTTTTCTTTCCAAGGGGTAGGGATAAGATACAAGAGAAAGTACATAATTCATTTTAACATTCTGGATTTACCTGGTATTGATAATAACAATAAAGATTAAATGAAAAAAAAAATAACCACAGTTGTAAGGTTTCATTAAAATGCTCATGACAACATAATGTGCTATGATGCTTTACAAAGAACCTTAAACTGCTGTAAGCATCACAAGCTCACTGTATTAAAGACACCTCATACAACAGCTGGTACTTACCTTCTTCACAAAGTTAGGCGAGAGTGTATCCCAGGAAATGACATTGTGATCCATCAGCTCAATGAATGACTGGAGCGTCAGGGCTAGCTGATCCCCGCTCCTGTTATCATCAATAGAAAATCAAAATGGGGTTCCGGCATTAGCTTCTGACAAGAGAGGACATTATCACTGGCAATGTGCTCAGGCATCTCTGGAGATTCTAGAGGCTAGATCCTCACACGGAAACTAGCGTCCGGAAATTTTGTTTCCGGAGTGCTATTCCGCACAGTGCTATTCCACACAGTGAGCATGTATGACTGTTATTGATCAAGTACAAACAGGCAGACAGAACTGCAAAAGTTTCATCCAAATGGGAAATAGGTAATTTACAAAAATTTCAATGCCTTTTCCACCAAATTACATCCCTCACATTGATTGTTTCAATGTATGGACAATTACGACTTCTTAAAGGGGAAGGAGGCTATACTTGCTGATTCGCTAACAAAATGAATGAATTTTCCTATACTTTTATTTCCAAAATAGTGGAGGAGTTGTTTAGTTATGACAACATCACCTCACACAATTTGTTTATGTTGCTACGACTAACATAATACTGTTTGGCAGAAAAAAATGTTGACACTTTATCATTTGACATTTTGTTCTTTGACATTATATTTTCTTGTTAAAGAAAACTCAGGCAAAGTGTGGGGTTTCCCTTTAAGGTTGGCTGAAAGCAACAAATTGAGCAAATTTCACCAAGGTTGACGACGTAAAAACAGAACTTACTGGGAACCTTCCTCCACCATCTTGACCAGGAGGTCGATGCCGTGATTCTGGATGAACTCGATGGCGAACGTCAGGTCAGTGGAGGCTGTTGAGAGTCGGACGAGGGCCGGCTTGATGTCCTCTGGGGTGTTGGACTGCAGCTTGTTGTAGATATCGAGCGCCGCCTTGTTCTATACGAGCACACACACGCACACAACAACATGGAAGAAAGTGGTAACAGTGAGACGCATTTCGTGACCTGCCCAAAAGGGCAGAGTGTTGGTCACAAAGAATGAACATACATATACCAGTAGTATAGAGTTAATGTACAGTGGTATCTTCTCCTTCATATGTCAATGTGATATGCAGTCGAAGCAACTTTTTACTGATGATTTTATCTGCCTACTGGAAAGACCAACAATTTTGCACATTGTCCAGCAAGCCTCATGCATGCTTTCTCTCCATCAAGAACAACACTCACTACAAAGCGTGTTTGGACACATTGGTACAGTGGTATTATATGGCGATGGTTCATAACAGCAAATAAGACTTAACTAACAGTGCTATTGAAGGCAAAAGACTTGACTTCAATTACAAGGAGGCACTGTGTGTTAGTATTGTGTTGTAACATCTTGTTGTACTGGGTGTTGTGTTGAGTCGTCTTGTCTAGGACTATGCACTGCTCATGCACAGTTGAACCAGCCTTAGTGGCAAATCAGTCTACAGTGGCCATCTGCCATATACAGCCACTAAATAAATACTTCCCCAAAGAAAAGGCATGTTAAAGACCCTGTCTATAGCAGCCACTTGTCTACAACAGCCACTTACTTCATCTCCCTAAGGTGGCTGCTAAAGACAGGTTCCATTGTGTTACTCCAATGCTGTTTCATTATTGTCAATGTTTCCTGTATGCCTTTTACTTGTAAATTTGTTTTTTAGTTCAATGTTTTTAAATACGAAATTTAAACAAAAATTAGCAACAAGACATACCACAAACAACTGGGGCATTAGTAGAACAGGACTTGTATACCTCTTATTGATGTGAAGTATAGTTTCAAGCACGTCAAACACAAACACAGCACATGACCACACCCTTGACATTACAAGGAAATGTTTGCATGTAGAGAAAGACAGGAAAAGAATATTCTCACCGGTGAGTCTGTGAGTTTGAGCATTTCTCCATTTTGAAGGTCCTTGCGGTTCGTCTCTGTGATGTATTTCTCGCCCTCGCCCTGCAGCGCGTAGTCCGAGATGGCGGTGCTGATGTTATACGTGGAGCACACTTCCTCAATAATCTCCTTCAGGGGCTTGCTCTGGTAGAAATTACAACACATAATGGTGGATACAGATACATGACTAGGGATGAGATGACATAGTGTAAAATATCTACATCGGGGAGATAGATGGACAGGGAGAAACAGCAACATACTGATGGTCTGGAAGACCAAAGAGATAGATGTGCATACACAGATACACATATATATGCCTTGTATTTTGGCAATGCTTTATCTTTGTTCGTTTCTTTGTTTGTTTGTTTGTTTGGTTGGTTGGTTTTTGTTTGGTTCGTTGTTGTTGTTTTTTTTGCATTGTTTTGTTTTTTGGCAATTTTTGGCATATTTTGCAAGTCAACTCAGGTTTACAAAATAGACAACTTGCAAAAATACTGCTCCCTGTATCACAAAAGCACTGTATATCAGAATCCAAAGTGGAATCCAAACAGGGATGATACTTATTTCTCAGTCCCTCACTGCAAGTCCCAATTTACGCAAATTTTACATTCAAGGAGGAATATAATGGTGTATAGAGTACATGTACATGGAAATGCAGAAGTAGGAACAAGACCAGAAATGGTCAGACTGAATATCAACTGCAATGTACGTGTTTCTGATGAGACCACTTCAAAAGCCAAGCTTGTCTGAGATGCTTCCTTTATCATGAAGTGCGAGCTAAAGAGGGCATTCTGTGTTCAGAATTTGCAGGAAACTTTGAGATTTGCCACTTCTTTCAGTGTGAGGGTGAGGGGACATGCATTCCACATCGTTCATCGCAAAGAGCAGGGTGCTAACCCGGGGAACTAGCCAACACCTACCCACACAAAAACAGTGTATCTATCTTCAAGAATGAAGCCTGCACTCTAATGAAAAAAGAAAAAGAACTAAAGACTTTCATAGCAGTCGCCTGATGGGCTTAGGCATCTACAAACAAGCATCAGGCAACCAGTATCTGGTATCTAAAATGTGGGGATTTGAATTATAAATGTGACAATCCAGAAGCCAGACTAGCTCTTTAGTAATAGTATTCATAGCTTGCAGAAATAGGTGATTTTTCAGAACATATTCAAATTTTATGCATACCTTATAAACAGACGTTATTCTGGACAATCTGAAAGCTTTGAATTTTATTTTAATAATAAGGGCAGGTCAATGGAATAGTTCATCTCTATGTTCTCAGGAATGAAACATCCATGAATTTGAAAACATCACAAAAAAGGCCTATTTGTCCAATCATTTCTATACTAACACCCCGTTTACAGTGAGTGTAAGGGATGGGCTCGGCCACAGTTAAGCCCGGAATTCATTTCACTGTAAAAGGCCAAATGTGGTACCAAAATCGGCCGCGCATTTGGCCAAGTTCTGGAGGTAGTCTCGGCCACGGCTTGGCCTGGGCTTGGCCTGGGCTCGGCCCGGCCTTCTCTCACTGTAAACACAAACTGGGCCAAATGCAGTACCAAATGCAACCGGCGCACTCCCAACAATAGTCATTGTGTACAAGCAGAGCGCCACTACAACAAAATATTGAAAGGTTTGAATAAAAAGCCCGGGCCGAGCCCACCACTGTAAACGGACAGAATTGCGGGGCCGAGTACCGCAATTGAGGCTGGGCTCAGCCTGGGCTCGGCCTGGGCTTGGCCCAACCCTGCACTGTAAACGGGGTCTAACATAACATACAATTAGTGAAATGCATTGGAAATTTTTGAAATTTCATAGCAGAATTCATGTACACATTCTACTCTGGCTGCCTTGTAATACAGCCACAGGCATTACATGTTGAAATGCATTTCTGCATGCTGGATTTTATGTATTTCATTATTCCAGCATTATTCTTTTTTCTTTTCTTTTTTCTTTTTTAGGGGGGGGGGGGGGGGGGGGGGAAGGTGGATCAAGGTATGGAGTGCAGAAGTAGGCAACCATCATGTGGAATTCTGGTAACACTGGAAAGTTGTCATCATCTGGCTTGAATGGGCAGCAACGCTACAGATTAACTAACATCATTGTCTTACCTGATCTAAACAATACAGCGTGCCACTCTTCCCATCCATGACAATGGCCAGACGTATGATGTTTGGATCGGCCCTCTGGTTGGGGTCAATCAGAGTCAGGGTCACTGGCTGCGCCTGCATGGTCATTTTCTTGCGCTCTCGTCTCTGTCTTTCTAAGCACTAATTTCCTCTCCTGTGGACAAAGCTGCAACGATCGAACAAATGAATAATGTCACACAAAACAAGAACAACAGAACAACTTATGAGAATTGGCATGTCTAATAAACCCAGTTTCCCCTTGTACCTCAAAAATAAAACAAATAACCAATAATTGAGGAAAGTATCACATTTCTTATTTGGAAAAATAAGCAGAGGTCCATTTTAATGCCAATTTGGGACAGTGGGTAATACTAATAGGAGTGGCCGTCAGATACTATATAATTACAATATATGCTGAATATGTCATGAGTTGGGTGCTACTGCACTGTTATTCGTAATTCGTGAATTTTTTTTAAAATACATGAAATTAATACTCAGCAAGCCAATGATGCCCGGCCAATCCCACATCTAAGCAGAAAACAAGAATACTTCCTATCCTATTTAACACCATAGTTTGATGTAAAAACTTAACTACAAATTCATGTGCTTTAATTATCAATGTCCCACACATAGGCCTATTGAAAAAGATTTTTTGTGTGTCATTTTGTCAATGCAGTTTTGTCCAGCATCACTCGAGCACTGTGAAATATATGCTTAGATATGAAATTGCATTTAGAATTTATAATTTCAAGACCTCCCGTCATCAATTCAATTTTTTGGCAAGTCCCACAGGCCAGGTTCACTGCACTAAACAATAATACTTAGCCTTTTCCTGACTAGAATCTTTTATGAAATAGCTTAGATATTAGTAGACAGTCTACATCACGTCAACATCATGCTAACTAGACCCTAACCCCGGCGCGGGGCGCTGTAAGTGTAACCAGTAAATTTACGGGTTGGGGTTGCTGATAAATTAAAATTAAACGAAAGTGACATACCGAGGTAGTAACTTGGTTAGATCTAGTCTAGAACCTAGTCATAACAGGGAAAGAAAAGGCAAAAATTTGCCCCTGGAAATCTCGGGCTAACATTCTTCATCTGATTTTATTTGTGTTGAATTTAAGAAAGTTTGGTAGGCTTCTTATTGTTCAATGTTGGTGTTGTAATGTTTTCTCGAAAGCCGCCACATACCCAGTATCGAAAAGGGGCATCACTAACATCAATACACACGTGTGGGACTGCACCAAGCTAGGTGTGTATTTTCTCTGACAGTTTCAACTCAGTGGACACATACGAAAACATAACACTTGGATTCTATAGTCCAGTGAGAATTTCTGCAGTAGAATCTTACATTACAATTTGCCACAGGAAGTTATCAATCCCTCAATGCTCTGTCATCAAAATAATGACAGACTGACTGACTTACCCGTCCTACGAAACGCGGAAGTTGTCTTTTTTTTCTCCACAGATGATACCTAGCGCGCTAGCTGATAAAAAGCGAGTGCACAACATACACTGTACAATAGCAAAGATCGTATACAGCAGCACCAGCTGGCGCTAGCTATCGAGTATGAGCTGCTGCAGCTGCATCATCATCATCATCATCATCATCATCATCATCATCATCATCATCATCATTGAAATGCACTGGTGACCTTCGGTCCGAAGTTTTGCAACTGCATTGAAAGTTTGCAAGATTTACAAAAATTACTTCACAAACCGCCAGACCTATAGGCCTATACAGGCAACAGGTAGAAAGAAGATCCTCACATGATCCTCACATGATCTCAAGAGTCATCTTGAACCCCATCTTGAAGTGGCCATTGATCTACATAAAGACAAACATGTTTTACTGATAAATCTGTGAAGTGTTCTATGTTCTAATTTTTGAACTTTTTGGAAAATTTGATGTGAAAGGGCACTCCGTGTTCTATCTGAGTTGATAGATTTCAATCAAACAGAATTGAAGAGTCGGAATTGAAATAAGAAAGCTGCAAAAGTGGTTACAAACGTTTACATATTTACTTTGAGGAACAGTGATCAGTATATTATACTGTAGATAGCAACAATTCTATACGCAGAACGTGCAGACGATGGTCATATCTTTTGCAGTGGTTTCCACAAAAACAATAAAACAATAATCCTTCAATCAATCAAATGTTTTGGTTAATGAACTGAAGAAGCATCTACAGCCTGCGAGTCATCTCAACTCGATATAGACCTACTGTAATGCTCGTCTGTGATGGTATATATATATATATATATATTCGCGATCGGTTCACCTGTACCGTTGAGAATGTGGTCTACGCGATCACTTGTACAGCCTGCCACAAGATCTACATAGGTGAGACGAAACGGAGACTAGCAGACCGCGCAACCGAACACCTCCGATCAGTAAAGCTCAATACACCGGGACTTCCAGTGGCCCAGCACTTCAACCGGCCCGGGCACACCATTAACCACCTGAAGATCGGTGTAATGACGACCTGTCATAATGGCCCAGACGAAATCCGCAAACTACGAGAAGAGCAACTAATCTATCGCCTCGGCTGCCTTCACCCCAATGGACTGAATGTTTCTTTCCGTTCTTTCTCCGTTAGGGAATAATCCTTCTTTTTTTATCTTCGTTTCCTTCTCCCTCTCTCTCTTTCTCTCTCTCTCTCATCTGCAATTTTCTACCTCCTTGCTTTGTGACGTGCTTTCTCTTTGTTCTTTGTGACGTCCTATTTTGTACGCTTCTTGTATTTTCCTTACCTTCCTAGTTTTCTTTGTGACGTCCTACCTTGTGCGATATTTGTCTATGTGCGCCCTTGTGCGCTTTTTGTGTTTGTGCGCATCTTGTTATGGACGCGCTACCATCACAGTGACGACGCGTCTTTTATTTTGATCTGCTTCAAAATAAAGTGTCAAATGTATTGACTTGACAAAGCCCTATGGGCGAAAATTCGTCAAATTTACGTCTTCAACGGAGTTTATATTGACCTACTGTTGTGAATCTATACTTTCTTATGACTCCGAGCAGAAACTATTTATTGCTGTTATTTATATCTATATATATATATATACCATTACCATATATATATCATTATTTTGTCCGATTTCTTTGATCCTCAGTCTTGATAAAGGGTAGGGCCCGAAAACTTGAGATTAAAAATCAAACTGTGAGGATTAAAGCTATATATACGTCTATCGTTTCATCCTTTCTCTCACCTACACACTACTATAAGATGCGACGGCCCAGGGGTTTAACAACTGAAAACACGCCTTTCACACACACACACACACACACACACACACACACACACACACACACACACACACTATATATATATATATATATATATATATATATATATATATATATATATATATATATATACATACAATCCCTCGCATTTATTCCAAAGTTGATTTACGTCCTTTGGGTCTATGTCAGGTTAATGTGTGTGTGTGTGTGTGTGGCACTCATACACACACTATAGCTTCTGACCACCCGAGCAAAGAGAGTTAAGGGTTTGGGACGAACACCGATCTAGGGCTTTCAATAGCTCAGTCAGTAGAGCACCGGTCTCGTAATCCGGAGGTGGGTCTCGGGTTCGAATCCCGATGAAAACCCATTTTCTTTGTTCAAAGTTCTCGCCATTTATTATTTGTTTCTGGTCAGTTTTCCCTTTCTTGTTTCAATTTAAATATACATACATATATATACATATATATATATATATATATATATATATATATAAAGACATATATATATGTATATATATGTATATAATTTATGTATATGTATATATATATATATAATATATATATATATATATATATATATATATATATATATATATATATATATATATATATAATATATTAGATCTGCAAGCACACCAAAACTAAATCGGTGGTTTCATCTTAGCGCTTTAATATCAGCAAGAAAAGACAAAGAGAAAGCTGGGGGTCACACTGAAATGGAGAAAACACAAGATTTATTGCAGTTTAGAAAAAGAAAATGCCGGAAAACAGCGTCCACATGAAGACTATAAGGCCTGATACATCATAACATAGTGCAGCATCTGTTTGCAAGGAATCTGACTGCCCATATGACGTTGGTGTTTGTTTGTTTTTATTCTTTTCACGGAGTTAGTTTTTAGCGGTTATACAGATGCGTATAAAAGAAAAAGGCAATCCAACTTTGGAGGGATACTGTTTCAGGGTTGTCTGCTATAATATGGAGAGCGCAATGTTGGTTGTGAGGATAGGGGAACTCTTCCTCTTTTCATTGACACTAATGATGTTGACAAATGTCATGCATGACTGAGCACATAACAGCAGAATGACAAATTGCAATTTTTCCAAGTTTGAATATTATCTTAAAGGAGCAATGTCTCACTGACTTTATGAGATCTGTCAATGAAAGTGGTCAAATTAACAGACCAGCCTGCACGACTGCAGGTTTGTGTTTAGGGTTTCTTCTCATCTTTCATGGCCCATAACCTCAACATGGCCACATTTTTGTCGATAACTAGTCGCTCCCACACATCAGGCTATCCTAGTAACCATTATCCATTTCCTGTCTTCATATTCAAGACATGGTTTGTATGAGTTGAATATGAACAGAGAAAATTAGGCCTATGACCCATGATGCAGTTGTTGTGCGTATGCAGAGATAAAACTTGCGATCAAAGGTTTTTCTACGTTCGCGCAAAGTTAAAATTCGCTGTGCTCTGCATTCAGAAATAAAACTACTGCCTCAGAGGCCTTGCATGGGATCAGAAAATTTTCTTCGCTATAGCAGTGGTAATTTATTTTAAGTTGAGTACAGTGTCGTGCTGTGAGTAGAGTCAGAAAAAGATGTACAGAAAAAAAAAGATGTACTGTATAATCAAAGGTGTCTTTTCTGAGGAGAATTAAATCTGAATTCATGTGAAGATTGAGTGACTGCATATATTATCAGTAAAACAGTTATACTTATCAGTGAAGTTTGAGAAAAATCGAACATTGAATTCCGTTCAAAGGTTATGAATTTTCAAAATTTCGGTATACAGCCGCCGCTGGATAAGAAGTCTACAACTATAAACTCGTATTAGTATGTCACAGTTGGACAACACGACACTACAAAGTGGAAAATTCCTTTCACCTGTTACTGACACAATAATATCATTGACTTCCCTCTTGTCATCTGAATGAGGGAGCAAGTGCTCTTTCATATGCTAGTTATAAGATATAATGTTGAATTAGTTTGAAGTTTTCTTTATATCGTTGTCCAATTGTGATATTTGCTGTACAGACGACTTCTTTTCCAGCGATGATAGTACCAAAACTGCAAAGATCCAACTTTAGAACTGAGAGTCCAATATTCCTCATACTTCATTTACTTTATATTCTGACTAATATTTCTGCATTCATAATTCGTGCAAGTAATATAACTGGGATTTAATTCTTTTCGTGCAGAGTTAGAAACCTCTGCTCAGAAGGCCTGACTGTAATGAAAAACTTATTCAGTTTTGTTGTTGTTGTTGTTGTTTTTTAACTGATCCTTGCAATTATTTATGGGGTTACATAGGGATAGCCTGCAATTACTGGTTCAGTGGATGCATGCCCTGTGGGATGCACCGAATTGAAGATTTTCAATTTTTTTTTAATTGAACAAAAAGAAACAAGGCAATGCCAAGATTATATAAAGCAACACTAAATGTAATTTTAAAGACTTTATATCCAAGACAACAGTGCTTAACATATATACTTTTTTATTCAAGTATGTCGCATCCAGGCAATATACTGTTATGTATAATTTAACAGTTGTTAAACCTTCTAGCCAAAGGCGAGGGATATTTTCATCAGAAAGTAGTTAATGTTTCCTTCTAGTGTATTGTAGTGGCGGATTCAAGGCGGGCACATGAGGCACCCCCCCCCCCCCCCCCCAACTTGAAAATTCGAGTTTTGTGCCACCACCCCTTTGTAAAATTTGTGCTATTTAAAACAAAAAGGAAAAGGGGAAAAATGGGGGGGCGCCTCCTCCTCCCCCCCCCCCCCCCCTTCTTGGCGCCTCCCCTTTGCGAAATTCCTTGATCGCAATAGGGGTGAGGAGGATTCAAAAGATACTTCACAAAAAAGAGCCCTTTGAAACCAGTCCTCATCAGTGGCGTATCTAGGGAAAACGGCGCCCGGGGCAAGCGCGAAAATTGCGTCCCTAATTTCTGAAAAAGACTAAGTGTTCAACCCCAACCCGGTCCCGGTAGGGACTTTAAGCAAAGTCCACATGATATGCTTTTCAAGCCCTTACAAGGGGTCTTTTGAAAGTGATTTAAATGTAATGAATTTTGATAAATTTTGGCGAGCGAGCGCAGCGAGCGAGCCGAAAATTTTCGTATTTCAGCTGACAAAACATGGAATTCTTGTCATTTCTTGCTTATCAAATTTTACAATTCTAATTAAGATAGTGACGGCCTTATAGATAACGATTTATCTATACCAAGAAACTGAGTACTTTAAAAAATATTCTAAATCAGGGGGGGCATTTCATGAAGCATTTTGTCCGACAACTTGTCGGACAAAATTTGCTCTCAGCCAATCAGAAGCAAGGATTTCAGTAGCTTTTAACTGTTTGTCAGACGAGATATCTGACAAATTGCTTCATGAAAATGTCCCCCATGTACGCGCGAGTGAGCCGAAATTTGTATATTTCCGCGTCATCATGACGTTTTGTTCTTATCTCCTTTCTGTTTTGATAAATTTTGGCGGGCGAGCGCAGCGAGCGAGCCGAAAATTTTTGTATTTCAGCTTACAAAACATGGAACTCTTGTCATTTTTTGCTTATCAAATCTTACAATTCTATAATCAAGATATAGTGACGGCCTTATAGATAACGATTTTTACCAACAAACTGAAGACTTGAAAAAATACTCTAAATTAGTACGAGTGAGTGAGCCGAAATTTTTTATTTCCGCGTCATCATTACGTTTTGTTTTTATCTCCTTTTTGTTTTGATAAATTTTGGCGAGCGAGCGCAGCGAGCGAGCCGAAAATTTTTGTATTTCAGCTTACAAAACATGGAACTCTTGTCATTTTTTGTTTATCAAATCTTACAATTCTAATCAAGATATAGTGACGGCCTTATAGATAACGATTTTTACCAACAAACTGAGGACTTGAAGAAATACTCTAAATTAGTACGAGTGAGTGAGCCAAAATTTGTATATTTCCACGTCATCATTACGTTTTGTTCTTATCTTGTTTGATTTTTTTGGCGCCCCCCCCCCCGTATTTTCGAAACCGTTGCCGCCTTCTTTTGATCCAATTGGCGATCGCTTCAGAACGAAAGAAATTGCAGCCGCTGCTCCGTGAAACATTTTGCCTCCTAAACATAAAATGACATGTGTGAACACAATAGACATTGTCATTTTGGCCCTCGCCATCATCACATTTTGTTCTCACCTTCTTCTTCTATATAAAATTTAGAGAGCGAGCGCAGCGAGCGAGCCGAAAATTGTTGTATTTCAGCTTACATAACATGGAATTCTTGTGTGAACACAATAAACATTGTCATTTTGTCCGAGACATCATTATGTATTGTTTTTATCTTTTTTTTGATTTGGTTTTCTGCCCCCCCCCCCCCCACACACACACCATTCTTCCTCCCCCCCCCCCCCCCCTTCCGGTGAGTTGTTTCTTCTTCTTCTTCTTCTTCTTCTACTTCTTTTTTTTTTCTTTTTTCCTTTCTTCTTCCTTTTTTCTTTTTTCTTTCTTCTTCTTTTTTTTTGCGCCCCCAAGGAGTGGCGCCCGGGGCACGTGCCCCCCTTGCCCCCCCCCCCCCCCTAGATACGCCACTGGTCCTCATAGTTAGAAGAAAGATTTTGATTTTAATCTCAAAATTTCGATAGAACCAAATCATTTGGGAATACTCAAATAGTGTTTCACAAAAGAACCAAAGTCGGCAAAGAGTTCATGGTTGGATGCTCGCTCAAGCAGGTTGCGCTTGTGTTCCGAGTCGAAAAGAATTGAATGACGTCACATTTTTATGTAATGACGATATTGGCAAGGTTCGGCTGACGGAGAAATGGTGACCTATGTATGTGTGTGGTGGATACAGGACGATCTCACACTGCCACCATACCATCAGCGCGTAGCGTAACCTACGTGTTATACAATGCACAATTTACCGATGTGTATTTTCGGCGAGCGTGGGGATAGGATAGTACCGTTAGGATACACACACAGGTTATGATTGACTCAGGCGAATTAGTACGTGCATCTGTGTGGGAAAGAGCTGTTTTTGCCTGTGTTTGTGTATGTGTGGTTCTGATTTTTCAATAGACTGTTGCGTACATGGAAAAACAGTATAATTTTCTTCTCATGCAAACTACCTTATGCTACTCTGCGGCGATTGCTGACATTTTTACCGGAGTTTGATGTCTTCCACCAGAATCCGGACATCCTCCCCCTGATTATGTACGTCAGTCATGCACTACTAAGTAGTAACTAGTATCTATGTCGTCGGGCAACCTACCGCCGTCGCAAGAGCAAGGAGAAGGACCGTTTTACTACCCATCAGGGCATCACCTTCTCGAGCGAACAGCCGAATGACAGACTCGGACCATAAAATTTGTTGAATGGTGGAACTTCTTCATTTGATCAGATAGATCCCGTGACACCGTCCGTACTTTCATTTTATAACAACTTGAAACGTTACCTTTGTTTGGTTACTTCACAACAGCACATTAATTGCCGTTGTTCTTTGAGTTTGACTTAGAATTGCACTGTCTTGCAGGTTAATGTCAATGATTTGACATTTGTAAGCAAGCTGTTTTCTGGTCTAATGTTAGGGAGATAAATTTATGTAAATTTAGTAATTTTTGTCGACTCAATCTAGCGCAAGCCTTATGCATGTGATTATTAAGTAGACAAATTAAATGACCGAATGTTTCGGTGGTATGAACACACAACAAAAACAAAGCTTTAAATTATGGTTTTACTTTTACATGAACTGGAATTGAGTGGGCAATCGATTGCATGATATGACCTCGTTTGAAATAGCTGTGGTGTCTGGACTCCTCTGTCAAGTTCTGTTCTGAACATGCAGCTCAAGTGTGGGTCCATGTCCATTTCAACTACAGTACTGGTAGGCCTACAGCTGCGATACTGCTCTCCATTGCATCGGTGTTGAGAATTACATGCACAATTGGCAGTTTCACTTGTGAATATTAACTGGCATTAACTAGAATTAGAATTGGCTGAATTGAAGAGGCTTCAGCACGGTGCTTACGAAAGGTTTTCCGCAAGCAAAGTGTTACAGCTCGCTGCCCCTCGACAACAACGGAGTGATAGCTTCAAGAACTTCCAAGAGGTGTGATACTAGCAGTGCCACCATTGTCGTAGTTTATCTTATTTCCAGCAACCAGTTACTAACTTCACAAGCCCTCCAGAATGATGGCCATTTTCATGGACAGCTTTCGATTACCCATCTCTGTGAGAGGTTGCGGCCAGTGTTGTACACGTAAGTAATAGTGTTTAGTAGAGTCTATCTAGTAGTAGTAGAGTCGAGTCTAAAAAAGAGAAGAATTGAAATATTTTATTTACAGCTTTTTCTCCCAGCACCATCTGCCTGTGGAATTCTCTACCCGCAATAGTGGTTTCAGCTCCATCTATTGACTGTTTCTGGAGCTGCCTAGTACCACTCATCCTTCGTTAGCTCTCCAGTTGAGATGCTTTTTACTTGCACTGTAGTTTGTTCTTTATACTGCACCCAGTGCGATGGTCATGACTGTTTTTGTGGTTCTGGCCTCGCCAATTCATGTTCAGCAATACTCTACAAAGAAACTGTACAGTAGTGGAAGAAGAAGAGAAAGTACAGTACATGGATTCTGGAACAATTTACTCCACCACAAAGATAAATATAGCAATCATTTTTATGTAAATTCTATACAAACTTACAACTTTGTAAACTGAGGACTACTTGTATAAACACAGATGTTACAATATGTGAGCCATCAATGACCTCCACTTTATCGTGTGTGTAATCACACACACAACTCCATAGGATATTCTGCACTTGTACATTTTGCATTGTCCCATGTATAAACATTGATGTTTGCAGGTTTAGAGCTTGTGGCTTCTGACAAGATTTTACTTGTACTTAATGTTAACTTCTGTCTAGAATTCCTGATCCAGCTAATCTTGATGTTATTTCTTGCTGGTTACTCCAGTACTACCCTTAGCTTAATTTTCATACATATGTGTTTATTTCCATGTATGTCTCCACTTTTACAAAAAGAAAAAAAGAGGCATTTGACAGTGTCTCAAAAATTATTTTCAAGTTACCAAAACTTAAATTTTAGAGGGTTAGAGAAATGAAGTCCTTGGACCAAAGCAGGCTTCATTGCTAGTAATTGCAGATTCCATCATAAATACCAGCTCGCCTTTTGATTCTTTTTCTGTCCCCTAGGAAGGCAAGCCAGTGTGCATCTGGAGTCTCCCTGAACTTTGATTAAATTAATATTAATGACAAAAAATTCACATCTAGACAATTGAACTGCTGCGAATTGTTGATCAGAAGCATTTCTAGCATTTCAGATATAAACAGACAATGAAGTGAGTTTCAAGCATAATACAGTACAACTCTTGGTCTGTGAGTCATTCTTGAAAATAGAATGTTCGATTCATGTACAGGATTAACTTTATTGTTGTGCTCTATCAACAGGACTGTATCAGATGATTGTGTGCCAGCTCCTTATTACATCAATTCTTTGCCTGTCAGGTGAGTTTGACCTTCTTTAGCTTATCAGTTCAAGTTTCAGTACGCACACCGTCCTGTCACATGCTTGTATTGTTTTGACCACAAAGGAAACCTTTAGTGGTCCAGGGAATAGAAATTAACAAAGCTGACAATGTTCAGATCTTGTGTACAGTGTAGGTGATGTCTCTTTAACTTTTTTCCCTCTTCTCACAACAATAGTATGTACATTTGATTTTATGTTGTTTCTGGTGCTGACAGATGTCTGTTTTACTGCTTAGATCCATATCATCCTATTAGTGACATCATTATTATTCAGGTGCAAGTTTCTTCACATTGTCTCCCTACGAGCTACAAATTAAATTTGTTAAGATCGCAACTGCTGATCTGTAAATTAACAAACATGTCAGTAGCAGCAGTAGATGACGGGTTCGAGTCCACTGGTTCCTTTTTTTCCAACATGTTTGTTTATTTACTGATCAGCAGTTGCGATCTTAACAAATTTAATTTGTAGAGGGAGACAAAGTGAAGAAACTCGCACATGAACCTTCACCCCTCTGAATGATATCTGTCTCTCATCATTATTATTGTGTTTATTATTGTTATTGTTATTATTATTATTATTATTATTACTACTACTACTACTACTACTACTACTACTACTATACAATTACTATTACTATTATTATTATTATTGTTAATGATAATAATGTTATTATTACTGTTGGGTTTTTTTGCCATGAGTCAGCTACTGTATGTGTGTCTTGATCAATGCAAGGTCATCTATCGTCTTCATAATGTTATGTTTGCACTGTACACCTGACCTGTTTGTATTGTTTGATTGTTTTTTCAGTGCCTGGCCAGCCTTCAGTTGAAACCCTGTGTTCCACTGATGGCCGCTACGAGAAGGAGGGTCAAATCAGCAGTCCGAACTTCCCTGACTCCTACCCGAACGATATCAACTGCAAATGGCATATCTATCATGAGTCGAATGAGATGATAACCATAAGGTACTGTACCTTTCTCATATATCCTGGCCATAGTGCCATCAGCTGAAAAGTACAGCTTTGACTTAAAGAGGTGCATAGACAAACAAACAAACAAACAAATAGACAAACACAGTGCTTCACTTTTATATTGGAATCATGAATTAAGAAATAAAAAAGAAACTAAAGTATCGCATGAGTAATTAAGGTTTGCATGAAATGAAAATAACCATATGAAAATCACAAACTGAATTTTGAAAATGACACCTTATTTCTAACTGCTGTTCCAGCATACCTAGGTACTGTAAAAGGAATGTTCACGTGCATTTTAATTTCACGAAATTCGCTAGCGCCAAGATTCGCAAAATTAAAATGTACACGAAATTTCTTGTCTACATTATATGCATTGAACGCCAGAGGCAGTTCGTGAAAATTTCTTGCCACACAAAAGGCTGTGGGCTCCAATTCACGAAAATTTTGTGCCGCAAATATATCGTGTTTTACAGTATATTTGTTGCTGTATTCATCACACATATACTGTGGCAAAGACTTTACACTGTGCCATAAGGTCATCAAATTTCTAGTCCTCATAATTCAGAATTGATGATGCTTTGCGTCCAACACTGTTGAATTTGTGCAACAAAATTTTACTTGAGACTACAGACTGTAAATTTCCCAGCTATTCTGCATCTTGCTGAACAAGTTTATTTGGTGCAATTCTTCTCTTGAAACCAGTAAAAACTATCCACAAATCTGTCTGATGCATTTATTTCACCATGGCTTACCATACATTGTGAGTGTAACACGGAAGCGATTTGTGGTCTGGTTTTGTTTTTGTTGGTTTCTTCTTTAAGTGTTTATTTAGTTGTTGCTTATATAGCATCAGTAAACATAACAAAATCACACACAAAATAAATAGTGGTTTGTTATGTTTCCAATAATGGTATATAAGTCCTTTGTTGTGGTCTGGGAAGGCTTTTAATGCTACTTATTTTAAAGTCTGTCTTTTGTTACCTTAGTTTCTCACCTTTGCAAGAGGGAAAAGGGGACAAATACATTCAAATTATTTAGGATAGTGCACAACACTGAACATGTGTTCTTGGATTTTGTCAATTCAACTTACAGGTTACAGTACTTTGTTATTTAGCTCACAAGAGCCAGTTCAGGCTCGGCGATATGGTGCAATTAACTCTCCAAAAGCTTTTGCCCTCACTGACTAATTTGCATAAAGTAAACAACTTGTGTAGGCAAAACTGTAAGAGAAGTATTACAGGACAATCACAATACCCTCACCTCAGAACATCAAATGATATAATCTATACAACAAATTGAAGGAGAAACAATTCATTAACTCGCAATGTTAGTTATTTTGGGTCTTATTGGGGATATATCTGTGAAAATAATGTTGAAAATTAGCTTACAAAAAAAGAAAAATTTCGTCGGTAAGAAAAGCATTATTTTCTCACATTTTCTTTATTGCTCCAAAATGAATGACTTGTAGTATGTCCATTCCCTGTTCCAAATGTCTTTTCTGTAATTTGTGTCGCACAGTTACATGTATGTCAGGGAAAAAAATCAAGATTACGGTCAATCGTGACCTATCAAATCTTCGTGCTATGCACACGTAAAATCCATGGCATAAATGCATGCAACAGTTGACACATTGCCGAGTTCTTCTCAACTCCCTGACAGAACCCAATCACTAAACCTGACAACACTGAATGGCTGAGCGTGAGCTAATTAACAGAGAATGCATGCATAGACGGAAAATCTAGGTGTGCATATCCAGTATTTTCTCATAAACTCAGTTGTCTGTCTGTTCTGATTATGACCTAACTACTAATTGCGCAAACACAAAATTTCGCAGGTTGTGAGTCTGGGCTATACGGACTAGCAGATACATCAACATTTTTGCCAAAAATTCATATGGAGGATGAAATATCCATATTGGTTATGTGTGAAGTTTCAAGGGATTTGATGGTAAAGTAAGGGAGATACGCGGAGGTGAACTGTTGAGATGTTTTCTCCTTTGCTTCACACAGTGCTTTGATGACCATTATGAATCTAAAAGCTTTTGCGTCTTATCGCAGAGTTAGACCCCGTTTACAGTGCGAGGCTCGGCCGCGGCCGAGCCAACCTTCATTTCAGTGTAAATGCACAAAAGGCCAAATGCGAGGCCAAAATTGGCCGCGCATTTGGTTTTGTCCTGCAAAGGATTTTTTCCTTCGGCAAAGGCCTTTGCCTGAACAGCGACTTCGTCGCCACGGAATTCAGTTGGCAAAGGGTCTGAAAACCAGACAATACCAAATTGCATTTGTTTACAAGCAGAGCGCCACTACGACAAAATATTGAAAGGTTTAAATCAAAAGCGCGGCCAAGCCGGCAGTGTAAACGGACAAAATTGCGGGGCTGGACCTTGCAATTGAGGTTGGGCTCAGCCGCGGCTCGGCCACGGCTCGGCCCAGCCCCGCACTGTAAACGGGGTCTTAATTGCACCCTATCACTGAGCCTGAAGTGGCTCAGGTGACCTGTTGGCGATTGTTTATCATTTCCTGTGTGCATTATGTTTCACTTTCATTGTTCTTGGGAAAAGTGACATCTGGCTTTTGACTGAGATTGGTTGGAATCATCATAGGCCCAGACCAAATACCCCACATTATCAAATTTTGGTCATGATTTTTGACATTTTCATCTTGAAGAAATGTGGCTGGAGTTTGACCAAATTTGACAGGAATCATCAATGGGGGAAGGGGATTATATTTTGTACAAGTGGTGGCTTTGCCCAAATACCCAAAATTAGTTCATTTTCATTTTTTTTTTTTTTTACGCATTTTCTTCTTCTTAAAAATTGGTTGATAGATATTGACCAAGCTTATCTGGAATCTTCAAAAGGGAGGAGGGGATTATAGTTTTGTTTTTATTTAATTTTTTGTTTTTGTTGTTGTTGTTAGGGTTTTTTTTTTTTTTTTGTATCAATGGTGGTGAGGGCCCAAATGTCTTAAGTTAAGAAGGTGTTGCCCAAGGGGCATGCAGCAATTCCCAAATCTCTAAATTTTTGCAATAAGTTTGCCTTAACATATATATGTAGGTGGAGTGCCAAGAAGGCAAAGTGCACTGCTCTCGTGAATGCTAAACCTGAGGATCTCTTTGTTTCTCATAGTTTTAGTTTTCTCATCATTTAAGTTGTGTTTTAAGAGTGTACAAGTATATCTAACTTTTGTTCTGCATACATTTTAGGTCTTCAGTAGTTGTTGTTTTGCTTTGTTTTGTTTTGTTTTTACAAATAGTGTGTATCAATGAACATGTATAGTATTTTTGTTCAAACAAAATTAAGTGGGTTGTCCAGATATTACAACATTCAACAAGGTAAATAGTGCAGGAGGCAGTATTTGGCTATTTAAATACTGACAGATCAGAGCTAAACAAACACATGAGGTGGTAAGAGGGTCCAGAAGTTTACTTTATTTACAAGTCCTTTGACAACAGTATCAGTTTGAAACATCTATGCACTGGGTGGCACTGGAGTAGATAGCAGACTCACGCCCCCTATCCTACTCAAAAGATATTACAGTATTAAAGCTGAGTTTGTTTGAATAAAGGGACAACAGTAGACAGTATACGCAGTTGGTGTTATGACAGAGTGAATTAGGATTGGTTATGAGTATGGGACAGAGATATGCCATGTCAGCATAGAGCCACAGCGCACGCGTCTTGTCTGTCATCAGTCTAGATATGATACACAGCTATGGCAGAGACACACTTTTGATATTGTCCTGTGACAGATCATCTCCTTCTTTTGTTTCTTATTAGTGTTTAATTTCATGAGCCTTTATTGCATGCCATGAAAAGTTACCGGTACGAGTATTATACACACGTATGTGATACTTCTGTGCAGGTCCCATACAAGTACTCAGTGTGTAGAACAGTTGAAGTTTCATTCTATCATAAACAGTATATATTTGTCAGGGTAATTCCCGACAAAAATTTGAGCTGTAGATGGATGCAGCCATTCTGTCCCGTGTCGTGTGCAAGTGGTAGTTAAGTGCTATGCTGTTGGAGAGAACTTGCCTAAAATGGCTTGGTGTGGGACCATTTTTCTGTGAACAATTATGCAGTGCCCCAAGCACAGGAGTGCGCAAATTTATGCACTCTGTTTGTGTACAATGTTTTCTCCAAAGTTTTGTGCATAGTATAGTCTACCATCAGAGGAAAGAACATGAATACAGGAAACCCTCATCCCCCCACCTCATAGTGTACATCTGCCTGTCTATTATGATGTCTTCTTGTATCAATTTATTTCTCAGTTTCTCACTTTTAGTGGTTGCTGATCCAGACATAGATTCTTTGTATTATTGTAATACAGGATTTTGTAGGCTTGACTCACATGTCAGGGAAGTAACACTCCAGCAATTTCATTGTTGTGACACGCCATACATGTAGATTCAACTTCATTTGTATGGGTTATGTGGGCTGTATGGATCAAAGTCCAGTGCCATGCCAGCATTGGCAAAACACAAATGAAACATGAAGACTATAAAGCTCTGTCACAAAAGGAAAAAAAAAGGCTGTGTCATGCATAGTTGATTTGTATAAAAATGGAATATATATATGTCATACCCTTCAGACTGTTTTCTTTCTGTTTCAGTCTTTTCAAAGATTGACTACTTGTGTATATTTGTATACTAGTTGTTCTAAAGACAATTAAGTAGTCTTTCAGTGCTGTATTTCCTCTGTAGTGTTTGATTCTGTCCTTTCCATGGGGCCAAAGGCTATACTTCTTTCATGTGCATTTTATTCAAATACAGTCTGTGAGATTGTAATGTGCTGAACATTTTGGAAGGTGTATCTCATGTATTCAAGTTCATAGCTTTTGTTACAGGGATGTGTAGGAGTTTCAGCTGTACTCTGTAGGTAGAATTCCAACTACAGTTCGACCTCGATTATCCGGCCATGTCAGGACCGGCGCTCATCCGCATTTATAAGCGAATTGGCCGGATATGGGAGACACAATGTTAATTGTATATAGCTGCTGTCCAAGCTGCCGTCCCAGTGCACTGGCAGCTAGGCAGGTAGCGCACCCCGCAACGGTGGTGTAATCTGTGCTAGCCTGTGCAAAATTGTCGTCCCTTCTTCACAAAAATAAAGTATATCTTTATGTTAGTTCTGTTGGGAATATTGTAGGTAAATCCTGTGAGTTTTGTAGAAATTTTAATGGAGTTTAAAGTCACTGTTTTTTCTCAATTTTTGGATGAAAAAAAAAAGTCCTTCACTGCGTGAACGCATCCAGATAATAGAGATTTCCGGATAAAAGGAGGCAGGATAATCAAGGTCGAACTGTATTTGATATTGTATGTTGGCCCAAAAGCTCTGACTGGTCCAGATTTTTCTCATTGGAGAGGCAGCGAACGTTGACCGACTGGGCGAGGGCCAGATGGACAGCCTGTGCAGTTCTGTGTGGTTGATGCTGCACAAGCTACATAGGGGCAATTCCGCAGTTAGGTGGACATGACATGGATAAAAGAAATGTGCCTCTTTATCTTACTCTTTAATTTAGGTACCAACTAATGCCATGGGTGTTCACCAATCATTAAGGTCTTTCAAATTCAGTACATTTTATTTTTCGTATTTATTGATTTCGCGAGATCTAAAACCATCATTTAAAATGTACATGTGGGACTGGGGATGCTGAAATTCACTTAAATGCAAATTACAGTGGGTTCCTTTGAAATTTTTTCCTCAAAGTTTTGCTAATGGGTAAAAGATGAATACATTTGAATACTCCAGAAGTCATGTGACATTTTGTCAATTACAAAAGGGTGAAATGACCTGCGGAATTACTCCGGACAAATGTAACGTTACTAACCGTAACGTTACTAACCATGCTTTTGGGGTCTGGCTAAAAAATAATTGGTCGAACTGCTAAAAAAATTTGTGTGAACATTTGTCATGATGCAATAATTAAAATTAATGCAACACTTTGTTTGAAGTGACTTGAATTTTTGCACACTTTTTGTTACAAGACATTGATTTTTTTGTCATGTCCTTTTTTTCGTAACGTTACTGACCTGCCCTTTAAGTTGCCATAGCAATTCTAATATTTCATGGATTGTATTCATTCTTTTCTGTATCATAAACCTGGGAAGGATGAACATGTTTTTGACATAATTTTGACTTGAAATGAATAAATGGTAATTTAGTAGTAAAAATAAATATCTGAATTTGTTCAAATGTAACGTTACTAACCGCGGAATTGCCCATAGGGAGGAAGAATAAATCTGACAGTAAAGTGGTCAGTTTCATGCACATTTTTTGAAGAAACACATGATGTCTGTGTGTGTACATTTCTATTTGAGTGGGGTTGTGGATGTATGGAAATGCAACTGATCTTTGAATATGATTGGTCAAGTATGGGCTTGTGATCTCACTTTATCTGTATAGAGCCAGGTTTTGACAACTTTGGCATCAAGCACGAGGGAGGCCCAATGGTGATCAAGTCTATTTGTTAACATCACAGGTAATTGAAACCGAATCAAAACAAAATACAGAAACTGGGAATAAGTACAATGTGTGAGAATCATTACATAAATGACCTGGACTTCTGAGAAGCACTTTAAAGCCTTTGATAAGGTCTATAAACAAAGAGCACTAAGCAAGGGTATGCAAGAGATTGCAGTTTTAACACTAGACATATATCATCCAATTACATGTACACAGTGACACGTACACAGAGAGGTTACATGTACTGTTGGAATAAGAGTACATAACTTGCAGGTCATGATAGGTCAGAGATAGGAGGAGTTAGCGAGAAGATAGAGCTGAAATGGAACAATGGAAGTTCACAAATCCCCTTTCAGTTTGATTGTATACATGTAGATTTCATTTATGTACATGTTTATTCATTGATTTAATATTTTTCATCCAGTATTCATCAGTCATTCGAATTTATGAGGCCAGTGTATTGTAAAACATCACAAGTACCCATGGTAATTGGACAGATGAGGATTTCATGTATTAAAAAATGCAATATCATTTTTTTTTTTTGTTCCAGTATTTACATAAGAATTTAAGGAGAACACATCAAAATTCCACAGAAAGTTTCATGCTGTTAATGCGATTGTGTCACACCTTACAATGTGTTGAGAATAGGACTAAAAAAGTGACAGATTGGATTAGCCTGCTTCTTCATGAACAGTAGAGTAATTTGGGTAGTTCTTTAATTTTTCTAGAGTTCAAATTGCCCTTGTCCTAGAAACTGGCTTAAAGATTTGATTTATATTTGAACTGAAATATTTCCTGTATTAGAGACTCTGAGGAGTAACCATCTTAAAAAGTTGTTAAAGGGCAAGTTCACCTTCATAAACATAAGGATTGAGAAAATGCAACAATAAAAGTAGAGCACATCAGTGAAAGTTTGAGGAAAATTGGACAATCGATGCAAAAGTTATGAATTTTTTAAATTTTTGTGTTGGAACCGCTGGATGAGGAGACTACTACAGCTTGTGAGTCATATGCGTACAACAGTATAAAGAAAATGTAAAAGAAAATTTAACATATTTTCACTTTTTTCGCATAATAAAAGAGCACTTGACTTGCCTCTTTCTAAAGGCAGGGGGAATAATATTACCCATAACATTTGTCGGTAACGAGGGAGGGGAATGTGTACTTTTTTCAAAAGATGGAATTTTGTGAAATTCTATTTATATTTTCCTTATATTGTTGTACGCATGTGACATCTAAGTTATTCATACACTTCAGTAGTCTTCTCATCCAGCGGGTACTGCACAAAAACTTCAAAAATTCATAACTTTTGAACGGATTGTCTGATTTTCCTCAAACTTTCAATGATGTGTTCTACTAATATTGCTACATTCTCTCAATCCTTATGTTTATGAAGGTGAACTTGTCCTTTAAAAAGTTGTTAACTTCTGCACATGCACCACAGAGACAAGGCAAAATGCAGCCAAGTGTACAATGTAATAGATGCTGCTTGAGTGTCTTATGCCAGGGCTGCTTTAATAAACCTTACCCTGACAATGTTCAGAGAACGAATATCTCTGCCTCTGGCAGGAAAACTGCAGGAGAGAGCGGGGGTACCATTTTGGTAGACAATTTTGCAGAAGTTACTGCGACAATGTCCGAGCAGTGTTCAACTTTAAAGGGACCGTTTTAATAGGCATGGTAAAAAAAAACAGTTGCGTGGATGCTACCTGGACGTTGTTGCGGTAATAAGGCTCTGTTAAAATGGAGTGTGTGTAAAGATGCCAGTGCGGTAACAGTATTACAGAGAATTTGTAATTCAATGATGCAAAACATGTCACTTTATAAGCTATTCGTATGTATCTCAAATGCCTCAGTTGAATAATTAGACAGGAATCTATTTGCTGGTAGCATAGCAATTCGAGCGTTATTGTGACCCAGTGCCTCATGTAGGGTATAGTTTCAGAATTACAACAGGGCTGTTGATGCTTTATTATTCATTATGTTTGGCATGCAAAAAGTATACTTATATGTAGATGTGGGGAAATGTGAATCGCAACTGCTGTATCATCACACACGAGTCACATGATCTCCTAATTTAATGTGAACTCACGCCCACCAGTTTTTTTTTGTGTGTCTTTTTTAATGTTTTTTTTAAACAACTGGCTACCACACTTCAATGCTTTCATATTACATGTACCTCAATAGAAATAAACATATTCTATAAATGGATCATCGAAACTGAATCTGGAACAAATGCACTGAAGAATACATTATACATGTAGTTCCCTGCACAGCCTTGTATTATGTAGTACAACAAAAATCTTGCCATGGGGCATGATCTGTACACTTGCAATTTTTGGTGGTGTGGTACATGTATAAATGCAGCATTCATACTTTTGAGGGAAAGTACCCCCAGCAAGTCTCTGCCCTGCTTTGCTCTTCTGAATTAGAAATCAAATTGCTTGAGATATTACATGCAAATGTATCCAGTTTTTTATTTCTCATGCATGCAAAACAATTACTGTAAAACATGATATATTCGCGGCATGAAATTTTCGCAAATTGGAGCTGACAGCCTTTTTCGTGGCATGAAATTTTCGCGAAGTGCCACTGGCGTTCAGTGCATATAGTGTAAACAAGAACTTTCGCGTGCATTTTAATTTCGCGAATCTTAGCGCTCGCGAAATTCGCGAAATTAAAGTGCACGCGAAAATTCCTCGTTTTACAGTACCTGGTAAACTCGCATTATCTATTGATGCAAGATTTATATTTCTCTGCCCAAAACATGTTTGTGATTCATCTCCTAATGTTGATACCACAAGAAATTTATTATTACCTCCGCCAAGGGAGGAGGTTATGTTTTCGTTACTATTGGTTTGTTTGTTACACTGTTAATTAGTTTGTATGTTTGTCCGTGTGCAAAATAACTCCAAAAGTAGTGAACGGATTTTGATGAAACTTACAGGAAAGGTTGAGAATGACACAAGTAACAAAGAATTAAATTTTGGTAGTGATCCGAGAATTTTGGGGGGATTTTATGAAGGATTTTTTATATTTTGACAGGTAGAGTCAATGAACTAGGGAGTTCAAGCTGCGCATTTTGAGGTTTTCAAACGCGCACTAAAGTGCGTGCTCTAGTTTTCTGCTAGGGCGAGACGCGCGCCACGCAGCTGAAGGTTTATGACGTAACAAAGGCTTCTATACTGGGAAATCGGGCGATTTTTCAGCATGTATACTTATGGGTGGAAATGACTGATCTCTATGGAAGAACCCAAAAAGCTTTTCTCCATTGGTGGAGAGGAGAAAAATCTCTTTGGGAAGAGCAAGACCATGGGTGGAAAGTAACTGCTTGGCGGAGGTCTGCGCTCTCAGAGTGCTTTTCTATTTTTTTTTTTTATTTTTTTTTATTTCAAACCCTTTTGTTGAGTGCCAAGTACCACAGTTTGTCTCATGTTTGTGTCTATATCCCACAGGAATCTGTGATGTACATGTATGGCAAAGTGCTCACTGTGTACGGTACATCATTGGATCCATATTTGGTCAAAATTGTCAAATTCATAAATCTGTGAATATGATGGAAAGAATCAAATAACTTGATTCATCAATTCTATCTGTATCTGCTTTGTTTTGTCCAGCTTCACGTCGTTCGACATTGAAGGGCAAGATGGTACAGAGTGCACAGCCGATGTTTTAACGATAACGGACAAGCAGTCCAAGGCATACTGTGGCGATTCTCTGCCTACCCCCTACATTTCAACTCTGTCGGAGAACAAGCGTCTCCGCATCAGTTTCGAGTCGGACAGTTCAAACACACGCAAAGGCTTCCAGCTAACATACTTTAAAGGTGAGAGTGTGTTTTCTTGTTTTATGGTGGGCTTGATCAGAAGAAAATGCTTGTTCTGAATGAAAGGAGAGTCATCAGAGCAGGCAACAACCATCAGTGCAATTGTTTAAAGCGGCATTCCAGATAATCAGCAATCTATATAATTTCACATCAGGTAGTGCATAAATCAATAGCACCATGTACAGATTTGTGGAATTCATTGTGGTCCCTGAGCAGATAAACCAGCCCCTGTACTCTGACAAACCAAAACATAATACTGAACGAGGATGATGACCTAGGAGGTTTGCACCTTCCTGTAATACAGTGTTGTTATTCCATTACAATACAATTTGCTCAACAAGTTCATCTGTGTAGAATTTATGCATGTTTTATTTTGTGCTGTTTACTTGAGCACCCGATCATGCACTTGTGTATGGAACTGCTGTATCAGCATCATTGTGATTTGTAATGAATTTTGAAAACATTCTCTTTTTTAACTTTCACATGTTTGTACTTAGATGCACTATATCATCTTTTAAATCTCGGTGTCAGTATGTATGATTTACAAGGATTATATTCACAACGTTGTTGTATTCATATTCCATGTCCGTTTGTACTCTTGAACCCCAAGAGGAGTCAAAAGAGTCAATGAAATTCTACAAAGTGTACAAATCAATTCTGAAATTTTGTCCCTAATGTAACAGATTTATAGAGTTTTGAATTCAAAAGTTTACAAATTATCTAGAGGTCTCCTTTAATAGAATGGTGGGGAGATAGACATTACAGAATGTCGTGTAATGTTAAGTATATATGAAGTACCAGATTGTAGGTTTTTATCTTTGTGTGCTTGTGCTTATAATACTATTCATGAATGTGCTTTATTGTTATATAGTAAATAGGTAGAGTGAAATTTGCGATGCGATTGGTTGGATAGTATCACGTGATCGTGCAAAAATTTGGTATAGTGGCACGACCGTGCCACTATAACGCTTACAGTGCGTGCCTACGCTTTATGTACGAAGAGATTCGCGCAAGGCCTAGGGAGCTAGGCGGCCAATGGACGTAGTAAGACAAGGCCAAGCATTTCAACGTCATGCGCGCGTAGAGCTCTGCCAGCAGGATGCAGAATGTAGGAGTTTATAACCGAGTCTGCTCTGTGATGTGTAATATGCATACATGGCTGTACTAGCGTCGCACGCTGTGTACAGTTTGTACGTAAACTACGGTAGGTTGCGGTTGTTAACTCTGCGTGCAACAAGTGCAGTGCCGGCGGTACGGTGAGTCTTGTTAGATCTAAATTAGGGCCTAGACCTACGGAAATACATGTAGATCGAGGGACCTATTTACTATAATAATTAGTGCATGTTCTATTGATGCACCAGTACTGGACTATAGAACTCCAAATACTAAATTATCCCGAGTGCAGTTTTGTTTCACCGAGGCCGCATTCTGTCGTTCTCTAATCCAGTATAGCGCATCATAGAGCATGCACTATTTATATAATATGAAAGTCTGCTGCCAATTTATCTTCATTGCATGTTGTGGAAATCTTGTGCTACATGTATGAGGAGTTCAATAAGCTATGGCAGCTACCCAATGTGTATTGAATCGGCAGTCCTGTGCATATATCGGGAGAGCAGGAAGGAAAAAAAATCTTGTGTGATCACTTTTGTGCAGTTTGTGAAATGTAAAAAAAGAAAGGGGAAAACCCCTGATAGCACCCTTCACTAGCATAGTACCAGTACCATTGATGTTCTGCCGTTGATGTTTGCAAATCATGTGTTCGTACAAGGTGTTATGTGATACAAAACTCGACATTGTAGGTACACTGTACACATTATGTATCTCTATTCTTTATGTATATTTTTCAGTGTGTTACATGACACAAAGCAAATTAAAAGATGTTGTGATGCCCATTATGGCACCTTGGTGCATTTTCTCTCCATTCTTGCAACCTATAATATTTATGTTCTCATGAGGAAGTTCAAACTGCATTTTGGTTGGCCTTCACATGCCTGGAAATTGCCATAGAATGGCAGCATCGCTTGATGCTTGGATTGAGAGGCAGTGGACTGACAGTCTTGGATGTAATTATTCAGCACACATAAGTGTCATGAAATGGTGGAAAGGCCCATCAAAAAAAAACCAAACAAACAAACAAACAAACTTTTTTTTTTCAATGTACATAAAGGCATACATTGTAAATGTCTGTTATGTTGTTTTCTTTCTGCTACTATTAAATTCCACAGGTGTCTTTCCTGCGGAATCCTGCGACATCGAAACCCAGTTCTTGTGTCGAACTATAGAGAAATGTATCCCCCGCAAGTGGCTGTGCAATGGTCAAGATGAATGTGGTGATCGAAGTGACGAATCTGTCATGGAGTGTCATCAAGGTAGGGCATTTTTTTGTCAGTTTCAATTAATGAGTTGCCATGATTTCTATAACGGCTAATATCATAAAAATCTTAACACTTTGTTGTGCATTATATTGCTCTCTCAGTTTTAATGCAATTTAGTTGAAATTGGGCACATGCGATCAATGTAATGTGTAATTATGCAAGACACTCTTTTTGTGAGTGTCAACTGTGTTGCCATGGCAACAGCGATCACTCACCCCACCAGAGCCAAGGAAAGCTCTTTATTAGATAGAAGCACTTACTATTTTTTTTTAATGCAACACAACATGAAATGATGAAATTCTACAGTGTTTTGAAAGCATGATCATTTCTGTGTCTTTCCTATGCCTTTGAGGAACAAACAACAACAACAACAACAAACAGTTGTACATGTATATTGAGGACTACTGAATGTGTTTGGTTAACACATACATACCTAGATTGGTAATTAGGAAGTAGAGCACTTTGTATTAAAGGTAGGGAATACCTTTTACAGACCTCCCAAAATGCAGCAAAACATTAAATATGAACCTCAGGGGACTTGTTTAGGCCACTGCTGAGAAATTTGGAAGTCAACAGTTATCTACAATTTGAATAATGCACAAAACTCAACTACTCAGTAGTTCTGTGTGTCAGCCACACTTGAGCCTTTTTGTTGCAGTCTTCTGTATTTTTTATCTATAAATACAAATCTAAAAGTATAAGAGCTGATGTAATAGCATATAGAGTGTGTGGCAAGAATGTATATAAAAATGTTTGTAAGTTTTGATGAACTTTCTTCACAAAATATACATGATGGACACACATGCAGTGCATGGGTCTGCAAAGGTAGCCTAGTAATGTACTGGAATTTACGGTGAGCCCCGAAAAAAATTCAATTCAAAATGTAACGGTCAATAAAAATGTACTAAATGTTACCTTCCACTTTCAGTACTTTGTGGGAGTTTCTAAAATGATACTCTCTTCAACATACCACTGTATTTATACAACTCTTCATTTAAGGCATGCAAATGGGATTCCCTACCTTTAAAGGGCTATCAAAGTACACACTCTGTGCCTACCGGTAGATGTTATATTGTGCCCTTGAGAGAGCTTCAGGTGCTGATGTTCTTGTTCTTTTTCTAATTCCAATCTTTAGAGCCGTCACAGAGTCCAGCTACAGGCTCCACGACGGCGGCTGATTGTCCACCACATACCATGTCCTGCCTTGACCAGACCAGGCATCACCAGTGCCTGCCCGAGGACAAGAAGTGCGACGGCAGCCAGGACTGCCTGAGCGGCAAGGACGAGCACGACTGCGAGACCGTGTGCGATCACCAGCTCAGCAACGACATCGGCTTCTTCACCTCCCCGAATTTCCCGGAGTCCTATCCCAACGACCTGGAGTGCAGGTGGACCATCGTGGTCTCCGCGGGCAACATCGTTCAACTGCGCTTCGTCAGGTTCGACCTAGAGCAGGGTTACCACACTGACTATGTCTCTGTGTATGATGGCAGCTCCGACAATGCTGTGAGTGGAAAGTGTGAAATTTTGTTTCCTGATTGACTGATTTTTCAGGAAATCATTTTAGTAGACAGGAGTTTGATTCCAGTGATGTATAGCCGATGATGCAAAACTGTTCCTATCTGAGTTTTGGGGGGTCATTTTTACGCCACAATGCTGGATTGTCAGTGCATGAATGTGAGCTGCCGCTCAATTACATCTTCCTTCCAAGTTGGTAATGCGACACTTCTCATACTGCCAGCACATCCCTGTATGTAGTGTATGTGTGTGTGTGGGGGGGGGGGGGGATGGGTGGGTGTGTATGACCACTCAAATGATGTGCAGTATTGAGTGTGTAGCTTCTCAGGTCAACAGGTCCTCTCAGGCAGCTGCACAACATGCTATGGGAGTGTCTAACTCTTCACAATTTCAAATCATGCCTTGTAATACACCTGATGAGAATCATGTACATTTTGTATGTGAAGACTTCATAAATTGCTCAATTATGTTTAGATTTATTGTGGTCAATTTATTCATTACATGGAAATCTGTACTTTGTTATTCCTATCAGTTTGTCAGTTTCCTGTTATCGTACATCATGAGTGGTACTCGGAAGTGGTTACTTTGAAAGTAACCACTTCTCACCAATGAAAGTATAAACGGAAAGGGGAAAGATTAGGAAAATGTGTGCTGTGTGGGATGCATGCAGTTGGCATACTTACCTCTTGTGTGCAAACACACAAGAGATTTTGGCTGAAATGTTTGCAACTTTTTGTGTGTGTTTGAACTCTCAAAGTTTGGTTGAACCTTTTAAACAAGTGTCATATACACAGAAATTTATGAACATTATCAATCGTAAAGTTCCGAGTTGGAGTCCTGTGGCGGCAGCTGTTGTGTCCATAGGCAAGGCTTTTCTCTTCATTGCATAGTCCTGTGGAAGAGACCTGCAACTGTTGATTATGTGGTTACTTGCTTTAAAATGAACATCCGTTTTTTTCCTCAGCAGCCATTTCACCCAAATCATAAATTCATTTCAGTTCAATTTACATCAGTGTGAGACCCATGCCCTGCAGTGTAAATATCTGACTGTCCTTTCTCTTTGATACTGCAGGACCTCATTGGCACGTACTACGGTTACAAATCCAGCACTGATAGCACCAGCACACACTACCCCCCTGCTGTCATAGAGGGCACAGGCAACCGCCTTCACATTGTCTTCATCACCGACGGTTCTGCCCCTAACACAGGCTTTAATGCAACCTACCAGACCAAAGGTGAGATACGTAGTGATTGTTAGAGACATATAATGCCAAAAAAGGTAGTTGTTGATGTCTTGCTTTGTTCCTGTTTCCTTCTGTGGTTTCTGTATTTGTGTCTTTCCAATTCTGCTCGTCTTTTCTTTAGCTCTATACCTGAAGGGCGCAGGAGGCATAATGTTTTTAGGTTGTTCATCCATCCATCCCACAGCTCGTTATTGTGATTGTGGAGAAACCACAGTTATGAATTTTGTGGTTCTCCTCCCAAATACGGTATGCTACATGAAATGTAGATGGGCTGATTGGATTTAGGGCAAAAATCCCTCAAGGTCAGAGGTCAAAGGTCACAGAACTTTGGCAAAATTAACATTTCAGCTTCCACTTCATGTAGAAATGTCCAGTAGTAGTATAATTTGGCATTAAAAGTAGAAATGAATAGGCAATTACTTCTGTAAAATTGTACTGGCGAAATGTTAAGATCAGGGGTCACTGTACTCTTGCCAAGAAAACCTGCCATTTCCAGCCATTTTGTCAGCTAGGAATGTCCAGTAGTGATGTAAATTGGTGGATAGGGAATGAATGATTTGGTATGCACGGTCAGCTGTTTTTTAATTCCGTTGGATCAAAAAAGGAAATAGTATTTCATATTCAACAAGCAAAATATTTGTGTGCTTTTATTTTCACGCTAGTTTCATGTGCGCAAAATGCCTTAAAGTTTACAAATTTCCGCTTTAACAGAAGTCTTGCCCAGTTGAATCCTTCGGCCTCTTCCCGTCCTCAATATGTTGTGCTTTGTTGACTTGTGATAGGTCACTGCATTGGCGAGCAGCGGCTCTGTGCAGATGATGATCTGAACTGCTATGCTCCAGACCAGCACTGTGACGGCATTCTGACCTGTCTGCGAGGGGAGGATGAGATGGGATGCAGTGAGTACCCACAGATTCTTTGTGCATTAAAGGGGCATTCCAGGCAATTTATATAATTTCCCATCATGTAGTACACATACGTCAATAGTGCCATGTGTAGAGTGGTGAATTTTTTTTGTGGTCCTTGAGCAGATAAGCCAGTACTCTGAAGCCCCCAAGACATTATACACTGAACAAGGATGATGACATAGGAGGCTCACCTATTCCAGAAATGCAGCAATGTAATTCCATTATGATAGTTGCGTTCAGACGGTGATCCTTAAGTTCGAGGATAGCTACAAGACTTTGAAGATAAGCTCTGGCCCCCTAAATACGACACATGATCACTGAGTACAGTGATGACGCTTGTCTTAAAAGGTAGCTATCCTGGGCTTTATTTCATAAAAAGTTGATATGAAAGCAACTCTTGCTGGAATGGCAGTTGTCATGGTAATGACAAGAATCCAGCTTCCTGATTGGCTGTTGCTATGGAAAGTTGCATTCCAGCAAGAGTTGCTATTTATGAAATGGGGCCCTAAAGGGTAGGCTCACTGCTTCCCGTAACTCTGAGTGAGTCTTACTTCTTATCAACAAGTTCTGTCCACACGATGCTTAACTATGAGTGGGAACCCCCCCCCCCCCCCCCCCCCCCGGCTCGTTGACAGAGCACTAATCCTGAGAGATCTTGTGGATAGCTATCTTTGAGTTAACTTCCAAGTTAGCTGTCAATGGGTGCGTCTACATGGTGCTTAATTACGAGCTTATCCTCGAAGATGGCTATCCTTGAGGTCAAGGATCACAGTCTGTATGTAACTAGCACTGCTTGCTTTCGTTCACCTGTGCGGAATTTGTGTATGCTTTGGTTTGTTTCCTTGAGCATCCAATTATGCATTCTTATGTGAAGCTGCCATGTCATCGTCCTTGTTCATTGTCATTTGTTATGAATTTTGAAAACATTCATATTCCTCATCCCAATCACTGTAAGTTCTTCAATTCTGGTACCCAGTATTTATTTACTTTAACCAATCTATAGATGTTCAAATGCAGAAGTCTAAAAATCAATCTGAAGGTCTCTTTTAAGTCAAAGTATCAGCTTGGAAGACAGTGCTTGCAATTTCTTGTGAATTCAGTTTTCATGTAACAACTTAAAGATGATGTTTAAATTTGCCATGGCTTGAGTCTTGAACTTGTCAGAACTCTGCCAACTGAGCTGTATTAGGATGTTAAGATGCATGAAGAAATACTAAAGCAACAAAGGACTGATGTATGAATGTTTCTTGGAGGTTATCTGAGTATAATCTCTGATTCTTTCACCTGCTTTGTAGCTCTTGTGAATCTTGCTCATATAGACAAGAGAGATCATTCATTTTGCATTCTGTAAGTTTTTGAGTTTTTTTTTTTTTTCTAAATGCTGGTGAAGTTTCAATAAGCTTGCTTTTTGCAAAGGAAAACCATTCTTCTCATGCTATGAAAAAATTGCAGATAAATATTTATAGCTCTTGTGTGGGTGAGCGTGCTCGTCAGATATCACCCAACGTAATGTCAGGAAGTTTAGTTTTGTTACAGCTAGATTGTCGATTCCCTTTTATTTTGAAGGCCTTCCATGGTGGTTTTGATTAGGTCTATAGGAGGTGTCTTAAGATTTCCAATCAGGCAAAGTGCAGTGTGTAACTTCATTCATGGTATCTAGTCTCAGTCTGCTGTTTGTGTCACCCATCAATGTGTATCTCTCATGATTTGGATTTGTCGTCTCTTTGCCACATTCCTCACAAGGTAACTGCCCTGCCGACAAGATACCATGCAACCCACACGACCAGGTCATCAAGTGTTACTCCAAAAATGACCGGTGCAACGGGCAGTCACAGTGCAGTGGTAAATACTCAGCCTTTTAATGACACACATATGCATACACATGCGCATGAACACTTTGAAACAAATGCGAATGTTCTATTTAGTCCACCTTATTGATGACCAGTGAATTATGCTACAGTAGATTTTAGTAAGAGTACCAGTAATTAAATTGCAAATGGTAGGTTAGCATCTGTCAAACATGATATATTAGTGGCATGAAATTTTTGCAAATTGGAACCGACGGCCTTTTTGGTGGCATGAAATTTTCGCCAATTGCCAATGGCGTTCAATGCATACAGTGTAGACAAGAACTTTCACATGCATTTTGTTTTTCGAGAATCTTGGGGCTCGCGAAATTCATGAAATTAAAATGCACACGAACATTTCTTAATTTACAGAATTTGCTGCATGAAATTATAAAGATCAAAACTTGAACAACATGGTTTAAAACTCAAGTTTCGTTTTTAGTAATCATATGATATAGATTTGACTAGCAATAAAGGTCTAAACTGTTTGAAAATCATTTTATCAACTTTGATAAAAAAAACCATAGCCTACCCATGGATTTATGATCGTATATATTTAAGATTTTAATCACATTAAAGAATGCTTGCCAGATACAGCTTTGGCATGTGAGAATGACTGCACACTGTTTGTGTATGGTTTAAGGAAGGAAAGTTTGTTGATTGACAGCACTTTCTGCATGTTTTCCCATTGCTGTGCAGAAAACTATGACGAGATGAACTGCTCAGCGACTCTGTGCAACTCCCACGTAGGGCTCTTCCTCTGCCGCAGAGGCAGGTGTATTCAGGAGAGCTGGATTTGCGACACTAACGTGGACTGTGAGGATGGCTCTGACGAACAGGGCTGCCGTGAGTAGTGAATTTGTCCTGTCTTGAAAGCACTAATATAGAGAGCAACGCAACACTGTGTTTAAGCATACCTTTACAGATAGAGTAAAATTGAAGTGACAGAATGGTGTGAGTTCCAGTAATATTGGACCTGAAACCAGGCAGTTGTGGAATGTCAAAGTTGCATGTCTTTTCATGTCATAGTGATACAGGTAGCAAACAACATATGCAAATTAAGTGAGCGAGATGCTGAATCGTGCTCAATAAGTACCGTCACAATAACTCGCTTTGGGGGAAAACTTTTAGGTTTGTAAACCTGGAGTGTCTGAGTTCAGCCCATCCTCCATGATTTAGACTACGGATAAATGAACAACGCAACAATATTGTGGAAAAGTCCTGACTGCAGTAGGTCATATACTTGACTGTAATGCACATATTCATGGATGACATAATCTCATTCAGGGATGTGATGCTCCGCAACTTAAAAGAGGCTTTCATAGTAACATGTCCTGTGGGAAAAGTGCAGTGTATGTGAGATACACAGTGCATCTGATCTCTGTGTGATCGCTTTGTACTGATATCTGTTTTGTTTGTTTGTCTTTCTGTAGCTATGTCAACCAAAGTCATCACTGCAGCAGTTGTTGGTTCCATAGTCTGTGGGTTGCTCCTGGTGGCTGCCCTGAGCTGCACCTGTAAGCTCTACCAGCTCTATCACAGCGACCCCCATCCTCCGACCCACACATCGCCCCTGCGTGAGATTGAGGACGAGCTGATGAGGCGGGAGGCCCCGCCTTCCTACACTGCCACAATGTCGTCACCTCACTTCGACGAGGCCCAGAGGGCTTTCATA
Source organism: Diadema antillarum (assembly GCF_040938485.1). Lineage (NCBI taxonomy): Eukaryota > Metazoa > Echinodermata > Echinoidea > Diadematoida > Diadematidae > Diadema > Diadema antillarum. The sequence continues at coordinate 211,880 of NW_027271750.1, forward strand.
GAGAGTTTGCAAGCAGCCGCCCAGGCGAGGCAGGCGAGGGATGCCAGGAGGACAAACTCTCATCCTCCAGGTCAACCTTCGAGTAATGTCTCTCAGCTTTTGCCAGAAAGCCAGCCACAGCCTCATGAAAGCCGTGCCGATCGAGGAAATACCGCACAAGACACAGTATCTGCTGATAATAGTGCAGTGGCCAGTCAAGGGCAAGGCAGAGACTTGCAGCAGGAGACACAAGTGGCTCCTGTGAGTGAAGACAACTCATCTCCGTACACAGAGATCGCGGAGCTGCGCCAGCCGAATCCAGTCGGCGACACCGCCAGCAGCTGCACCACTGACACAGACTCGGACACCAATGCTGAGGCAGAGCTGGAGCAGCGGGACTTGGACATCATCCGGGCAGCGACAAATATACGCCGCATCCGGCTGGCGGGTGGGATGCAGAACCTTGTGGATAGGGTAACGGAGCAGCAGAGGGGGGATGCAAGTCAGCGGAATGGGGAGGGCGAGACCAGGAGGCGATCCAGCAGTGGCTTGCAGAACATCATGGAGAGGATAAATCGCGGCAGAGAGAACCAGACTCGAGGGGATGGTGAGCCTGAGACAACCTCAGATGCAAATGCCAGCACCAGTCAGGAGGTCGCAAACCAGGAGAACGACGAGCCACTCGAGGGCTCGGCGGAGGAGAACGAGGGGCATGAGTGCTCTGAAGATGCGGTCTTTTCATCACCGTCCCCAAGTGAGGTCACTGAGCCAGTGAGCAGTAGCAATGGTGATAGCCAGCAAGTCCCAGATAGCAATGAGGAGCAGGCAGCTGAGGAGGCTGCGATGATCCACACCTCCGAGGAGCAGGCTACCCGTGCAAGAGCAAGCAGTGAGGACGATGCTCCACTAAATCTGTCAGACTCAGACTCCGTTGAATTTAGTGGCTCTGGCCTCTTTGAGGATGATGATGCGGCTCTGCTATCGTAGAACACGGATAATGTGTGATGTGAAACTAGGAAGGAGATGAACCTCAAACTTATTTTCATACAGGACAGAGACAATGCTTTCATAAAGATTGAACCATTTTGCGAATAGTTTCAGATATATACTAGTGCTTTCAAGTACAGAATAATTCATAGTGTGGAAGGAGTGTGCATGGATCATGAAAAGTTCTCACAAATTGATTATGTGTGTATCCAACATGTGTATAAGTCCATATTCTTCTGCATTTCTTTCCACCCATCAATTAAGTTTGCTGATACTTGGATTTTTTTTCACTCACAATTTTGTGGATTGGGCGCAACATTCATTCTGAGCATACTCACTGCATCTTTTTTCGAATCCTGCTGTCTTGTTGTCTTCTACACACATGTGGGTGGTCCAAAGTTTGCCTTGTGATTAGCCGTCAGAGTGAAACTCAAATGGACATGTTGTACATTTGCAGACATCTTGTAACAGTTGAAGACCTGTTTGTCAAAGAGGTGTTGACTCCAGAAAAGCATGTTGTCCACACTCCTTTGTGAAAATAAGAGTCTTGAAAAAATGTTTGAGTCATTATGTTAAAGTGCATGGCTTTGTGCTTTCTCACTGTGGAACAGTCTGATCACAGGGCAGGCTTTACGTCAAAAGCTTTCGATGTTTGTTGGTGTTATTCAAGACTAACCTGTGTATTGTCATACTCATCTGACCCCACCCCTGTTTTTTGTTTTTTGTTTTTTGTTTTTTGTTTTTGTTTTTGTTTTTGTTTTTGTTTTTGTTTTTTTTTTGGGGGGGGGGGGAATGTTGTTTAGACTAGCGGCAACCAAGAATGAGCAATATAAGAAGATTTCATATATTGGTAGCCAATATCTCTCCCCTTTCCTATCCCCCTCCTGCCTTTCTCATTTGTTCATCATGCTAAGGGAACTCACAAGGTGTCCAGTCTTTGTCGGTATGTTTTCTGTCTTTGGAATGAAAAGGCCATAAAGACAAGGAGTGACAATCACAGAGTAGATGGAGAGATTTCTTTCATATGTTCATTTTTGCAGCACACTTAGACGTATCTGTCTTTTTGAAAACCCCTGCATAAGTGGAGGCATACATGCCTTGCTGCCAAGAGTCATTAGTGTGAGAGAAGTTTTTATGTATATCTTTCGATAACACGCTGATTATTATTTGTGATAAAGTGTAAATGATGTCATAGTATGCATTTTCAGCAGGATATCATTTTAACTTGAGTACTAGAAAACTTTTCAAATTATGTATAGTATGTATGTTTGGTACCGTTTTGGGTATGAAGAATGTTTTCTATAGCTGTCCACGAGTATAATTTCTTTTGCGCAAGAAAATGTGTAATGCTTTATAATATGTGGTGTAAAACATCAGTTTGTTTGTTTGTTAAAGCATTTGACACTGTCATAATGTTATATTATAAGCTTGTACAAGTGGGATGGGCTCATATCCACTGGTTGCCTCCTTATGCAATAGAAAGAATTTTTATCTTGCTGTATTCTCTGATGCATCTTGGCCATTTAACAATAACAAAACAAGTCCCCCCTTGGAACCTCGCGGGAATGTCTCACCCAAACTTCAGAGAAAATGCAGAGCATTTATCGAAGTAGCGGATGGAATAACAGCAAAGTGAAACTGTGGGACTCTACCATTTGCTTTGATGCCACGTTGGTAATTTGCAGCAAGGAGAAACTTTCTCTGACCCACTATTTCAGCCAACACTTGTATCTGAAACTTCCCTGCAAATATTATAAAATGCAAATCTTAATTCTACCCAGAAGTTATTTTTGTATTTATGTAGGGTGATATGTCCCACAGCTGCTTTTAAAATCAAGCACTTTCACATAGACTTTCATAAATAATAAACATGGAACACCCTTCCAGAGAAGGGTGCCAAGCAGCAAATTTTGTGGAAACAGCATCAAAGTCAGCGGAGTTTGAATGCATTGGTGCTTTTTATGATAATAGAGTACATTCTTTTGCAGGTGCTGTCACGAAGTAGTTATATTTCTCTTTAATCTGAGCTTAACCCAGAATCCTCACTTTGAAATGTGTGAGTGTGTTGTAATAAGATCTATTTTATATCCAGTTCATACCAGAAGTACTTATGCATTGACAATGTAAAAATGAGACAGCCACACATAAATCCATGAATTTTTTACAACTGTAGACTTTTTGTATGTTTAGCCTCGCATAGAAGTCATCAGTATATAGCAATGACTTCTGGGAAGGAAAGAGAGTTTTATATTTCATGCAAGGTAGAGGTGTCAAAAACAGGTGTCAGGTGGCCGTGTAAGTGAAACAAAGTTGCTCAGGTGCCTCCTCCCTGCCCCACCCCCCCCCCTTCCAAACTCATTTTCCAGCCACCTTGATTGATAGAAACACTGTGATCTTAGATTGTATGTCTTTACTGGTCATGTGGATCAGTAAGATATCGGCACTGGATGTAATGCGCCATGCAGAGTGGATTCCTGGGGGCATTTCATCATTCAAATGTTTGGTCAGATATTTTTTCTGACAAATTTGCTGTCAGCCAATCAGATGCAAGTATTTCTGTAGCTTATGACAGTTTGTCAGGAAAAGTTATCTCACAAAACACTTGATGAAATGCCCCCCCAGATACATCGTCACCCACCCACTCCTAAGTGCCCCCCCCCCCCCCCCCCCCCCCCCCCCCCCCCCCCGTAAAGGGGATTGCCCCCTCCCCTACATGTTGTAGAGTGTGCACACTGCAATCTGCGGGTAGTCTATGTGAGGTGCAGTGCAGTTGTGATTAGAGCGTGCAAAGTGCCTTTCCAACTGGCAGAGGGGTTGCAGGAGGCATTCATATGAAGAATTCCAAGGAAACAAAAGGTAGTAGATTGTGTTTGTTACACTTTTACAGACATGTTCTGCCAATGATTGTGATACTTTACCTAATTGTGTAAAGAGCAAATTAAGACTCTGTGCTGTTACTATACGATGAGAAGGGGGGATGTCAATGTTAGGATGCAATCGATGAATGTTTGTGCTCATAATTCTTAAGCAATAAGGTAGTGAGAGATGTTGCCTTGAGTGAATATTGCTTTATTGATAGTATAAGCCTTTTTTGTACATTTTTTCCTACTAGGGGATGTCGATGGAGGGAAGTGTGGGGGTTAATATGACAAGATGACGACACAAAATGCTTGGCTATCTGTTGGGTTTGTGGAGGAAAGAAGTTGTTAAGACTCTCTCATACAGCACTACATGTAGTATCTCCACAGCTTTGTGTAGTGTTAAAGATTGCACACAAATTACACTTGTATAGAAACATGGTGATGATTTTTTATGCCTCCGCCACGAAGTGGTGCCGGAGGCATTATGTTTTCGGGTTGTCCGTCCGTCCGTCCGTCCGTCTGTCCTGCCGTCCGTCCGTCCTTCCGTCCGTCCGTAATGAATTTTGTGGACAGGGTAACTACCAAAACCTTTTGAGGTATCCTCATGAAACTTGGCATGTATGTGTATTAGGGGGTGAAGTTGTGCCTATCAACTTTTGGGTGCACATGCTCAAGGTCAAAGGTCAAAAGGTCAAGGTCAAATGATTAAAATTTCACTATTTCCCCCATATCTATGCAATGCCTAAAGATATTTTCTTGAAACTTAGTGTATACATGTATTACCCAATTAAGATTCTCTGGTGAAAGTTTGGGGTCATGAGGTCAAAAGGTCAAAGGTCAAAAGGTCAAGTAAAGTGTTAAAATTTTACTTTTTTCTCTGTATCTTGGAAATTGTTCAAGGTATCTTCATGAAACATAGTATATGCATGTACTGACTGGCAGTGGTTATCTAGGGAATTCAGGGTTCATTGGGTAAAAGGTCAGGGGTCAAAGGTCAAGGCAATACTTCAAAATTTTACTATTTTCCTTATATTTATGCAATGCCAGCAGGATTATTTTGTTTAACTTGATGTATGCATGTATAACCCAATAGAAATTATCTGGGATTTTTTTTTTTGCCAAGAAGGTCAAAGGTCAAAAGGTCAAAGTGAAAGTGCTGAACTTACTTCTTTCTCCATATCTCGGAAGTGGCTCAAGTTATCTTGAAACTTAATACATATTTATGTATGTTCTGCCTGACAGTGATTCTCTTATAAATCAAAGGCCAGATGAAAATGATAACAATTTACTGTTCAATACAGAAATGGCACTTTTTCTCCATACCTTGAAAATTACTCGGTGCATAAACTTATGAAAGGGTCAAAGTCAAGTTAAAGTTCTTAAATCCCCAAATACATGCTCTCCTCCAATTCATCCAATTAAACATACACGTGTAGGTCAAGGAAGGTAAACATTCAATACATTTGTGACAAACATGTCATTTTGATATTTTGCCAATTTTGTGAAAATGTAATCACACATTGTCCACATGTACTATAGACCCATTAGGAGAATCATGCATTATGGCGGAGGCATACCAGTCGCCATAGCGACATTTCTAGTTTTTTTTAAATTGGAGGATGGTTGGGATATTGATCATCATGCTTTTATGATGGAGGAATGTTTCAACATGGAAAGGGAATTCACATTTTCAAACACGATATGCTTGAAACATATGTTTGACTTCCACAACCACTAGAGTGCATTTCCAAGCGATGAGAAATACAGAATGAGGAGCTTATAGTATTAGCTGGGGGCTGTTGCACTTAGCTCTAAAGTCAATCCTAAGTTCAATTCAACTGATCTTGCAGACAATCTTGGGATCAGTCAGTCTTCAGAAGTTAGGAACTGTTTCACTAATCCATTTGGCAGGGCTCAACACTAACGGTGGCCCGGTGGTCCCGGGCCACCAAAAATGCACGTCGGGCCACCAAAATTTCAGAAATGAAGAATTTGGTGGCCTGATCGGGCCACCAAAAAAGGTCGTATGTTTGCCTTTGGGCCACCAAAAATAAAAGTTAGTGTGGAGCCCTGTATTTGGGAACAATTTTTTTTTGTGCCCACGTTGACTCATTCTAGAATACATTGTAAATGTCTATGTATCCTCAACTAGGTCTGGGCCCCGTTTTATCAAAAGATAAAATCAATTTTAAATTTCCTTACGACACAGGCTGCCATAGACTTACAGTTGAAATCAGCTATATAATCAATTTTAACTCTTCATAAAACAGGGCCCTGATCTGAATCTATCCTAACTTTTGGTTCATTGCTTGGCTCGATATATGTAGCTCCCATGTTAATAGTGAAACAGGGCCCAGGTGTCCTTTCATCTAACTTTTTTTTTTGTCGAACAATGTCCTAGGCCGTGTTACTCACTAAAGCTGCCTCAGATTAAAACACACCAGTGGACACTCATTGTACATTGCAAGGTTGTATAGTGCTTGGCAGCGACCTTTCTAATGTCTAAAAGCTGATGCAGAAAGTGTTGTAAGGAGTATGCAGTATGGGATTTGACATTCATCTTCACTTTCAAAATTTATGTTTACATATATGCTTTTAAACTATTGAACATAACTTGTTATGTGTACTGAAAAAAGCAACAACACTTTTTACACTGTCTAACCAGAGCTCACATTGTATATTATTACCCCACCTCATTCCCCCCCCCCCCCCCAATGAAAATTCAAATTGTATTTAAATGCTGCTTCTCCTAAGAAAGTGTACTCCAGTCATGATTCATATTACATCTTCTCAGTTACAAGTGTGATGCTGTGACCTATCAGATTCCTCTATCTTTATTAAATTACAGTTTTTGTTTACATTACCTATACATGCATACATTGTATATTTACTCTAATCATTAATATAATTGCATATTCTTGCATATACAACTTCCTGATCTATAGGATTCTGCTTATTCTTTTTGTGACCTGTACCTAACGTGTGGTTACCACTTTGCTCTTGATATCCTCCTAATGCAAATGTCATGATGTGGCAGTGATATTGTTGTCACGGAGGTAACTTGCATGGACGATGTTAAAACATCCTGGGGTCCGTTTCATGAGAGTCTTATGAGAGACTCACTAATATGAGAGACTTCATTAAATGGACTTTATTTCTCTTTGAAAGTCTCTCATAGCTACATATGAGCGACCTTGGCCATTCTGAGATTTATGTAAAGACTTTTACGTGATGACTTCATGAAATGGACCCCTGGTCATTGGAAATCCAGAAAAACAGAAAATGTTGCTGTCTACTTGGTGTCAAAGTCCTCAAAGTGGTGCTGGTGATGAAATACATGGAAATTTGCTTTCATATGAACTCGAGGTCCAATGGAGAGGCCTCCACGCTACGTCCCAGCCATATGTGATCAACAGTACTATCCATCCGTAATTCTATTATATTTGCATGTATAGTGTAATGTACATAGCTGATTTCATATTGTGCAGATGACAGGGGGTGACAATGGATTTATATTGTTCCGTTCACTTGTGACATTATCTTTGATAAAATATACGAGTTATGAACGCTTTAGTCAAAGTACTCAGCAGAGGCCAAGGAGGCCATGCAAATGTCAGTACATCTTCTCCACACTTTTTTTGTTTTGTTTTATCCCCCCAAATTCAGTATTGATATTGCTTATGCACTTCTATTACAAAGCATAATATATATCTGAATATATCCTACCTCTCAAAAATGTCCTCATCTTTTCCTCTAGATTCTCCCAAGATCTACTAGCCATCAAGGTGTGAAGTGGGTTGATTGTTGAAAAAAAAATTGAAGTAGAAATCTTGACGTTTGCAAGATTTGAGTATCTCTTATTTTTTGTATAGTATTTCCTTACACATGATTACTGAATAAATGCAGTAGTACAATGTAGTAAGTGGGGTAATGAATTCAAAATACTGCAATTCATGGCAAAGGTTGAAATGACATGTTGTTTTTATACATTTTGTCCAGAGAAGAAGAAAAGTGATTTTGAAATGACATATTGCTTTTATACATTCTGTCCAGAGAAGAATAAAAGTGATTTTCATTCTCCAAAATTCTTTGGCAGTACTTAATTTAGAATACAATGTCTTGGTGTAAAGTGGTTCCATGCTCAGGCATTATTATTAATTTTTCATGTTTTATTTATTTATTTATTTTTTTATTTTTTTTTTTTGAGGGGGGGATCTAACAGGATTTGACGTTGCTTGAAGTATGAGTATTCATTTGTGATACACAAGATGTACAAGTCACAATTGTTTTTTTCTCAATGAATCAAGTGTAGAATTGGTCTCGTCAGAAACCTACCTACCTTTTTTGTCATTAAATAGTCATATTACATGGATTTATTTTTTTTTAGTCCTATTTTCAAATTCTCAGAAATGTTGACAATTTCTTCTTCTTTTTTTAGTTAAGTCGTGGACTACCCACTTGGTTTGAATACGATGAAGGTGAAAACTACACCAGCGTGTACTTTGTGATCAACTCTCATATACGTTTCTTTCTGAGGCTTGCATGACTTACTTACGATCTATGCAAGTCCACCCCACCCTTACAGAGTCACAATTTCAACCCAAAGAATTCAACAGATTACCCCCCTGATATTGGGGTAAACATTGATGAGTGAGAGCACATCATGAGATTGGCTCATCACTAACACTGCTTTGGAGAAAGAAGAATGCACTTAGTGGGCAAGATACACAGCCTAAACATCGAATGCACGCATAAACACTTCTGTGGTGGAGTTATTTTCCTGAAACAAGTTTCCAGGTCAGTGTTACAGAGACTTAGCAGTGGATTCCTTGACTCTTTTGTTTTAGTCTTCAGCAGTGTTTCTTGCCCTTAGTAGATTGTTCAAGCCTTAGATGCAGCCTTTAATGAACATTTTTTTTTGTGTTTTTTTTCACAGAATTAATAATGTGAGATTTGTGTACAACATTTTGAAAATGTGATTTAACAGCAATACCAAGCTACACAGTTGAGAGCATAGCATGTATTCACAATTGTTTGAAACCCATATCTCAGCGTTATTCAGTTATCAAAATCTGCTTAACCGTTTTGTATGCTAACATTTTTTTCTTTTTTTCTTTTTTTTTTTTCTATCACCACTTTCATCCAGGCATCCGTTTGCAGTGATTGGGTGCTAGGGCTTTTCTGTATAATAAATGTTAGGAGACCCAAACTTTGACACACTTCTTATGTCCCTTTATGGCCAACTATCTTCATGAATCCATTTCCATGGTTATGAAGTGATAAAAGTGACCCCATTGAAAAGCAGAAAGATAAGAAAAAAGATCCAAGCGATGTAGTCGAATGTGATGTAGTAGAATGTAGGTCCTACAGAGTTTTACACACAGACACTTAAAGATTACCAATAAAGATTGCTAAAAATGTGTTTGTTCCCAATTCAAGTGATATACATCGTCCAGGATATCTGTGCAGCAGAACTGGAGAGTAAGAGCACTATTATATTGACTATCAAACAAGAATTCCAATTTCCGCAAGATATATATCAGGTGCCAATGGCATTTTCTTGACATTGTATGATTTTATGTTATTTGCACAACTCTGAGTGAACGAATGAGGAGTTTGTTGAGATGCTGTTTATTCTTGAAGAGCTCTCTACTTCATGTTCCATAATGTATTCTGATCAAATGGAATATGACATTGTACGTGTTTTCTTATCTCATTTGTGTAAAGCTCGCGTGATTGCTAAAGATTTGCTTTGTTTTAGGTCCATCATTTTACCGAGTTGCTTTGCATAGCTATAAAGTTTGTACACATGGATGAAACTATGGGATTTTGGTTCCTTTCACCAGAGGATAAAAAGAGAGTATATATTTATATATTTGCTGTAGAATATTGTGATGTATCAGTGTGATGGTCTACGGAAATAGAAAGTTTTGGAAATTTCTGTACCAATAAAACAACTTTGATTGAGATAAATTTTAAAAGACTTTTTTTTGTCTGTGTGTGTGTAGTTGTTGTTGTTTTTTTTTTTCATGTTTATGTGCATGTATTTCACTTTCTTTCCTCCTTCCAGGTCTGTAGGCCTGCATTCTCACGTGCCCGATCATAATTAATTGTGCAATTGAAAACAAAACAAAACATAAATATATACAAATTCCAACACTTTCATGGATAACCAAATATCTTTTATGATCGAATAACAAGAAGAATTAATGTGTTTTATGAGTACAGATGCAACCCCACTGAAAAAAAAAAAAGACAACAGTATGTGTCTTACACAAACATGCTTCCTAGATTACTGAATTACGTATGTGAATCAGATGACTATGATATTGAAACTGGCATTAAGGCACTTGGAAAAACAATAAGAAATGCATGTGCAACAATACTTCTGACATTTCATAAATACGATGGACTAATGTCTTCAGTAAAACACCCGCCCGTTTGGCTTAAATCTTTCATGATTTCTTTTCCTTGATTGAAATATGAAATCTACCACACGAATCACGCCATCTATAACAGTAAACTCTTTAAACTGCCCGTTTTAGTAGTAGTAGTAGTAGTAGTAGTAGTTGTAGTAGTAGTAGTAGTAGTAATAGTAGTAGTTGTAGTAGTAGTAGTACATGTAGTAGTAGTAGTAGTAGTAGTAGTAGTAGTAGTAGTAGTAGTACACTCAGCAAAAAAGAAAGTAAACACTTTTTCAAGTTTTTTTTTCTCATAGACTGTCTGGCTAAAAATGGTGTTTTATATACCATCTTAAAGGTAATCAAAATTAGCTATCAACCTCGTAGGTCAATGAAAAGGTTAACTTTACGCATGAGTAAACACATTCGTTTTTCTCTTCCAAGGCACAAAAGTAAAAATTGCAAAATGGACAAGTTGTTATTCAAGCGTATTTGCTCTTCCATGTGATAATGAGAACAAAAGACAAATTGCAACACAATAGAAATGCAAATAAAATTGCAAAAATCAACCTATGATCTCTATAATGTCTTTGTAACCCTCCAAAGATAAAGAAAGGCAAAAATAATGGAGGAAAATGAACAATCTTCTGTCAAATCCAAAATTAAATGACATAAGAGAAGAAAAATTATGGTAACAAAGAAAGTTAAATTTGAAACGTTATTCCAAATTAAGAAAATTTGAATAATATTTGGTTCTTGAATTTGTCTCATGCTTTCTGAAATTCCTTAATTGAAAGGTAAAATGAAGAAATTCTGTCGATTTTATCACCTTTACGGCTTTCTCCCTATGTCATTTAAAGTTTAAATTGATGGAAAGTGCTTATGTTCCACCCGGTTCAGTTTCCCCACCATGTTTTTGTTTTGAATATAAAGGCAAACAAGGGAACGGAAACTTATTTCTGCTGTTTCATTCATGTCTCTCATTGCGTTAAGTTGGTCTTTTGTTATCATTGCTATCTTGGAGGGCATTTGCAAATGAATTTCAATATGTCCAATTCTGCAATTTTTACTTTTCTGCCTTTGAGGACAAAAACGAATGTGTTCACTCATGCGTAAAATTTCCCTTTGTTTAAACCTACCAGGTTGACAGCCAATTAAATAATCTTTGATATGGTATATGACACATTGATTTTTATCAAAGCCTTCTATGAAAAATATTAACTGGAAAAAGTGTTTACTTTCTTTTTTTGCTGAGTGTATTTAGATTCACCTAAATCCAAAACTATACATACATGTACCGCACATGCAACGAAAGAAGAACAAAGTTATGATGGAATTGATAATTACCTGGTTTGAAAAAACAAAAACAAAACAAAAACAAAAACACGAAACAAAAACAAACAAAACAATTTCCAAATAAGTAGATCTCAAGATAATTCATTCATCGCCTACAACTTGTTTTGTGTCAAATAACACGAATTCACAAGGGAAGGAAGAAGAATAGTGCCAATGGTATACAGACCTTATATCCTTATCAATTGCGATTTCTACAGTTTGTTAAAGAAACATTATAGCCAAACTTACATCTGTTAGAATTAGCGATACATGTATATTTGTTTAGATTTCCTAATTTGCTTTAGAGTATATATCACAACACAACGTACGCGCTATTTGCCTTTGTTGAGACTCGATACATTTTTACATATACAATGGGCATCTTCCGGGATTTCCGGGGTGATTAACCACGATATACTTCTCTCGAAATAATCCCATGGCGACATAGATACGTGGAAAAGCCTTGTAGAAGTAGTGGTTTACGAGTTATCCAACTTATTCTAATTTTTATTCATTGATTATTTTGATTCATTGCATGCATTTTCTGAGGTATGCAATTGCTGCTGCTTCCTAATCTACTTGATACCACCATCGCGGGCAATATTAGCCTACAAGCTGAAATTATATCGGTTAGCAGCTGCTTGCGACAGGTCTTATGCAAACTCGCGTGATACTCATCTCGGGGGTTTATCTTTTTTTTAATGGAAAGTGTCCCTACAAGGCACGAGCCAGATAACAAAATAAAGAGAGAATGAGAAAGAGAGAAAGACAGAGACGGAGAAAAATAGAGTAGGGGAGATGGAGAGAGTGAAATGATAATGAACGAGGAGATGGAGCTGTTCACACGCCTGTTATAAACTCACAATATGTATTCCAGGTATTCCAACTTTACACCCCTTGTTATCTTTCGTTTTAGAAAGGGGGTGGGATGAAGAAAGCAAAGTTATTATGAGTCAGGAGATGGAGTTGTTCACACATGCAAATAATACTCGCATTTCATTTTCAAGTCAATTATACACTTTTTTTATCTTTCCGATTATTTGATTCGATTAATTGTTGTTCTACATAATATCACACATGCATATAACAATACAGTCGATGGGCAGTACAGGATATAACGTCGTAACCAAGAGATACGACCATAATTAGAATCATAGAATGTGAGGTACCTATTAAAAAGCAAAGTTTGTATTGAACAGGTCCCTATAAAAATGAGAATGCTATAGAGTCTTGTGAAACAAACACCATGCAACTATGAGGACGTTGGAAGGAAGGAGGGGGACGTATAGGGGAAAAGAGAGCAAGAAGATAGAACGAATCAAAATAAGAAAATATAACATTATAACGAGAATATATTACATCATGTATGGAGATAGCCACGTATAATGCGCATACCAAGATTCCTCGTTACCCTAGCAACGTATGTTTTAGTGACTTCAGAAAATAATTCTTCCGGAATCTAATTACTCTCAAAACCAATGGCCATGACGGTTGTCCCCTTTCTCTTTCTTGAACAGTAAATGCTGTGCAATCCTGTCTTTATTGATAATACGATGTCAGAACAGTTTGCCACATTTTACAATCCTTATTGAAATAATTTTTTGGTACAAAATTGCACTTTGTTGAATTATGTCATTCGATATCGCTAAGTCTCACTCTGATCAGAATGACTATATTGATGTTCGAGATGCAGAAATGAATCGGCAACCAGATTTCCTAGTCGCTGCCACATACAGTACCGAATCAAATTGGAGAAGTTAGGAAGGGTGTGGCTGGCAAAAATGAGTGAAAACCCAGAAAAATAGAGCCGAAAAAAAAAATTACAAAGAAATTATCTTCATTAATGTTTTTCTTTTGTACAGGTTAGAGTGTATTCCTGTGTCCAGATTTGTAATATCTTCTTCTTTTTCACCGATAGGCTGTCGAAGATGACGTCACTCTTAGAGATAAAAATATTCTTTGCAAAAGAGCACGCTTTTCTCCCTTTTCCCTCACATAGCCTGTGCGCGCGCAAGGACAGACAATAAGTAAACAGATAAATTATGGTTAACGTCGTGATGGTGGGATGTAGAAAGCATTCTTTACCACTCGTCATGGTCAGAATATCATTTTCACCTCTCGTCTCTGTCAGAGTCAGTAGATGTTTAAAGCTCTTTCTATCAGAGCCTTTGACTCTGCTACAGCACGAGGTTGGTAAAATTTCAGGCAACGTCTCGGGTATGTATACAGTTCAACGATTTATCTTTTGACGTAGTCTTTCAAACCTATAGAATCTGTAATTGTTACGAGGACGACATGGTGGTAAGTTGCAATGCTAAGTTTTGCAATATCGTTTGTCCGTCTTGGTACATAGTAAATATTTGGGTATATGTGAGCGCGCATGTATACAGTATGGAATAATTTGTGTTATCCATCCACATAATTATATATGCGTTTCTGTAATGAGTGTTTTTTTTTTTTTCTGTCACCACGTAAAAATCCATGGCTGATGTCTGTTTGTTCGAACTTGCGTGAGTCCTACAAAGTCTGACTGTTAGATCATGACACTTTGCGTCATATGTGGTGGGAACGACAAGTAATATGGTCCGTCTTTTGGATAATTATTGTTTCTGCTCCTTTTTATTGACCGCTGTTGATATTGGAGAGTCAATCTATGACCGATAGACAAGCTTGACTGTACATTGAGTAAATTAAAACAACAAATAAGATATGATAATTGTTATATATCATACTGAAAGGCTATATAGGAGAGTTGAATGTTATTGAGTCATTTCACATGGCAGCCTGTATTATGGCGACCTTTAAGAGGCTCAAAAAAAAAAGCGCTTCTCCGTCACGTGACCGAGATCTTGCCTGCACAGAAACTATACCATTTCTGTGTGTCCTTTGTTTTCATCAATTGCAAAGAATGGCATTTCTTGAAGTTTTTTTTTTCTTTGATCAAACCACCCTATAGATGAGCAACATAAAAGGATGAAAATGGACAGAAATGTTTAAGCCATAATTCATAGTGAACATGACATGGCTTGTTATTTTTTGAGGGAGGAGGGCCTTTGGCTTTGACAATGATTGCGATGCGTTTTATTTGATTTATGCGTTAATTTCTTACTTTGCATTTGCTTTGTATACTTTGTATAATACATTGTCTTTATCTATGTAGATAAATTGCATGTATGTATTTGATATGTACTGGACCCCTTTGAAAATCATCGTCTGCTGACAGGGCGTCCAACCGGCAAGTGGAACAAGACTTCATATCATAGCATATATCATAATTATCTTAGGTGATTGTGAAATCTCAACCGTAGTATTTTGTTTACACTCAGATCCTGCAGGTTTTTCTGACTTTGCGAAAAGATCATTCCGCGGGCATAAGGTAGGTTTGAAATAACAGTAGCGAAAGACTTTCTTCCCATATGAGAATGTGGAATTACGAACATTTCGCGCATAATGTAATAAGTGTTAAACAGTGGAGGGACGTCATGTGCATTGGTTAAGGCAGCCGTTTCGAGATGCAGTTGAACGCAATTGTGGATTTTAAAAAATGCATGAAGTGGTCCTTCAAGTATATTGCTGAAATTTAGATTTTAAATTTCCCGATCTTTTTTCAGGAGCGATCATGCGATGTAAATCGTGCATCACTTTGGATGCAATTTCCTTCAAATAATATGTCTCAGAGAGAGATATGCCTAATACTGCGTCAACATCATGCCCACAGTAGGTCCAACTCTAATCATAATAAGCGGCATTGATCTCAACTACAGAGTGTGTAGGCTTAAAGTAGTGTGTGGAGGGTGGGGTGGGTTTTTCTCCTCCAATATGCAGATTACTCATAATACTTACTGTATTTTGTTGTAGTTTAGCAAAGAATCATGCGCCCAGAAGTAAACCACCTGTCGGTGCGACTCCTCACCAGAGCTATGGTGACGCTGGTCCTTGTGAGCTTGCGGCGTTGTCCTGGAAACCTCGTTCGGGCATCACCGTCCACCGCTGATGAGGAAGACTTTGAGAGGACAGGAGTTACCAGCACTGATACCATGACGACCAATAACCAAGCCGTAATGTTGGGTACTGTGTTCCAGAGTGAGAACCAGAGCTCGTTTCTCCTGTCCACTCAGACTCAGTTTACGTCCAATGAGAGTGATGTATTGAGCTCCACGAGTCTGTTCCCTCCAGGTAAATATTTCTTGGGCAATTACCATTTGTGAGCCAAGCATATATATATTTTTTTTTTCAGCAGTCTCTTTAAGTTTTCAACAGTCTTCTGAGCATGGCTGAAGGAATCAAAACTGCTTCGACGAATTTGCAACAATGTGTTATATTTACTCTGCGTGTCTTCTTCACTATAATCACTGTTCTTCCAGAGGGCAAGCAATGTAATAGTACAATTCAGGCAATTTAGTTATTGTGTTAGAAACAGCACACTCCAGATGCTAATTCAACTTCATCTCATCTTTTTTTTTTTTTTTTCAAATGAACCGTGATTTAAGCCATATAATATTGTTTTGAGTAATATTGTTGGTCTTCGTTACATTCCATGCCCTTTGTTCATTATTGACCGAAGTGTCTTCTCATTGTCATTTTTTTTTCTTCTACACTGCAAAAAGTCCGGTGTTAAATAGTGAACACCGAACTGGTGTTAGATTTTCGGTGCTCATTTATGGTGTTAAATTAACACCTCCGGGTGTCATTTCCAAATTTTAAACTGTTTTTTGAAGAGTTTCTTAGTATCTGCACTTCTTGTTGATTTTTAATTTAAACAAGACGATCAAGAATTTTACATTAAAATACTAACTTTTTGAAAAAATTTGAAAATAAATTTACACCAAAGTAACACCAGCTGGTGTGGTCTCTTATTGAAGCTGGACGGGCGTTAAACCATTGATATTAACATCAACAAATATCAAATCAACACCATGTGGTGTCATTTTTGAATTAACACCAGTACAGTGTCAAAATAACACCAGGTACAGTGTCAAATTAACATCACGAAGTGTCAGGTGAACACTTTTCAACACCATCACAGTGCATTTTTAACACCTGTGGGTGTGGTCCTTTATTGAAGTTTGATCGGTGTTAGATTTTAACATCCGTGGTGTTAAATCTAACACCGATGTTTTTACAGTGTAATAGCTCATTATTATGACTTTATGCGCTTTTATCTGTATTGTGTATGTGTGTATGCGCGCGCGAGCGCGCGCGCGTGTGTGTGTGTGTGTGTAACTGGCTCTTTTTGTATGCTCTTCTTTAGGAGTATAGACATGGGGTGACATCTTTGTATTACGACGAAGTACAGACGTGAAGCATTTTTTTTTTCATTGTACGACGAAGTACAGACGTTGGGTGTCTTTTCAATGTCGAACCATGATGTTTGCCATGCGTTATGAATGTTATATGTATGTTCTTTGTCACATTTTACAAACGTGCCATTTTGCTTTTGTTATTACCGGATCCGAGAGCACCGTATCCAGCCATAATATGACTTTGTGCGGTGTTTTCATATTTAATCTACGTCTGCAAGTAGTTGGATGAATAAGCACGTTGAATTGAATTGCTACATAAATATCACTGCGCAACTGTAGTCGGGCGACAAAGTTTCACTCGTGCTTATGCATTATACTAGTACATTAAAGCAATGCGCAGTCACCTACTTACTTATCCACTGTAGTCAATGAAGCAAAAATCCATTAGACGTTTCGGATTTCATTTTGTTATTCCTCACCTAACATAATATCCTGATCATCCACATTCCAGAGCTTTTCCTCAGGTGTTACTGAAATATCAAGCAGTACATATAATCTTGAAGAGATTTCTGCATACATTTGATTCAAATTCAGTGTAAAGGGAATACAATTGTACAATGTAGTGATATTGCACGAAACTGTTGCTCACAATAATAAACGTTCAAACATGAAGTCATAATAACGAATCTATACAAGAGATGAAAAAGGCATCTCTGAGGAGGACGATATATACTGATTCCATGTTATATATTCTCTTCGATGTGAAACTTCAAGCTCTTTATACTGTGCAAATTGCATATTATACTGCAATATATTTCACTTTTTACATCTAATCAAAGTCAAAATATTTAAGATGTCAAGTATGCTTCGTCTATTCTTCATTTTTTTTTTCCGCACATGTTCGCTTGTATTGTCTTCAACAGCTTTTCCATAAAATGTCTTCACTTTATGGAGCACATTATTACATGCGAAACGCATTTCATAAGTATTGCTTTTTCAAAGTTTTATGTAAGGTACCATCACATAGACTAAAATTCAATCTTTTTCGATATTACACTCATTTCATAACTAGTTTTTTTTTTTTTTTTCTTCGTTTTTCAGCAGCTTCAATCTCAAATTCTTCAAGTTGATGAAATGGATATATCGGTTTTGCATTTAACACTTCACGTAATGTACTTGATATACTTGTAGCTATATTCTTATTTGTTTTTGTATGAAAATGCGTATACACAAATTTTGCAACATTTTTCATTGTTGTTGTTTTTGTTTCACAGTAAGTAAACCGTTTTGACATAACTATCTACATGATCATATAGTGCTATCGACATAAAGGAGTTTATCCATAACACCAAATCTAAAAGTGTGTGAGAAATCAACTGCATTATCAGTTATTCAGATGAAATTAGGTGTTCAGGCAGAAACGGTGATCATATACGTCGATGAATTCTCGAGACAAAACACACGCGCGCACACACACACACACACACATACACACACACACATGATTATCCTTACAATAACATGCATAGCGTGCAGAATTAACTTTGAGCTGATATTTTTTTTTTTTTTTTGTGACGAGGACAATTTCCTTCCCTTTATATACCCGTATAAGAGCATGTTTGAAGTCCATAACAACCGGTGAAAATATTTGCCTTGTTTTATGATGTATTAGCACTGTATTATCGCATTTCACTCTCCCTTTTGTGCCTGCCGATGATTGTGAAAGCTTATGTTAACTTTCGTCTGGTGCCGCTATATTTAGACAATTAGATATATTTCTTCCGAGTCTTCGATGCACTCTCACCTCACTCTCCTGCACGATAAATACCGCATTAGCCCTTTTTACGACGTGTTTGCAAAGTCATCAATCAAAATTACAACCACAGTGCTAAGAACACCAAGGTTAATAGGTTACACCTCCTTACTACTGTGTTGTCAAAATTATATTTGAAATAATTATAAAAATCCATCTATCCCGTTTTACAGTGAGTACATAGCATCAAGTATCAGTAGGCAGAACATGAATGAATGTGTATAAGAGATGATAATGATAATACTAATAGCAATTATTAAAAAAAAATAAAAAATGCTAATAACATGTTGCACATTACGATGTCATTGTATAGTAAAGTCTTCTCTCCTGTATAAAGTGGAAAGTGTAATTCTGATGATCAATGAAAGGTCTTCGTGCTCCAAAGGGCTTGTCCATTGAACTTTGTTCTTGATACCATAATATAATACTGTTTGTGAAGAGGTGATACAAAAGCCACTATTTTAGTGATAACACTTTATTAGGGGCCTAAAATGCTCTCACAGTGATCGCTGTTAACCCGTCGAAATTTGAATTATGTCAGGGCATTAAATTGAAATATAAATAATTCCCAAACATAATTATTATCAAGCGAAATTCACTGCATCACTAAATTCCTGGCTCAAACGCTAATCGGGCACTCTCCTGGAATTGTAGATTTAGTGGACTTTGTGGACGGAGACTTAATGACGTCATATCCTGAAATCCCGTTCACGTACCCCTGATCATTGAACAGTCGTCCACTAGTTCTTTGTGTGTGTGTGTGTGTGTGTGTGTGTGTGTGTGTGTTTTGTTTTTTTTCGTTTGTGTGTTTTTTTTTTTTTATTTTGCACTCTACGCCGCAGAAAGCGCAGACGAATAAAAACAAAACACTTGCATCTTACCGTATGGAACCTACGCGCTGGGTGCGCTGTAATGGCTGGGTGGATAAGACTCCTGGGACTCCCAATCGGAGGACCCGAGTTCGATTCCCGCCCAGTGCTAACGTCCTTGGACAAGATGTTTTTACCCACCTTGTCCATCTCGACTCAAGTGTATAAGTGGGTACCGTGCAACCCACGGTAATCCAGGATAGGCTAGGATAATGATAATGGCAGGGCCCTCAGGTAGAGCAGAGGCAACACTGAAGAGGCTACCCTGGGTAGATAAGACCTTGTTATTATCATCATTATCATGATGGGGTCCATGATCTTTCGAACCAAAGATTGCCCGGAGTTTACCACTCCCCCCCCCCCCCCCTTCACCTAGATTAAAAATGCTCCGCACACTTGACCTTTACGAGCCCACTGCACCAGATACCTGTGGTCAATGTTTTCATTCAAATCTTCTTCTTCCTCTTCCTCCTCCTCTTCTTCTTCTTCTTTCGCCTCGGAATATTTTCAAATCTGAATTGGACAAAGTATGTCGTTTCCTTTTACACGTATTTAATAATTGCCATACTTTTGGAACGTCATATGGCAACACTTTTCATTTGCTCATCCGAAACATGACTGCTTCCTGTTTTGCTTTTTTTTTCATTTCACTGGTAGAAAACAGAAGGAAGTTGCCATCTACGAACTGTTTTGATGATATTGCTTTAGAACGTTTTTGTACTCTAAAGAAATGCTAACCATTTTTTTTGTATGAATATCTCTTGTGTAACCAGTGAAAATGCACCTTCAAATATGAACAACCACATTGGACAACCGTTGTGCTTTTCAATTTTTAGGTAAAACACTGATGATTAATGAGACCTTCTCTTAATCTTTGACTCTTGCGACCCAATGCCTCCTATTCTGTTGAGGCTCCGGAGTGCTATGTGGCTGTTTATTCCCTCGATTGCAGTCGAAAGCCTAGTAGTGCATTATTAGTTTGAAAGCAGCCTGCCAATGAAAAAACAAACAAACTTGAATGCTTGGTGAGATTATCCTTCTCATCATTACAATTTGATGGAAAAGAGAATAAAAAACCTGACATTATATGGCTTCTGAAAGTGGTGCATGTTAAAGCTTCAAGGCTTTGACTTGACTTTCGTAACGGAGATTCATTACATAATAAAAACAAATCGTGTAAAGGTACTATAAGTATTTATGAAGGTTATTTTGATTGCGTGTGCATGTATGTACGTAGTGTAGATAATATTCGGCACATAATATGTGTAGCTAGAGTTAAACCATCATCGCCATTCATTTCATTCACAGTGTCTTCGACGGGTGAAACATTTGGGGACACCAAGTTCTCTTGGGCGCCTATTCCGTGGAGCGTGTGGAACGTCGTTGAAACCGTGTCCGCTGTGGTGGGAATTGTAGGCAACCTACTCGTCATTGTAGTCATTCACAAGCGGCGGCACAAAAAACGCTCGACCGACCTCCTCATCAATGCCCTCGCTGTGGCGGACTTCCTCACTTCCCTGTTCATGCTACCAGTGCCCCTGGCGAGAACGGTGCCTGCAAATGGGCCGTGGGGTTGGGTGTACTGCCGGCTGATCTTCAGTATGTATTTCATGTGGGTCTGCGTGACTGCCTCCATCTACACCCTCGTCGCCATATCCATTGAACGATACATTGCCATCGCACATCCAATACATTTTCATAGCATGGTGACCAAGCGGCGCGTCAATGGGGTCGTCTGCGTTGCCTGGCTCATCGGATTCGTGGTTCCGATTCCATCGAGGTTCGTCTTCATGGTCGGCGAACAGACGAACGAATGTATTCTATCGTACTCAAACTCGACATTGGTCGTCTTCATTCCCTTGTTCCTCGGCGCCACCCGTGTCTTCATCCCAGTCGTGGTCCTGGTGACGACACAGTTGGCCATTGTGAACATCCTCCACCGGCAGTCGAGGCGCTTCAAGACGATCGCGAGCACCAACACGACGCTGCCGTCGTTCCATCACGTTGCCAAGACGCGCCTTGTAAGAATGATGCTTGTAGTTATGGGTTTTTTCGTTCTCTGCTGGAGTCCGCTCTACATTTATTTCGTACTGACCGGATTTCAGAAGATACAGTTGACTGATGTCGTCAACACACCCATCTATGAGGGTTTGACTACCCTTGGTTTTTACAACTCCTGCGTAAATCCCATTATTTACACATTACGTAGCACGAAATTTCGCGCGGCCGTCAGAGATATGTTCAAACACGCCAGCGACGGCAAGTCCGACAGCAGCGAACTCTTCTAACGAATAGTCGTTTTTTGGCATCCAGTCACTGCCGAAATATAATCAGCTCTGTGATTTGCATCATAAGGTTAGACCAAGGAGGTTCGAGAGATGGAGTTACAACAGACTATAATTATTCAATCAGCTGTCAGTTTTCTATGGATGGACACAAAAATTCTACAGGTGCATTTGTGCCTTTGATGTTCGATGCTTGAAGGCGCCATCTTTCTGAGCAATCTGAAGATTCATTTTTAACGCTAACCATCTTTCTGAACAATCTGAAGATTCATCATTTTAACGCTAAAATAATATCGGGTATATGCTGCTCGTTTATATATCAAATGCAATGAAATTTCACCTAATGATAAAGCATATAAAACAAAAGTCAATTCCGTTCGAAAATATGTGCAAAAGTGTAAATCTGAGCTGTATTTTGTGAAAGTGTTTGAAATTTTACCCTCATGGAAAGCCGGTTTTATCACTTTTCTCCTTATTTCCGCCAAATGAAACTAATATGGTATCATCTTCGAGTATAGTTCTTTATAAATTAATATGTCAGATTAGCGTACAAGCACGTACTCTCGAGTAATTTTGATATCTATTTCAGCAATATTTGAGCAATTTCTATTCGCGCACCCCCGTGCCTTTACCATTGTCTACCGCCAATCGTTTGTAAGTAGGGATAGCGAAAAATAATTACCATCACAAAGACATATCTTCCTTGGAAAGTGGCTGGTGATTATGCAATGAGACACGAGTCAATTGTCTTCGCATCTGAGCGGCAGATCCAGTTTGACTCATACTTCAGATATTTTTGAGTGGCGGCTTCGAGCATGGGATCAAAGCGAATAAAACTGTTGTGACTCCATTTCTCGAACCTCCTTGGTTAGACTTAGTAATCATGACCGTTCTCTCATAAGGGAAAGTTGTACCTATGGACACCTCTAGATAATGATTCGCAAGTGAAATTTCTCTTTTGAAGATTGTCAAACTTTTTACATCTAGGAAATAGTTTGAGAAGTACCGACAAAATCATGCACAAATTTTTAAGAATCAAATAGTGAAACTGAGAAAACAATGCCACAAAATTTAATAATATTTATAATTGGCCTATTTAAAGATTCTGTACCCGGATTTGTTTACGAACAGCTACATTATACAGATGATTGATTTCTGCGATTGAAAAAAAAATGAAAAAGAAATGTACTATGAAAGTGATTATTTTTCAAATTCGTGGCAGTAAACAAGTGCATGGTTTGACAGCTTATGTTCAATGTCATTGCTAACCTAATGAAATTGTATATTTGCTTGAAATTTATTTGATGTTAAACGATAACAGACAACTGAATTATGATTAGAAAAAAATAATCAGCACATATTATAAATTTGGTCGAATCAAATTGTTTGAAAAAAAAACACAAGAAGTTTCACAAGATGCGTACGGCCGTATCTTGGGGAATTTTTGTAAAGGAAAGTATAGGACCTATGCTCCAAATGCTCTAGATTTGGCGATTCTGTATGTGTTATTTGAATTATGAAATGTAAGGTAACGTGTGTTTTTTTCACATTTCAATTATCTCTAGATATGACATTAAATTGTGTCGTAAGCAACGCATATACTCTGAAATACTCTGAAATTTAGGGAATGGTTTTGGGTTGATATTAAAATCATGCCTCTCTTTGAGCCATACTTTAATAGAATTTAGATGTAAAATCAACTCAGTTGTATGTTATTTAGTCACCCGTTTGTTTTGCTGCAATTTTTTCTTCTTTTACCAGTATGTGTTGTCTTTCATGTTATTTGTAATTGCTTAGTAAGAATCATTTTATAAATCTTTTTAGAATAAAAATTACTATTTAAAGGATTTTGGCCTTTGTTTGCCCCCTACAGTTGATATAATTCTATTTCGTCTCTTACTCTCTCTTTCAAGTGTGTTTGTATCTTTGTATTCTGTAAGTCATTAATTTTGTATCAGTTTTTGTATCTTGGCTTGTTTTGATCAAAGTTTTGTGAAAGAAATAGATTTTATTTTGAATGTGAAAATTTGAACAGAGACATTTATGGTGATTTGATGATGTCGTGTCATTACGGCAAATATATGTTATTATCTTTACCTAATTTCCTCCTTTATACAAGAAATACGAAGAAGAAATTATATGCTTCTCATCGAACTTCAGAGCAGTGATTCACTGTAATGATTACTAAATGATAAGGTACCAGTAGTTGAGAATTATTATTTTGACAACTCCAATTAGAGACCAATAAGAGAGATATGATACAGTATTGACTGATGGTTTATATTTTGTATCAGTTTTTGTATCTTGTTTTGTTTTGAACAAAGTTTTGTGAAAGAAATAGATTTTATTTTGAATGTGAAAATTTGAACAGAGACATTTATGGTGATTTGATGATGTCGTGTCATTACGGCAAATATATGTTATTATCTTTACCTAATTTCCTCCTTTATACAAGAAATACGAAGAAGAAATTATATGCTTCTCATCGAACTTCAGAGCAGTGATTCACTGTAATGATTACTAAATGATAGGGTACCAGTAGTTGAGAATTATTATTTTGTCATTTCCATTTAGAAACCAATAAGAGAGATATGATACAGTATTGACTGATGGTTTATAAATGGTTTATAGTGTTTTGTGAGCGAATATATATATATATATATATATATATATATTACTATGTGTGTGTGTGTTCATATATGTATATGTATATAATATATGTATATTTTATATCTTTATATCTCATGTATATATATATATATATATATATATATACATGTAAACATATACACTGAACTTATCAATGTTTAGCACTTCTTATAGGCCTAAGTTAGCTTGAGAACAGAATGCAGAGTCTATATCAAAATTGCTACTCAAAGAGAGTATATCCGCTCAATATAGGGCGCCACCTAATGCGCAGGTTGCCGGCACAACTTTGCAGCACTCGATACCCAAGCGGTCATGAATAATAATAACATTTACACAGAAAATATATTGCCTATGATGCTGCATTGTGTATCATTTCAGGATCAGTAGAGCATTTAATGAGTATTGTCCATCGACCAAACGAGAAGATGCATTGTTAATGTAAATATAGGGGATACCCATTTAAAGACATACATACTTTTGAGTTCGGACACCTCAGATCACGGACGAGAGCATCCCGTTCCCATTACGGTACTATACCAAGCAGTGATTCCGGTCTTATATGTTGTCCATACATGGACTTCCGCATATAGACTCATGTCCCTTATCATACACACGCATTCGACACACTGCCGGGCAAGACGAGTCGCACATGTTAAAAAAACCGAATCCGCAAGTTGACGCCCCTTTTCGCATGTCGTGCGCAAGTAACTCGGTGATATCAAAAATTTGTGTTCTTCCGTATAAGAATAGCGCGTGTAAGGGACCTTAGTACATATTTAGTGTATCGATCGGATGTCTAATCAGTGAATCTGTTGTTCGGGGATTGTGACGTGATTTCAGGACTTTATTACCGGCGTTTAAAATAGCGTTCTGCCGCATTCGACCAGTACTCTATTACTGCCGCAAAACCGGGCTACTGAGGTTCTGCTCTCGGACGCTTGGGACATAATTTGCCCACTGCTGTACCGTCTCCCCGTAGCTGACGACATCTGAGGCGGATCTTTTAATTGGCTTAACCACTTCTCCAACGGGGATCACTCCACAGCCGATATCAACATGAATGAAAAGGTGTTCGAGAACGAGAACGAAGTGATCGACGCATATACACGCGTGAGAAGCGACGAGAACGAGGAAACGTGGTAAGAAAACTGAAGATGTCTTGCAATAATTGAATGTTAATTCTTATATTCTTGTCTCACAATTTTGAATGGCAGCACCAGAAACATCTGTACGACTGCAGCCTGCTGCATTACAGTATTGCCTCCTGCAAATTTAAGAAGTTTTCGCAATTTCTACAACTTCATGTCTATAGCAAGGAGGTCTGAGGCTCGCCAAATGCACTAAGGCCTCTATGTCTATGTGTGTGTTTGTGTGTGTTTGTTCTGTTCTCCTTTTAATGATAGGTAAATAGACACTTGCATTATTTTGTCATCATCAATTTCTCAACTGATATTACTGTCGGCTATAGACTTTTTAAATGACAATAGCGCACGATATAGGCATAACCTTTGAAACATGAACCTTTTTTTATGAGGCCTGATAAAATATTATTATGTTTGTTATAACTTTTTTTTTTGCTTAAAGAAGTAAAAGGTTACCCGCAGTTAGAGGACACCTGAATACACACACACACACACACACACACATATATATAGACGTTAGATGTGTACGAACATGTGTGTGTGTGTGTGTGTGTGTGTGTGTGTGTTATAGGTAGGCGCTTGTGCGCGGGCGATATTCTTTGCACAGCCTGTTACGCTTGAACGATCTGTGAAAGAGTTGAATACTAGAATTATTGTCTTTATTGATACCCGTCCTTCACTTTATCTTCTTTGTCTCTCTCTCTCTCTCTCTCTCCCTCTCTTTCCATCTCTTTCTGTCTCCCATTCTCTGCCATGCTTACGGGCAAAAGGGCAAAAGTGAAATAGTGCAGTACATTAAGAAAGTGAGCTTTGATCTATGTATATTTTGAAAAAAAAAACATCCTCATCCACACACACACACACACACACACAAAAACCACGTTACATATTCAATTAATCATATCAATGACATGTTTTTACTTTTTAATTATTCCGTCATGTTTTATATAATTCTATCATATGTATATGATATATGATATATGATGTATTGATGTAATATATTATGAATAATATATATATATATATATATATATATATATATATATGTGTGTGTGTGTGTGTGTGTGTGTGTGTGTGTGTGTGTAAATACATAATATGTTATGTTGCCATAGGTAGGAAATATCGAGTGAAGCAAGATAAAGCAAATCAAACAACTTTTGCAAAGCTGAGGGATAAACTTTGACTCCTTGTTTTATGGGTGTCGAGGGGTTAGTGTAATGATTATGACCAAAATGTGTTCATAAATCTTGGTCCGATAGGAATTCTTAACTCTTATCAACTGGCCAATTTCATTAATAGCTTCCATGAGAAAGCGTATACTTCCTCTTACTCAGCGTGTAAACAAACCTATCTTCTTTCGTTGCCCCTCGATCATTCGGATTTGTGGTCCCAAATCTCCTTGACTGCTTTCCAACAGGTCATTTGCTGCCTTCAAAATTAAAGTAGGGACAGCAACATACCAGCAAGCTGAAACTGGTTTAATCCTTTCTGTACCAGGGACTTTGGACAGTGCGTGCAATGCTATGAGGTTTTCTGTATCAATTGGCACTCAAGGCACATAAGGGGTTAACCCTCACAGAACCACCACTCCATAATGCCATAGATGTTGTACACAAACAGATTGTCGATAGCAATAAGAGGGTGAATGAAGAGCGCGTTGAGGGAAACGGACGCATGTGCGATCGATGCCCACTTGAAGCGCTTGAACGGTATACGGCTAACAAATCGGTCAATGTAAAATCTCACTTTTTCTCAGCGTCAGCTCAGAAGGAATGACTGATTCCACGGTAATCATTTGCCATAAATGTTTTTATAGATAATTTATCATAAATGCCATAAATCATGTCGGACCCCTTTGTTTTGTTTTATTGTAATAATGTTATCCACACTACAGGGTTGCAAGACAGTCAAGCTTCGTACTTATTTTTGGTAATTATTTTGTATGGAAATTAAGATGTACCGTATGTGATCATATTACAGGTGTATGAAATATAAAACGAAAATTGTTGAAATTGTTAAAGAAATAACCATTTTAGTGTGTAATGCCATATTTATTTATACAATGTTCTGAACTTGCTGAACATTGATGTAATTGTAAAGCACGTCATGCAGAAAATAAATCAAATCAAACTAAATCAAATAGTTATTTTAATTTGTTTTATATTCTATCTATTCAAGTAGCAATATAATGGGATCAATTCAGAGCATGCAAAAGTCACTTTTCCTCGAAATTATTTTGAATGAAAGTGAATGAACATAAGCAGCAAATCATAGGATACCTGATATGAGTTAAATCAACCTTAATGATACATTTAGTAACTTTATGGCGGTTTGAATGCCAGTGAAGTATCTCACATGGGTTCCTTTTAAAGCCGCAAGAACAATCCTAAATTATGTGGATGATAATAATATATGAACACGGTCATTCCCCTTGCCACTCATCGTAATAATGATTATGATCAAGTGCGCTTAATTGACACTTGAGTGTAGTGTGTGTTTCCTCCTCCTCCCCCTCTTCTTCTTCTTCTTCCTCTTTTTCTTCTTCTTCTTTTTTTGTGTGCTGTAACTATACTCAGTAACACGACCTATCGTCCTTCTTATACAATGATAATGCACAAGTTGACCCGCAAAATAAGGTCGACCACCCTTTTTTCGTGTTTTTGTTTTCGAGTTTGATTTCAATTTCATCGAACCATGACGTAAATTTTATGAGCTTTGTGAGTGTTATCTAATTATCCTCGTCGTGTGTCTTTTAATTAGGGACTTGGGATGTTGGTGTTGCTGTATTTCATGCTCCCCCGAGTGTATATTTTCACCGGGGTGTGCATTAACAACACGTGACGTCTGCCATTATGACATCATGCTGTGGATGTCTGCATGTGTGTACTCATAGTCGTGGCGTGACTCATGCTCGAGGGGGGCTTTCTACCTTGTCTTAGTCACTCACGATCTCTCTCACCCCGCAAAAACCGAGCTATGTGCCAATGAATGACTGTACATCGTCAACAAATCAAGACCCCCATCCCCTCACACACACACGCACACAGCTAATAAACGCCATTCTCTCGTAACATCTACCCTGCATGGCACGCTTATATATACATACAAACATATCAAAACACACTTATCGATCCGGGACATGATGAAACAAAATATCCGAATGCCACTCGAGGTCTTCCTGGTCCTTGCACGACTGTTCGAGGTCATTGATGTCCATCGTCGATGAGCGGAGTCTGTGCCCCGTGGGATGGGGGTGGGGGGGGGGGGGGGGGCTATGGCACGGTCCTCTGGTTTTTCAAAGAATTTCTTAAGGGCTTTTTACACTTGTAAATTTTTGCTTAGCCCCGGACCAACGGTGGGGCTAAGGGGGGGGGGGGGGCCTTAGCCCCACCGTTGGGGCTAAGGGGGGGGGGGGGGCCTTAGCCCCACCGTTGGTACGGGACTATCCTTAGCCCACTTTCTGTTTACACTCGTTTTTGCCAAAGTGGGCTAGCCCCACCGATAGTACGGTACTATCTGGCCCTGCAAAATAGCAGGGGTTAGCACCGCAATTGCGGTGCCAAGCAAGTGAGTGTAAACAGAACGAAAAAATAATCCTGGGCTAAGCGACGGAGACGAAGTCCGACCCTCACTGACCAATCAGAAACGAGGTAATCAAGTGCTGCCGGTGCGTGCGTGTACGTGTACAGTACACAGCGTAATTATGAATATTCATGTGGTTTGGAAAGTCTGGGGCTAAGAAATACGAGTGTAAAAAGGTCAGTTTTCTCCTTAGCCCCGGACAAGAGATAGTACGGGACTAATTGGCGAGTGTAAAAAGCTGAAAAAAATTGGTACGGGACTAACGATAGTCCTGGGTCAGAGAAAGTCCGGGGTTAAGAAACACAAGTGTAAAAAGCCCTATAGACTTCGTTGAGCGTGGCGGCTCCGTCTTCATTCACAATTTTGGCTGTTTTCAGACAGCCGACTGATTCATAATGAAGCATCTCAGTGGGACTCTCGGTTCCATGGGAATTGTTCCATAAAAGGCCTTTGAAAAGCATGTCTAATAGTCATGTCTGCATAGACATGAACCCTATTTCATATTTTCGTAATAATGACATTTTTGTTGACGTCATCATGATTCATCAGTCGTCACTTTCAAAATAATGAGGGCATCACAGTTAACAGTCATGTCATGTATTTGTTAATCCATCCATCCAGTCCTGGATGTCGAAATTGTTGAAATGTTATTTTGTTTTTAACTTAGGATGGGTAAGCATGTCATTTAGTCGCTGGGGCGACAAGACTTCGTATTCACCAAAAAAAAAAAAAAAAAAAAGTCAAATGTTCAGGAGAGCATAAAAACATGGCAGCCAAAGCACTGTATCAAATTGGATTAGCCTTTCCTTTGACATGCCGTGGTGGATTCATTTTTGGGTAAGACAGCTAGGATTTAGACAGGACATCCCTTAACCGATTATCTGACCATCAATCCAAACAAGTCATTTTCACCAAAATTTCAGATACGAGGTCTTGTCGCGTTATCTGTATTATTCAATTGATCATTTGCAAGTCTGCTTTCCAAAAGATTAGCTAATCCATGACTTCGATTTCAGTGAAGGACTGGATGTTTTTTGATTAGCAATGTATGCCACGAATTTTATCCTACATACTATGCCCACACATTGTTTTGTTTTGTTGGGGTTTTTAGCCCTTAGCAACAAGTGGCTTAAATACGTTCGAAGCCACGTTCTTCTACGTCTCCCATCATTTCAAATCCGTGAGAGCGTGTATTAGATGCAGAATCCATTGGGAACCTTGCCTGCGTCTAGCTTCCCTCACCGATACTCTTCTTCATCATTCAATGATGAACACTCAGCTCCCCTGAAACCGCTTGTGTTCAAAATTCGACTTTACTGTCTATTTTTCAGCGAAATGTTATGACAGTGCATGGTGTCTGCTTTGTTTCCATTCTTTAACGCCATCATTAAAGGGGACCTTCAGATGATTTTCTGACTTTTACATTTAAACAACTATAAATTAGTTAAGCTGAGTACAGAGTTTCAGAATTTATAGTGATTGGGATGAGGAATGAGAATGTTTTCAAAATCTATAACAAATTGCAATGAACAAAGATGATGACATGGCAGCCTCATCGTAAGAATGCATAAGTTGGGGCTCAAGGAAGCAGAACAAAAGAAGAAGGCATGCATAGAATCTTCACAGGTGAACTTGTTGAGCAAGCGGTATTGTAATGAAATTACACTGCTACATTTCTGAAATATGTGAGAGGCTCCTATGTCATCAACACTGTTCAGTGTAATTTTTTAAAGATTTTCAGTTTATTGGTTTCTCTGCTCAGGGACCACAATAAATTCCACAAGAAGCTGTCGATTTATGTATTACATGATGTGAAATGAGGAAAATCATTTGGAATGCCCCTTTAAGTGTTAAATCGACGAAAACGGGTGAATTCAGTGGGAGTTAAAAGATGGCACCAGCTATTTTAACGAATCAGTGACGATCAGACTCCGCGATTTTCACACGCTCTCGTAGCGAAGACCTTGTTTGTCTGCCCAAAATAGATAGACTGTGATAACTTTAATGACGAGCCACATACCTTTATCGGTAGAGTCCGTACGAAACATAGAAAAACAGTGCATTGGCTGCACTTTGATGACTGGGTGACGCAACAATGCTTTTTTACACACTCTATCGGATCCATAACACATTGCAACTAAACCTAGAAGCGGCGCCGCACGCTTCGGTCAACAGGTTAGTAGATTAAAGGTTCAAGAAATACACTCTGAATACAAGTGGCCGGGGTAGGGATAGGGGTGCGAGAGGGTGGTATAAGGGGGTGGAGGTTTGAAAGGATGTGGTCCGAGGAATATTGACTGATGCAAGGAGAAATGAACGACCAATGATGAAAGCATGTAAATTTTAGTATTAAACCTCAACACCTTTTCTACTTTGATGAAACTTCGATCATTCCGTCCGTCTGTTGTTTGTTTGTTTGTTTGTTGTTGCTGTTGTTGTTTTGCAATATCTGTCACAGTCGACTTGAACTTGGAGTAGTGTTGTATTTTCACAAGACGTATTAGTCTGCGAAAATGAGTTGTGCAATGTAATGTCACCGATACAATCATAGCAAGTATCTTCAGTATCAAGTTGATACCTAAAAAATTACGTATGAACCATTTTCGCCCTTTAAATATTACAGGTAATACAGAATCCGTTTAGGATTCAGAGATACAAAGTTAGACATGAAGCACATGTTTGATTAGTTTAATACTTTGCCAAGTTGGATGACAGTTATAATATATGAGGTATTGTAAAATGTTATGTTGATAGCTTTTGTCGTCTTACAGATCAGATCTAACCAGGTAATGAAAAGCTCTACATTATGTCCCTACAATTCGAGAAGGCCCATTCACAATACTTATAAAAAAGGGGTGAAATTCCTTATATTCAATTCGGGGCCTATCAGGGGATCACAACACATTCCTTATTCAGTTGCCCTAACTGACAGCCGGACATTTGTAAATGTTTATGACAAAATCTTATTGTTGCGTTTCATTCAATCCAAAATACAATGCCTAGGATGTTTGTTTTTTTTTAAACTGATTTAAACTCGAAATGACCTGCAGAGTATATACTCCTTGCATATAGCGTTATACCAACAAGACAACATAACTGCAGGTGTTCATGCAATCAGTGCAATGCCCCATCAAGTCAAATCAGCTTTAACAAACTTTGAAAATTAAACAAACAGAACGGACCAGGTTTCATGAAAGTGTATTGACGGAAGTAATTAATTTCATTTTCAAGCATAAAACGTTTTCAAGAAACGGTGATATTAGTAAGAACCAAGAACAAACTACATTAATCATATCATATGAGATGGTAATATCATAATTTCATAGATTTCTCATTCACCTGTACCTACAAAATTCACCAATCTTACTTATTTCCACATGAAATCAATAAAACAAAAATACTCAATAAAAATCTTACATTAATTTTTGTTGTGTTGCATTTCACCATAGTAGTTACAAATTCCAGGGGAAAAGGTTGCAGTTGCGAATCATTGGCCCAAAACATGTTATTCTTATTCTTATCCTTATTCTTCTTGTTATCATTATCATTATGATTAGTAGTAGTAGTAGTAGTAGTAGCAGCAGTAGTAGCAATTATGTTTTTGTGAAAAAGTAATGAGAGAATATGAATCATGATATCGTCACCTCAGCTAATTTTCATATAGTAGTTGCGTCCAAAATAACTTTATTCGGTAAATTATATCTAAAACTGTAAAAATTGCTGTAACTTTTTTTTTGTGCAAGTGCGTTAATCATTCTCTCCGTCTGATATTCTCGCCCACTCAGTTCATATCTTCGTTACTTTGTCATTCAATGTGAAATGTATTCTTCGCTTTCATTCTCTAGTTTGTTTGCTTGTTTACTCATTTATTTATTTATTTGTTTGTTTCCTTTTAATTTTACTTTGATTTCTCGTTTCCGGTTAACTTCTCTTCTCTTCCTCAGGATGTTGATAAGATTGTTGTTGTTGTTGCTGCTGCTGCTGTTTTTCTTCTATTCTGATCACTCTTGTGTGGCTTACGTTTCTTCTCTTTTCCTCAGGATGCTACTCAAATTGTGATTATTTTGTGTTTATTCTGATCCGGCGCACCTGGTTTGCGTCTCTTCTCTTTTCCTTTCCTTTTGTTTTGTTTTGTTTTTGTTTTTGTTTTTCGTGAAGGGTGCTCCTCTAATCGTTGATCTCTAATTTCTGGTGTTCTTTTCTTCTTCTTCTTTCCAGGATGCTGCTCAAATATGAAGGAACCAAGGTGACGCTAACCGGAACTGGTCTGTTGTATGATGAATTTCTAGCTAAACTTGGGGGTGAGTTGTACAAGTTTTACCTAGGTGTGTCTAGAGTAAATTGTAGTTTTTCATCCATTTGAAATATTATCAGGGTGCCACAGGATATGGTCTCACAAGCAAACAAGTTTGCAATGAAAGATTTCAAACTTCCGTCAAAGACGTTGCCTTAAAACGAGTCTCTTGGGAAGTTTTGGATCACGGGTCAAAGGTCAAGGATAAGAAGGTCAGGCTGAAATACTAGAATTACGCTATTCGATGCGGAAATTGGAATATTTTCTGCTTACCTTAAAAATGACTCAATGTATACACTTAATTTCTTTTTCATCTAATCAAAATGGCTCAAAGTATTGTCATGAAAATTATGTGCATAGGCCCTATATGTTATCAGATAAAGATTATTTGGGGTAGAATGTGAGCCGTGGGTCAAAGGTCAAGGGTCATAGGTCAAACGAAACTTGGTTCAAGGAATGTATACATAACCACTAGACACATTTTGGGGTTGTGCCATCAAACTTTTAAGCATGTCATTTCAGTTTTTTTGTGGAGGCTCCTATTGATCTGAATTAGGAATATTCGAGTTATGAAGAGTTGTTATAAAAAAAATATTTCTTACTGCGTTATCCAAACAAGGTGGCGAAACTAATATCATGTGCTTTTCAAAAAATGTTATTTCTAAACAGATGAAAATTTTTGACATTATGAATATCTCCCAACTTGAGGTCCCTCTGAAGAAAATAACGTTTATGTTCTTCTCACCCAAATCTTTACTCATAAATCTATGAAAAAGAGAAAAGAATCATGATGAGGACCTTGTAAGCTACTCAAAAAGAACATTGAAAGTTTGAATTGGGCAAAAGATAAACAAAGCCATGGAGTTTAATTGATTCTAAAAGGTTGTAGCTACAAAATATCGCCTTAAATGCGATATTTCTAGTAGGCTTCAGTTTTCAAGCGTGCAGAATGGTACCGGTATATGGGTTGTATCAGGGAGGTGTAATCGGGAGCTTCAAACACAGGCTCCTTGTATTGAAGGTACTACAGTGTAGTACAAAGTGTATCAGAGTATCTGGCTGGGGAATCTAGCAACGGCACCTGATTTTCGGCCCCGTACATACAAGGCAGGGCTTAAGACGTACAGTATATGATATTCGCCTTTGTGTTGTGATATGTAACGTGATAAAATAACGACAGTGCCATGGAAAAACAGCGCCTTTTTGTCACATCAATTTATTATGTAAACCAAATACTGGTTAAGTGATGGCGGATCGCTAACATGCTGCTCTTTAATGGGCAGAACATTATGGGATGTCCGCCAATGGTAGAGTTTTTTTTTTTTTCGCGCAATCAAGTCGCAAACAATACCAATCGATGAAATGATGATGATTTTAACGCCGTAGACAGAGTTGAGTTTCGTATTCTGTGCACATAAAGCTACATTCTAAGCGATTGATATTTTGCGTCGCTTTGTGGTAAAGTGATGTATCAGGAAGCAGCGAGATATGCTATTGGTTAGCATAGTTTGCTAACCTTGGCTATTATAATACAGATAATGACTGGCTAATATGCAGAATGTTACAACCTCGGAGTTTGGCAGGAATGCTATAAACGTCCCGTGTTGAAGGCGAGGGACATGTAACCTTCTGCAATAGTGCCGTTTGGAGTTCAGAGCAGTAAGTGCAGATAATTATGCGCCACGATTGCTGCTATTTATTACGCTAACTCGTTCTCTAGATATTCTGAAATCTCTTCAGACTTTCCCCACTGTTGATATATTCAAATCTAAAATAGGTATACTAGTAGGCCTACTTGTAAAGTCACTGCCCTCTGATACGATTTTTTTTTTGGTCAATGATTAATAATAATCTGTATTGTTGTGGTTATACTTTAATTATAGCAGGTTATATAGGTCTAAGCTGCGGGTTGTTTTCCCCCTTCTTTTTCCCTTACTTCTTTTCCTCTCGAAACTTGAATGTACCAATTGTAATATGCGATTTTTAGTTCAATTTATGTATTTTATGTTTTATATCGTGTTTGTAATTTTGACGTTTTGGACCACACGGAAGGCCAGCGATGTCATGTTGGCATCGCTGAATATGGAGTATCCAGCCGTTGTCTTTTATACGAAAAATAACAAAAATCAATCAGACTTTTCGCAGGTGTTAATAGGTTTTCCTGGGAAACATGGTTAACATATGAGCACCTAAGGTTCATGACTTGCCGATTCTATGCTAACGAGTTTGTCCCCCCCCCCCCCCCACACTAAACTAAATGCACAGTAATGAGGACATGGAATACAATAACATCAGAATGCCCCCCAAAAAGAATATGAATACATTTAAAGTGATTAAAATGCAACGATACCCATGTAGTTATTCAAATGAAGGAATTCTTGCGTCGAGTTGTTTTTAATGCACCTGATTGACAAATCGCTCTTCCTCTTCATAAATAGCATCGATTATTCAGTGTTTTAGAAGTAGCTATGATTGAAAAAATAATGATAAAATTAATGGACATACATACTCCGGTTGGGTTCGAACCAATGATCTCCTGATTACCGGACAGGCATCGTATCCACTTAGACTACCGAGCTTCCGCCTGATTTCCAGCACTGGTTCTAATTCATTAGCATCCAGCAGGTAGCCCTGCGTATCTAAATTGATGAATTCTTGTGTCGAGTTGTGTGTTTTTTTGTTTTTTGTTTGTTACGTCAATGCAATCTAACCATGGGTTGCAATATTTCATGTGTTTCATGACTATCAAGCTTTGTCTATAGTAACTGAAAGCACGAGTTTTCTCCCACCAATGTCATCATGAATTCCAATTGTAAATCGGTGTTCTATAGAATGTTTTATGAACTATACACAATGGAATTCCTCGATTAACTTGCTCATAAGTGCTTACCATTTTCAATTTCGTTGTACAAAGGGACTGTCCTTGATCGGTCGCTTAGCCATGCAAACCGCCACCGAATGATCTTTTTTTTTTTTCGGCTTACATTTTTTTAAAATCTGCTGCCTATAGGGCTATTCATAATGATACATACATTTGACTTTCATCACCCAGAGCCTTCCGTGATGATGTGTACATCCGAAATAATATTTCCGTCTGCCCAGTTTAAGTGAACGCCAATTAACTTGCTCAAAAGTGATTACTATTTTCAATTTCGTTTTATAAAGAGACTGTCTTCGATCGGTCGCTAAGACATTCAAACCGCCACCGAAATATCTTATTTTTTTTTTTAGGGGGGGGGGGGGGGGGCTTACATTTTAATCTGCTGTCTCAGACTGTTGAAAATAATGCATACTAGTACACTTGACTTTCATCACCTGGTTAAAGGAAACCAAAACCTAAAGAGAAGTGTGGATTGATTGAAAGTCAGCAACATTAGTAGAACACATCAGTGAAAGTTTGAGGAAAATCGGACAATCGATGCAAAAGTTATGAATTTTTAAAGCTTTGGTGTTGGAACCGTTGGATGAGGAGACTAATATAGGTTATGACGTCATATGTGGACAACAATATAAATAAAATATAATGGGAATTCCACACACACACAAATCACTTTTCTAGCATAATGAAAGAGCACTTGAGTAACCGCTTTCAGAAAGCAGGGGGAATAGCTGCTACACTTAACGTATATGTCAGTATCAAGTTGATGGAATGTGTAATTTTCCTGAAAAATGAATTTCTGTGGAATTCTCTTTATATTTTCTTTGTATTGTTGTCCACATATGACGTCATGAACTCCAGTAGTCTCCTCATCCAGCGGTTCTAACACCAAAACTTTAAAAATTCATAACTTTTGCATCGATTGTCCGATTTTCCTCAAACTTTCACTGATGTGTTCTAATAATTGCTTTCATTCAATCCACATTTCTCTTTGGGTTTGGGGTTCCTTTAACGAATTCTTGCGTCGAGTTGGTTGTTGTTGTTGTTGTTGTTTTGTCACGTCAATGCAATTTGCCCATCGGTTGCAATATTTTGTGTGTTTTATATTGACTATCAAGCTTTGTCTTATAGTAATTGAAAGCACGAGTTTACTCCTTCTAATGTCATAATCACGAATTCCAATTGTAACTCGGTGTTCTATAATGTTTTAGGAACTATCAGACAATGGAAATCCTCAATTAACTCGCTCATAAGTGCTTACCATTTTCAGTTTCGCCATATAAAGAGACTGTCCTTGATCGGTAGCTTAGCCATGCAAACCGCCACCAAAAGATCTTCTTTTTTTTCCGGCTTACCTACATTTTTAATGTGCTGTCTCAAGCTGCTTCGTAATGATGTATACACTTGACTTTCATCACCTGGTTAATGTTCAAAGCCTTCCGTGATGATATTGTGTACATCTGAAATAATATTTCAAACTGCCCAGTTTAAATGGACGCCAAAGCGTCGGTTGCAATTGGTTGAGACCTAACTTCAGGTTTTCAACATTTTTGAAGAAATAATAAGAAACTTTTATGACATATGAAAGAGCAAGTTATTCCAAGAGGAATCCAGTATTTATCATTTGATGAAAATTTGTTTTAAAATGGCTGAGATTTCCAAAACAGAGCAATCCCAATAAAAGGTGGGGCCTACTGTTAGTTACGTTTGCTTTGTTTTACTGTGTTTTTGGATGTCTCGGCCATTCCAAAACCAATTTTCATCAAAAAAAAACACCTCTGATTCCTCTTAGACTGGTATGCCCTGTGCTATTTCATGGTGGTTTCTTGATATCTTGCAATACTATTATACATGTATATACCATCCTTTTAAGGATTGAATTCACATCCACAGAAATCATGCACTTTCATTCGCACCATGTAATTGGTTACTTCTTGGCACGTACATTCTAATCATATTAAAGATCTTGAAATGAAAACCCTTCCAGCAAAACATATCCAGCGAAACAGCAATACCCTTGAGGTTACGCTCGAAAGTTACCTGAGTACCTTCTGTTTACGTTAAAGGGGCTTTTGAATCTATCTCACATCATTATACAGCATCACTGGAAAACGGCGACCTACAGCAAGTTAAGTACATAGTGATTGTCGCGTGTTTTCTGCGTGATTAGCAAACTGCAATCCCCGCTTCTTCCTCTTCCAACCCTGGGAAGGGCTACCTTATCCCATGACCCGGAAGTAGACAGTGCCCTTTACAGGCAGCAGACTGTAGGACAGGAAGGAAAACGTTTACTTACGCCCGGCTTATTACGGCGATTTCCCATTATGCGTTTATACGAAGAGTTACAGGATCATTAACCTGTATCTTTTCGTTTAATCTACGTTGCACAAACACTTAACGAATTTCACAAGGTTATGCGATCACTTCCTTTAAAAAAAAATCTCTATCGCGTGTTGGGTGCAGATGGCTTTGAAGGTTATGCTATATCTTTCAGCCAAGCGCTTCGCTTTAAATCTTTCCGTGAAAAATGATATCCTATATATCCACACGGAAACACTTTATAAGGGTGAGTGGTTTTGTATCTACCTGAATAGGTGAGGAACCTCTCATAAACTGTTGTCAGGTATATGTCTGTCGTTGAAATTTATCGCCATTATTCCGTTCTAGGTGAAGACGTTTATTGCACCGAAACTTTACCAATCTTGATGGCGGCACTTTCGAGACTATTTTCGACCCAGCAACCCGCCATTCCCTGAAACTGGATTATTGTTTCACTCCACACTGGCGTATTTAGTGTCACGTTATGCCCGCGTGTCTAATTTTGAAATATGATATGCAGGTTACTGTTTCTTTCGATGTCTTTGCATTTGTAAATGCATTTGTATGTATGAAAAAAAAAAAATGTCCGTGTAGGATGTCGGCATTACATTGTATTAACAATACAATGTATAGAGAAAGACCAGAACGAAAAAGTCTAGAACGGTTTACACTATACTACAAATTATTTACTATGTAAATCTCGGTAGATTTTATAGTGACATTTAATGTGACAAGCTTTGTATCTCAAAACACCTTCCATGGTCAAATGACATGTGAAATCAGTATACACACATGAACATACACGCGCACACACACACACACACACACACACGCACACTTACGAACACACATACCCCGGTAGGGGCGGATCCAGAAATTCCGTAAAGAGGGGGCGCCTTTACAAAATTAAAGGGGGGCGCATGCCCCCCCCCCCCCCCCGCATTTTGCTCTTTTTATTTCTTTTGTTTTAACAAAAAAAAAAAGTAAAGGGGGCGCGCCCCCGATGCGCCCCGCCTGGATCCGTCACTGTACATAAGGAATACATTCTTATAACCATGAATTTGAACAGTCTGCTCTTATTTCGAGCCTTGTTAAAACGTCTCAGCTTTCTCTCTCTCCTGGAGCGTGATTATGTATGTACTACAATACTTTGCTAGCCTTGATATGTCCTGAGCATAGTCTTGTGGGTTTGTCCATGTCTTTAAGAGTATA
Organism: Diadema antillarum; assembly: GCF_040938485.1. Classification (NCBI taxonomy): domain Eukaryota; kingdom Metazoa; phylum Echinodermata; class Echinoidea; order Diadematoida; family Diadematidae; genus Diadema; species Diadema antillarum. The sequence continues at coordinate 251,729 of NW_027271750.1, forward strand.
ACGTGAAATTCACGACAAGGAGCAGCAAAGCAGATATCATTAGTATTATCTATTACGGAAACAACTTCCTTATTACGTGACTACGTTGATATTTCATTTTTTTACTGCTGGTTACTGAACATCATGCGTGTTAAATCACTTGCGGATATTCAGTTGTTCATTACGTTGGTGGGGTTTTTTTTCTTATCTATGTCACACTTCCTTCAGATCGAATAATCATTCGGACATATCATGAAACAGTACTTCAGAAAAGAACTCAATCTAATCTTGGAGTAGGAACATGACCACGTGGATTTTACAGAATGCTTTACAAAATGATACATTCACATAAAGCACGCCATCCACGTTGCACATGATGAACGTCTTGGGAGTTCACTTGATGATTATAGAATATAATCACATAATGATAGAATATTCTCAGGGAATATTACTTATTCAAGTCAACCTGAATGAAGAACATGATTATTAGCGACAAACAGCTTAGGAGACGGTTGACTTGTTTTGGCCTCATTTGTCCAAGCACGAGATGAATTATTACCTATTCACTGCTTCTTACATGCACTGACCATTTCCTGAAGCAGATTGGAAAATCTGCCCTCGAAAAATATCGCATGAATTACTCAGGGTACCTTCAAATTAACCCGCGTCTTTCCTAAAAGGTCAGGTGATCAATGTCTCTCTTCTTAATTTGCATAGATGACGACCGGGCTTACGGATACGTGCGCGTGGAGACTGGTGACGAGATGAGCAAACGAGCAAAGTTCATCCTCATCACGTGGATCGGCGCCAACGTCTCAGCCATGAAGAAGGCCAAAGTCAGTACAGACAAAGGATCCGTCAAGCGACTTTTAAGTGTAAGTATTACCGTGACGGAGAAAGGCGGAAGTCACGTGACTATACAAGGCCATGATTGCCCATTAATGTATTTTGATGTAGTATAAATTGATTAAATCTTTTTCCAAATGATAACCAAGTAGTGATAATGGTAACGACGATGATGCCAAGTCAGGAAAAAGAAAATTGTTCATTTTTTTTTTCATTTAGACTTACATGTACATGTATATGAAAACCAGACAAGGGTTTTACTGTTTATCTGAGTCTCTTCTTCATTTCTGAAATTCTGACTGACAGACCTTGGTAGTGTCACTCCTTCACCTGACAACGGTAATTAATTGCCCGTCTTGCCATCATGAGAAGATAATAACGAAAAGGATGGCAGCATGCTTCAAGGACCATTAAATCGCATTTTCATGATACTTTGTAATGCCGTTCTTCACCGAATACGCAACTTTTTAGATTATACCAGGGAGGTGACTTCTGCCACCTTCTTGATTAGACCATGGAGCTACAACACTTTCAAGTTCAAGTTGATTTATTTCACTTCCAACAAACAAATAATTAGAAATACAAAGAAAGGCTCACATACACAGACGTCATGAAATCAGTACCACAATGCGATGAACAGAATAACATTGTAAAAGAGATACAGGTAGATTATCAACAGAGATACAAATAACTGTAACGTCACTGTGGTAAATGCATAAACAATATTGCTGGAAATGGAGGGGACTGCTAAAAAGCAGAGCTTGTAGAATGCAGTCCCCTCATAGAGAAAAAAAAATATGATTGCAAAAAAAAAAAAAAATTTCCCTTAGCGGTAGCAAAAAAAAAAAAAGACAGACAGAGTAATACACACATACATTCACACATACGGACGCACATTAACAAACACATGGCGGCTCTCTTGTAAGGAAAGATTGATGAGAGGATAGAAAGATATAGTAGTGAAGAAGGTATATAAGTCCGAGGTGGACAAGGGGGGGGGGGGGGGGGGGGAGAGGAGAGGGAAATGGTGGGTCATGCTATAACCAGGGCACTGGAGGCACAGAAGCACGGGCTCGCTGATGAACAAAGAGTAGTGAGATTAACGAAACAACAACAACTTTGAAAATCAAAAGTAAAAAAAAAAAGAATGAATTATTATGCTGCATACGAAGTTTTTAAATGATTCTTTAACTTCAAAGAAAATGTATAAAAACTTAAAGCTTCTTTTATATTATTATCAAGAGAATTCCAAAATTTTGGTCCAGAAAAGTAGAATAAAGATTTTGCAAAAACCGTCCTAGTCAAAGGCAAATGATATTCATGGGATTGACGGGTTGGATAAGCATGAACAATTTCATTCTTTAAAAACATGGAATCAAACACAAGGGGGAGAGAATGGTTGGTGAGTTTATACATGAATTGTCCTAATTGCAAACGATAGAGGTCATACATTTTCAAAATATTATTTTCGTGGAATAAATTATTAGTATGACTTCTCCACGATTCGTGACAAATGATACGAAGAGCTTTTTTCTGTAATAATACTATTCTTTCTGTATAAGTAGAAAAAGTGTTTCCCCATGCGAATATCCCATAATTTAAGTAAGGTAGCATCAAAGTAGAATATAACATAAAAAGTACATTTTTGGAAAGATAAAATTGAACTTTGTTTATAACACCTATATTCCTTGAAATAACACGACATACAGAATCAATATGCGAACCCCAGATAAGTTTCTTGTCCAGAATCAAACCTAAAATTTGATGGAAGAAACTTCTTCTATGACCGTGTCTTCCAGGAAAATATTTCTCGGTAATTTTTCCAGCGAATTACTGAACAGCATGCATTTAGTTTTTTGCAAATTTATTGATAATTTGTTCGCTCTTATCCACTGGAGTAACTTCGTTAATTCACTATCTAAAATATCAATTAATCGATCAGAATCAGAATCAGATAAAAATACATTAGTATCATCCGCAAATAATAAGAAAGAGAGGATGTTTGAAGAATTTGACATATCATTAACATAGAGAATAAATAAAAGGGGACCTAATAAGCTTCCTTGAGGAACACCACAGTTAACATTTTACGTAGTCGATGCATGTCCGTTGATAAATACAACTTGTTTTCGATTAGTAAGGTAACTCCTGAACCACTCCAAGGCCTTTCCTCTGATACCATAATGTGATAATTTGTGAAGTAGTATGCTGTGGTCTATGGTGTCATAGGCCTTGGAGAGGTCCAGGAACAACAACACTAGCTCCATGATTACGATAGCCAATATTGTTGCTACAACTTTACACGATATCTCCAGTCATTTGCATCTTTTTGAGAATATAACGGTGTAACTTGGTTGCAATCGACATCTTTTATATAATCTTCTTTCCTTTAAAAATGATCAAGGGCAATTTATTGGGTTTTTTTTTTCTTAGAGTAAGGGTCAAAATGGAAACAAATGAACAGTCATCAGGAAGACAGAACTCTGTTTTTTTTTTTATGAGAAATAAGCTTTAATTGCTTTATAAGGTTTAGATACAGCCAAGTTTGAGGAAAATTTGGCATTGTATGCGAACTCTGCACGCAGAACAATTTTATGAAAAACACTATGGCAAACGCTCTAAACGACGTAACCATTCAAACAAACAAAAAACAACATAAAAAGCTATTTGCTTCGCAAAAATCATATGTATTAGCTGTATTCCATCTTGCGGGGGGGGGGGGGCGGGGAAGTAGATATAGGCTGATAAGTGAGATATTGTTTTATTGCTGTAGTGTGGTCAATGGATTGCGCGATCTATTCAAATTAGGGAAATGGTTTCATATAGCATATTGCGCATGTGTTTCATCTTGCTCTGCAAATTGTCCCTATACATTACAGGAAAAGTATATATTACACGGCCTACTGCAGTGAATTCTGCGATCATTAGGCAACTGATGGTCCCGGGTTGTGCAGTAGTGTGACGTTAATTATCTGCATATTATCATCTTGACACCCCTGTCACCTGCGACCGGTTGTACGAAAGCTGATGCCCTTTTCTCTCGCAGGATAGGTTCTTTATTTCATCTCCCCCCCCCCTCCCCCCACCCCCGTCATGCAGGGAACCTTTGTTCCGCCGTACCCATCACACTCATACACGTCCTGAAAATGATCATGCGTGTAATACTTTTATATATGTTAAGTCATTGTAATGAAAAGAAATAACAAACATACGAAAACCGATAATTGTTTAGACACAATCATTCAAATAACGACGAGGCCCATGTTTACGATCATAAACAAATACTTGAAAAATCATGCAAGAAGATTTCACCACAAAGCTGAAAGCAAATCGTATAGTGTATATACAGAATAGCAGAACATAACAGAGCATAGCAAATTCTCTGATTTCTTCCTTTATTTTTCTTAACAATTATTAGTCCCAGTTAACATCGTCTCATCGTTTGTTTGTTTGTTTGTTTGTTTGTTTTTGTTTGTTTTTTCATTACTATCTTCGTGATCGTTAATAGAAGAAACTTATGTACACTGGTATCTGTATAAATACACGTCGACAAACAATGAAACACCGTAAAGAAATAAATGAATCTGAGGTATTCAACATTTTCTGTCACCTAATTCATCCACACAATCATAAAGTGGCTGAAAGATCAATGGTTCATCCTATACCATCACCATTTTAACACCTACGAGGATATCTTAATAGACCCCAGATAAATAGGTCTATATACCCCGCCTCAGTGGCATATGCATACCCCTGGGATAAGATGAATTGGGTGTGTCACATCGTCCGTAGATACACGAAGTCTTTTCTTTTAGTTCGCCCCTTTTCAAGACGTGCGCGATGAGTCGATTATAATTTCCCAGAGAGTGAGTGCTCTTGTCTTCATTTTTGAAACGCGACGACACCATTACGATGATTCCACCAGCCTGCTTCCCTTATCAAATGGATGGTATAGTTTTGGTTGAGATGGGGATTCAGGTTTTAACCGTTTGTGAGATGATTAGAAACCACTTATATGAAATATTAAAGAACTTATACATTCTGCGAAGAATTTAAAGTTTATTTGATGAAAATCGGTTATGAAATGGCTACGATATCCCAAAGCAAAGTGATCCTATCATAAAAGGTGGTGGGACTCACCTTCTATTCGAACCACATTGTTTCACTTTTTTTCGGATATCTTAGTCATTTTAAAAACGATTTTAAACAATAAAAAAAAAAATATATATCATTTTTGGAAGGGATGGTAGTGAAATGTGCGAGGAAAAAAGAATAACAATTCCTTTATACTCATTGTAGGTAATCGAACGTGATATAATGCTATTTTCAGCGAAGTATCAGAACACTTTCATGTGCAGACGTTTCCGAAATCAACCTAATCCAACAATTAAAGAAGTGTATGTGAGTATAAGAATAGAGGAATGCGTCAGTTTTTGTTGTTGTTGTTGTTGTTGACTACATTACCCTGCTACAAGGAAATGGGAAACGCACTTTCAAATTCATGATCGTATATAGAGTTCCTGAACGTTGAAACGCAACCTTCGAGAGTCGTACGCTCGCGAGCTACTCAGATTTGGTACTTAGGTCCTACGTCGAGGCAGAATAAGTGGATTTGCTTTGATCGGGGTTCGTGCATATTATTTTCATATTCTCCATGCGGTTTTTAAGTGGAGTGAAAATGTGTTAGCTGAGCCCAAGAACCGAGGTGCCATTTCATCGCCTTACTACGCTGCAAGCTCCGCCGACGACCGCCGTGTAGATAGGATTATGAGGTATAAGAGGTGTCAATTTAGTTCGAGCGCATAACGATTCACGCTCCTCGGATACTTGCAGGGTGCTTTGCCCCACGGCATGAATAGGAACATTTTACTGGTCTCAGTCCGTCCACTCACTGCAACGCGAAAACACGCCGGGGAGACACATTCTCTTGCCGAAGGCATTTCAATTTCTAGTTTTCTACGACATAGACTTGCGATTTAGCTGAAGCATGACTGCAATTTTAAAGTACATGCCAAATAATAATTGGTGATTTATTTGGCATCATACTTCTTACAATATCCCACCATCATTACTATAACCACGCCCAGCTAGTTTGGTTGGCTCTTTGTTGTCGTTATATTTGGTGGTGGTGATGTCTGATTTACAAAAAGCTATTTTGCAAGCTCTATATGTTGATAATTTATGGCAGACTGCCAATCTCAATCAAGATTATGAATAGACCATTAATAAAGTAAAACTTGTTTTTTCAGAATCATTATAATTCATTTCATTTCATTCATTCTTATTAAAAAAAGATACAATCATTAACACAACGTGATTGCATGAATACAAAATAGTTCAAATATTTACATCTGTAAGTGAATTGTTACATCATAAGGGATCGAAACTGAATCTAAGTCATACAGTCATTACGGAATCAATTAACGTTGTATCAAACAATATGTAATTAAGTAGGTTTGCTATAAGAACAATATAATATACAATGTATTTAAGTTATCAAATGACATGGTCACGGCGCCATTTATGTATATATCTGAAGAGAAAATTCTTGTGAGGTATACGTGCCATCACCAGTGAGAAGAGAATAGGTTTGGAGTGTATTGATCTCATTTTTTTTTGTCAGTTTTGCTTAAATACTTTCACCTTTCAGTACATAGGGATATCGCATCACTGTGTAAATGTTCTTCACAACTTGAACGCCGTACAGTGACCGCCCGCCAGTATGAGAAGTACCATCTATGAGTACTTCCTCGTCTACAAAGTTACCACGATTCAGTACATTATAATATGCCCTGAGCCGAGTATCAAACGTTGCTTGTTACCTGTCCGCGACGGTCGTGGCCTTGAAATGATGCGTGTACTACACAACAGAATACTGAGCTATACAGGGTCTAATAAAATATCATAATTATAAACATATAGTTTAGTCTATAAGCTTCCTAGATGTTGATGATGCTGAATATATGGGGGGGGGAGGTCATACGACTCACACACACACACGATTTCACGAATAAAAGAAATTGGTGTGGGCACTCACATCGGCGACCCTTAGAACATAATTGTCAGGAACAGTTTTTTTTTTATGGGGGTGAGGGGAAGGGGGATGGCGAGGGGTTAATTACTTCACCCTGTAACTTACATCAATCTTAATGTTCTTGCAAGAATTTAGTGCTTTTCGTGTATGCTGGTCATGATATAGATTGGACGAGGTTGCTAGAAATGTTACCATTTTATTTTAAACAGAAAGAGCTGACGAAAGGTCGTAATTGTGCGATTGCCACCAAATTTATCACGACAGTCCTTTTACGAACATAACGGCTGTAACCTTAGGCTATGTTTCATGCTGATAATTCTAAGCTCGTGCATGGCATCAAAAACTTCTCGTCCAAAATCAAAGGATTAAAACAAATGATTGCGTCTTTATGATAAACACCCATATAATAGTGGCACAAAATGGTACATCTCTTTTCATCCTGTACTTCAAGGACAAAAGCCCGATGTAACACCAGAAATGTTAATGGTAGTGATATTGTCCCAGGGTAAATAGCCTCTCCGATTTTAGCACTCTTTTTTTTTTTAAGAGAGCTCTGCAATTCTTATTACCCAAGCTTTGCCAGGTACCCATTTTATAGCTACATGGGTCGAGAGGAACATCTTGGGTAAAAATATCATATCCAAGGACGTAAGTACTTGGTAGGGCTCGAACTCGGGACCTCCGTTTCAAAATCAAAGAGTATCATCCACTCTACCACATCAGAGCCTCCACGTAATACATTATTATAGTGTTGTGTTTCTTATGATATATATCATATATATATATATATATATATATATAGTTTTTCATGAAAGTTTTAACTTTGGAACAAACAAGAAGATAAAATGTTAATAACAGGAACCGGAAGGCACGTATACACTGTTACGAGCAAAGTTGTCTATAGAAAATTACGGATTATCGATTGCTACATGTATATCCAACGCGATTTTTTGTTTCCTAAGAACGTGTACACTATAGGGCTCACACGGGTAAATAATTCCCCATAGAGACGTGTGTTAAAATTCAAATTTCAAAAAATTCTGTAAAATAGCTGGGAGAAATGAGGTGTTTCATCTTCACTAACCTGAAAAAGTGAGATATTACCTTTCATCCATCAGATTGCCAGGGTGGGTTGTTCTGCTCTAATTCTGTCCAGGGGTCCGCAAAGCCAGACTACGAGTTCTTGTCACTCAAAAAATCACCTATTTTCCGTACACGTACCCAATGAAATATAGTCCCCTCAAATTCCATCAGAAAAGCTTTCATCTTCCAACCAAAATGCAGTTTGTAGAGGAATTCATACTCAATATCTACAGCTATTCAGTTTTTCGCCAAACTACATCATTGATTTTTAATTAATTTTTTTCTTCATTTATTTTGGTATCTTTGGTACGAATTTGTGAAGGGGTCTGGGACAGTCCATTTTATTTACAGGTGTGAGCCCTATAGTGGAGGTCATATTTCTTATTTGACTTTTAAACATCATAAATGTGTTTTTTATGATATTTTCCCCTACATCATATGAGAAATTACACTTTCAAGGATTATAAAGCTTCTCAAAGGGACACTTTTAGAAAATCATGCCCTTTAGGGTTTTTTTAAAAATAAATCTTGCAGTTTTGATCAGTTCTTCTAAGATGAATACATAGATCCAGGCAGTTATCCTTGATTGTGGGTGTGTCATCATCACCTTATAGCCTACAAAGTACTTGATAAGACTTTGTTTTGTCAAACAGACTAACTTTATGTATTTTGAGCTGTTTCAGTGGTAGCCAAAACAAAGAAATACATTAAAATAACACAGTCATTCAAAGTTGTGTGATACTGATGACTGACTGCTATGTACTAAGATCTAGTGACAAGAACATAATATTGAGAAAAGAAATAGTAGCAAGACACAGTTGAGGAGGGGGGGGGGGGAGTAGAGGAGAGAGGTAGAGAGAGGGGTAGGGAGGGGAAGGGGAGGGAGGAAGAGATCTGACACAATACAAGATACACAATACAAGATTAACACAGTCATTCAAAGTTGTGTAATGCTGATGACTGCTATTTACTAAGATCTAGTACCACAAGAACATAATATTAAGAAAAGAAATTGTAGCAAGGAAGAGTGGGGGGGGGGGGGAGCAGAGGAGAGAGGTAGAGGGGGGGGGGGGTAGGGAGCAGAAGGGGGAGGGAGGAAGAGATCTGACACAATACAAGATACACAATACAAGAAGTCATTCAAAGTTGTGTGATACTGATGACTGCTATTTACTAAGATCTAGTACCACAAGAACATAATATTAAGAAAAGAAATTGTAGCAAGATAGAGTTGGGGGGGGGGAGTAGAGGAGAGAGGTAGAGGGAGGGGGGGGGGGAGAAGGGAGGAGAAGGGGGAGGGAGGAAGAGATCTGACACAATACAAGATACACAATACAAGAAGTCATTCAAAGTTGTGTGATACTGATGACTGCTATTTACTAAGATCTAGTACCACAAGAACATAATATTAAGAAAAGAAATTGTAGCAAGATAGAGTGGGGGGGGGAGGGGAGTAGAGGAGAGAGGTAGAGGGAGGGGGGGGGGGGGAGAAGGGAGGAGAAGGGGGAGGGAGGAATAGAGATCTGACACAATACAAGATCAACATAAACCAGCAGAGCTTGTATGGGATGAATACTTCCCATAGACTTGCATGTATTGCGTGCATTCTCTATAGGGCTCACACGGGTAAATAATTCCCCATAGAGACGTGTGTTAAAATTCAAATTTCAAAAAATTCTGTAAAATAGCTGGGAGAAATGAGGTGTTTCATCTTCACTAACCTGAAAAAGTGAGATATTACCTTTCATCCATCAGATTGCCAGGGTGGGTTGTTCTGCTCTAATTCTGTCCAGGGGTCCGCAAAGCCAGACTACGAGTTCTTGTCACTCAAAAAATCACCTATTTTCCGTACACGTACCCAATGAAATATAGTCCCCTCAAATTCCATCAGAAAAGCTTTCATCTTCCAACCAAAATGCAGTTTGTAGAGGAATTCATACTCAATATCTACAGCTATTCAGTTTTTCGCCAAACTACATCATTGATTTTTAATTAATTTTTTTCTTCATTTATTTTGGTATCTTTGGTACGAATTTGTGAAGGGGTCTGGGACAGTCCATTTTATTTACAGGTGTGAGCCCTATAGTGGAGGTCATATTTCTTATTTGACTTTTAAACATCATAAATGTGTTTTTTATGATATTTTCCCCTACATCATATGAGAAATTACACTTTCAAGGATTATAAAGCTTCTCAAAGGGACACTTTTAGAAAATCATGCCCTTTAGGGTTTTTTTAAAAATAAATCTTGCAGTTTTGATCAGTTCTTCATAAGATGAATACATAGATCCAGGCAGTTATCCTTGATTGTGGGTGTGTCATCATCACCTTATAGCCTACAAAGTACTTGATAAGACTTTGTTTTGTCAAACAGACTAACTTTATGTATTTTGAGCTGTTTCAGTGGTAGCCAAAACAAAGAAATACATTAAAATAACACAGTCATTCAAAGTTGTGTGATACTGATGACTGACTGCTATGTACTAAGATCTAGTGACAAGAACATAATATTAAGAAAAGAAATAGTAGCAAGACACAGTTGAGGAGGGGGGGGGGAGTAGAGGAGAGAGGTAGAGAGAGGGGTAGGGAGGGGAAGGGGAGGGAGGAAGAGATCTGACACAATACAAGATACACAATACAAGATTAACACAGTCATTCAAAGTTGTGTAATGCTGATGACTGCTATTTACTAAGATCTAGTACCACAAGAACATAATATTAAGAAAAGAAATTGTAGCAAGGAAGAGTGGGGGGGGGGGGGGAGCAGAGGAGAGAGGTAGAGGGGGGGGGGGGGTAGGGAGCAGAAGGGGGAGGGAGGAAGAGATCTGACACAATACAAGATACACAATACAAGAAGTCATTCAAAGTTGTGTGATACTGATGACTGCTATTTACTAAGATCTAGTACCACAAGAACATAATATTAAGAAAAGAAATTGTAGCAAGATAGAGTTGGGGGGGGGAGTAGAGGAGAGAGGTAGAGGGAGGGGGGGGGGGGAGAAGGGAGGAGAAGGGGGAGGGAGGAAGAGATCTGACACAATACAAGATACACAATACAAGAAGTCATTCAAAGTTGTGTGATACTGATGACTGCTATTTACTAAGATCTAGTACCACAAGAACATAATATTAAGAAAAGAAATTGTAGCAAGATAGAGTGGGGGGGGGGGGAGTAGAGGAGAGAGGTAGAGGGAGGGGGGGGGAGAAGGGAGGAGAAGGGGGAGGGAGGAATAGAGATCTGACACAATACAAGATCAACATAAACCAGCAGAGCTTGTATGGGATGAATACTTCCCATAGACTTGCATGTATTGCGTGCATTCTCTATAGACCGTTTCAATTTCGATGGCCTATTCACCTACCGCCGCTAGCGGCGCTATAACGGCCGCCATAACTGGGGGCCAACGGGGGCTCCCAGCGAGATAGCTACACCCAGCGAGTTGCACTTGCAGCTAGGCGCCCAGCGTACCCATCGCGCATAGTTAGCCGGGCGCGGCCGCATGCGCCGCCGACGGCCGCCGGGTCGGCGACCGCCGCGCTAAAATAATTGTGAGTGTTTTACTCACTGTGGAAAAGTCATTCAGCGGCATTTAATGCCTTTCTTTTGGATAAATTGAGTAATTCAGACATATCGATCTAAAATGAAAGCTTCAAAGGATCAGAAAAAAACACACACATTGTGCAGTTGTTTGGGTGCACAAATAACAGGCGAAAAACCGGAAATGGAAGCTGCACGTCAGTGTGTGAAATTCAGACACTACTGGCGCATGAATACATACACTTAAGTCAAACACAGCGGTATAAGAAATGCACAGATTTTCGAAACAAACTTTGGCCTATGCCTAATAGATTCTCTATTTAATATAGGCTAAATCACTGCATATTCATATTCGTAAAATAAAGTTGTTCATTTCAAAAGACAAGTTCAGATCAAGGATTTTGATAATTCATTATTTTTTTTTTTTAATGCTTGGTGCAATACTTACCAAAGTTAGAATACACTTCCTGGTTATACTATATGACAAACATTTTAAAGCCTACACTACAGCCAAATGAATGTTTCAAGATGTGTAAAAAATTCTTATATTGTAAATTTTTACTTCTTCACTAAGCGTTCAGCATTAAATTGACCATATTCAATTTGGGCCTGGAACTCTGAATTTGATTTAATTTTTGATAAAGTGATACTTATAGATATTAAACTGCTATGAATGGTGGCAAACATCCGTTTCATAAGCATAATTCATATTAAGAAAGTTTGATTTGAAAATCGCTTTTGCAGATTATAATTTTAGTCGTTAGCGCGATTTTAAATGCAAGGTTACTTAGACCTTAAACAGAATTTTTGGTTGTTGACATCAGGCAACGTAAATTAACTTCTGAAGTTTATACGGCTTAGAAACGCCTAGATTTGCCTTCAGTTTGGTTTACTTAGTTAGGCTTGCCGGAAGTTAGTGACAACCGAAAATGATATAGGATGTAGGATCCTATAGGGTTCTAGAAGTCAATAGGTCTAGACGGGTCTAGATCTAGTCTGGACTGTTGGCTAGAATTCTAGACAAGATCTAAAAAACGTTAGACAGACTCTACCCCGCTGGTCCGAGAAAAACTTAAATATCTAAAAAGGTTTAAGTTAACTGATATTATTACTTGCTTTGATAGCGCCATATCTACTATCTAGCTGAAGATTCTGATTCATTATTTGTATTTAATTATATCAGTTAACTGCTCAACAGTCTGGGCTTACTATCTAGACGTCTGTCTGCGCCTAGCCATAGTTCTCCCCAGGTGTTTTTATCCTCTTACACAAATGTGAATAGATCTAGTATAAGGGGCTCACACGCGAGTACCCAGGTCATCGCAAAAGAAATAGAGTCTACAAACACTCACGGATCGTACCGATATTTAGTTACCTTGAAGTTCAAGTTTGGGCTTCAGCCGTATATGCCATCTTCCCATTCGCTCATAGTCGGTATAAGTTGTTTAGTTTTATTAATTAGCTAACGAAAAAAAAAAAGTAGACTCTATAGTTGTCACAAATCTAGATGCGTCGATCGCTGCCAGCGCCAGAGATTGCTAGCTGGCCGGCTGGCGCCGGGTGGTAAAAGCACTGGCTTCCGCTGGCACCCTTGCCTCGCACGCACGGCGCTTGCCGACCCGGCCTGGTTGGCCCCCAGTTATGGCGTCGCCTTAAGAGGGCGCACTTCCATGAACAGTCACTTGAATCGGTCTATAGGGCTCACACGGGTAAATAATTCCCCATAGAGACGTGTGTTAAAATTCAAATTTCAAAAAATTCTGTAAAATAGCTGGGAGAAATGAGGTGTTTCATCTTCACTAACCTGAAAAAGTGAGATATTACCTTTCATCCATCAGATTGCCAGGGTGGGTTGTTCTGCTCTAATTCTGTCCAGGGGTCCGCAAAGCCAGACTACGAGTTCTTGTCACTCAAAAAATCACCTATTTTCCGTACACGTACCCAATGAAATATAGTCCCCTCAAATTCCATCAGAAAAGCTTTCATCTTCCAACCAAAATGCAGTTTGTAGAGGAATTCATACTCAATATCTACAGCTATTCAGTTTTTCGCCAAACTACATCATTGATTTTTAATTAATTTTTTTCTTCATTTATTTTGGTATCTTTGGTACGAATTTGTGAAGGGGTCTGGGACAGTCCATTTTATTTACAGGTGTGAGCCCTATAGTGGAGGTCATATTTCTTATTTGACTTTTAAACATCATAAATGTGTTTTTTTATGATATTTTCCCCTACATCATATGAGAAATTACACTTTCAAGGATTATAAAGCTTCTCAAAGGGACACTTTTAGAAAATCATGCCCTTTAGGGTTTTTTTAAAAATAAATCTTGCAGTTTTGATCAGTTCTTCATAAGATGAATACATAGATCCAGGCAGTTATCCTTGATTGTGGGTGTGTCATCATCACCTTATAGCCTACAAAGTACTTGATAAGACTTTGTTTTGTCAAACAGACTAACTTTATGTATTTTGAGCTGTTTCAGTGGTAGCCAAAACAAAGAAATACATTAAAATAACACAGTCATTCAAAGTTGTGTGATACTGATGACTGACTGCTATGTACTAAGATCTAGTGACAAGAACATAATATTAAGAAAAGAAATAGTAGCAAGACACAGTTGAGGAGGGGGGGGGGAGTAGAGGAGAGAGGTAGAGAGAGGGGTAGGGAGGGGAAGGGGAGGGAGGAAGAGATCTGACACAATACAAGATACACAATACAAGATTAACACAGTCATTCAAAGTTGTGTAATGCTGATGACTGCTATTTACTAAGATCTAGTACCACAAGAACATAATATTAAGAAAAGAAATTGTAGCAAGGAAGAGTGGGGGGGGGGGGGAGCAGAGGAGAGAGGTAGAGGGGGGGGGGTAGGGAGCAGAAGGGGGAGGGAGGAAGAGATCTGACACAATACAAGATACACAATACAAGAAGTCATTCAAAGTTGTGTGATACTGATGACTGCTATTTACTAAGATCTAGTACCACAAGAACATAATATTAAGAAAAGAAATTGTAGCAAGATAGAGTTGGGGGGGGGGAGTAGAGGAGAGAGGTAGAGGGAGGGGGGGGGGGGAGAAGGGAGGAGAAGGGGGAGGGAGGAAGAGATCTGACACAATACAAGATACACAATACAAGAAGTCATTCAAAGTTGTGTGATACTGATGACTGCTATTTACTAAGATCTAGTACCACAAGAACATAATATTAAGAAAAGAAATTGTAGCAAGATAGAGTGGGGGGGGGGGAGTAGAGGAGAGAGGTAGAGGGAGGGGGGGGAGAAGGGAGGAGAAGGGGGAGGGAGGAATAGAGATCTGACACAATACAAGATCAACATAAACCAGCAGAGCTTGTATGGGATGAATACTTCCCATAGACTTGCATGTATTGCGTGCATTCTCTATAGACCGTTTCAATTTCGATGGCCTATTCACCTACCGCCGCTAGCGGCGCTATAACGGCCGCCATAACTGGGGGCCAACGGGGGCTCCCAGCGAGATAGCTACACCCAGCGAGTTGCACTTGCAGCTAGGCGCCCAGCGTACCCATCGCGCATAGTTAGCCGGGCGCGGCCGCATGCGCCGCCGACGGCCGCCGGGTCGGCGACCGCCGCGCTAAAATAATTGTGAGTGTTTTACTCACTGTGGAAAAGTCATTCAGCGGCATTTAATGCCTTTCTTTTGGATAAATTGAGTAATTCAGACATATCGATCTAAAATGAAAGCTTCAAAGGATCAGAAAAAAACACACACATTGTGCAGTTGTTTGGGTGCACAAATAACAGGCGAAAAACCGGAAATGGAAGCTGCACGTCAGTGTGTGAAATTCAGACACTACTGGCGCATGAATACATACACTTAAGTCAAACACAGCGGTATAAGAAATGCACAGATTTTCGAAACAAACTTTGGCCTATGCCTAATAGATTCTCTATTTAATATAGGCTAAATCACTGCATATTCATATTCGTAAAATAAAGTTGTTCATTTCAAAAGACAAGTTCAGATCAAGGATTTTGATAATTCATTATTTTTTTTTTTTAATGCTTGGTGCAATACTTACCAAAGTTAGAATACACTTCCTGGTTATACTATATGACAAACATTTTAAAGCCTACACTACAGCCAAATGAATGTTTCAAGATGTGTAAAAAATTCTTATATTGTAAATTTTTACTTCTTCACTAAGCGTTCAGCATTAAATTGACCATATTCAATTTGGGCCTGGAACTCTGAATTTGATTTAATTTTTGATAAAGTGATACTTATAGATATTAAACTGCTATGAATGGTGGCAAACATCCGTTTCATAAGCATAATTCATATTAAGAAAGTTTGATTTGAAAATCGCTTTTGCAGATTATAATTTTAGTCGTTAGCGCGATTTTAAATGCAAGGTTACTTAGACCTTAAACAGAATTTTTGGTTGTTGACATCAGGCAACGTAAATTAACTTCTGAAGTTTATACGGCTTAGAAACGCCTAGATTTGCCTTCAGTTTGGTTTACTTAGTTAGGCTTGCCGGAAGTTAGTGACAACCGAAAATGATATAGGATGTAGGATCCTATAGGGTTCTAGAAGTCAATAGGTCTAGACGGGTCTAGATCTAGTCTGGACTGTTGGCTAGAATTCTAGACAAGATCTAAAAAACGTTAGACAGACTCTACCCCGCTGGTCCGAGAAAAACTTAAATATCTAAAAAGGTTTAAGTTAACTGATATTATTACTTGCTTTGATAGCGCCATATCTACTATCTAGCTGAAGATTCTGATTCATTATTTGTATTTAATTATATCAGTTAACTGCTCAACAGTCTGGGCTTACTATCTAGACGTCTGTCTGCGCCTAGCCATAGTTCTCCCCAGGTGTTTTTATCCTCTTACACAAATGTGAATAGATCTAGTATAAGGGGCTCACACGCGAGTACCCAGGTCATCGCAAAAGAAATAGAGTCTACAAACACTCACGGATCGTACCGATATTTAGTTACCTTGAAGTTCAAGTTTGGGCTTCAGCCGTATATGCCATCTTCCCATTCGCTCATAGTCGGTATAAGTTGTTTAGTTTTATTAATTAGCTAACGAAAAAAAAAAAGTAGACTCTATAGTTGTCACAAATCTAGATGCGTCGATCGCTGCCAGCGCCAGAGATTGCTAGCTGGCCGGCTGGCGCCGGGTGGTAAAAGCACTGGCTTCCGCTGGCACCCTTGCCTCGCACGCACGGCGCTTGCCGACCCGGCCTGGTTGGCCCCCAGTTATGGCGTCGCCTTAAGAGGGCGCACTTCCATGAACAGTCACTTGAATCGGTCTATAGGGCTCACACGGGTAAATAATTCCCCATAGAGACGTGTGTTAAAATTCAAATTTCAAAAAATTCTGTAAAATAGCTGGGAGAAATGAGGTGTTTCATCTTCACTAACCTGAAAAAGTGAGATATTACCTTTCATCCATCAGATTGCCAGGGTGGGTTGTTCTGCTCTAATTCTGTCCAGGGGTCCGCAAAGCCAGACTACGAGTTCTTGTCACTCAAAAAATCACCTATTTTCCGTACACGTACCCAATGAAATATAGTCCCCTCAAATTCCATCAGAAAAGCTTTCATCTTCCAACCAAAATGCAGTTTGTAGAGGAATTCATACTCAATATCTACAGCTATTCAGTTTTTCGCCAAACTACATCATTGATTTTTAATTAATTTTTTTCTTCATTTATTTTGGTATCTTTGGTACGAATTTGTGAAGGGGTCTGGGACAGTCCATTATTTACAGGTGTGAGCCCTATAGTGGAGGTCATATTTCTTATTTGACTTTTAAACATCATAAATGTGTTTTTTATGATATTTTCCCCTACATCATATGAGAAATTACACTTTCAAGGATTATAAAGCTTCTCAAAGGGACACTTTTAGAAAATCATGCCCTTTAGGGTTTTTTTAAAAATAAATCTTGCAGTTTTGATCAGTTCTTCATAAGATGAATACATAGATCCAGGCAGTTATCCTTGATTGTGGGTGTGTCATCATCACCTTATAGCCTACAAAGTACTTGATAAGACTTTGTTTTGTCAAACAGACTAACTTTATGTATTTTGAGCTGTTTCAGTGGTAGCCAAAACAAAGAAATACATTAAAATAACACAGTCATTCAAAGTTGTGTGATACTGATGACTGACTGCTATGTACTAAGATCTAGTGACAAGAACATAATATTAAGAAAAGAAATAGTAGCAAGACACAGTTGAGGAGGGGGGGGGGAGTAGAGGAGAGAGGTAGAGAGAGGGGTAGGGAGGGGAAGGGGAGGGAGGAAGAGATCTGACACAATACAAGATACACAATACAAGATTAACACAGTCATTCAAAGTTGTGTAATACTGATGACTGCTATTTACTAAGATCTAGTACCACAAGAACATAATATTAAGAAAAGAAATTGTAGCAAGGAAGAGTGGGGGGGGGGGAGCAGAGGAGAGAGGTAGGGGGGGGGGGGGTAGGGAGCAGAAGGGGGAGGGAGGAAGAGATCTGACACAATACAAGATACACAATACAAGAAGTCATTCAAAGTTGTGTGATACTGATGACTGCTATTTACTAAGATCTAGTACCACAAGAACATCATATTAAGAAAAGAAATTGTAGCAAGATAGAGTTGGGGGGGGGGGAAGTAGAGGAGAGAGGTAGAGGGAGGGGGGGAGAAGGGAGCAGAAGGGGGAGGGAGGAATAGAGATCTGACACAATACAAGATACGCAATACAAGAAGTCATTCAAAGTTGTGTGATACTGATGACTGCTATTTACTAAGATCTAGTACCACAAGAACATAATATTAAGAAAAGAAATTGTAGCAAGATAGAGTTGGGGGGGGGGGAAGTAGAGGAGAGAGGTAGAGGGAGGGGGGGAGAAGGGAGGAGAAGGGGGAGGGAGGAAAAGATCTGACACAATACAAGATACACAATACAAGAAGTCATTCAAAGTTGTGTGATACTGATGACTGCTATTTACTAAGATCTAGTACCACAAGAACATAATATTAAGAAAAGAAATTGTAGCAAGATAGAGTTGGGGGGGGGGGGGAAGTAGAGGAGAGAGGTAGAGGGAGGGGGGGGGAGAAGGGAGGAGAAGGGGGAGGGAGGAATAGAGATCTGACACAATACAAGATCAACATAAACCAGCAGAGCTTGTATGGGATGAATACTTCCCATAGACTTGCATGTATTGCGTGCATTCTCTATAGGGCTCACACGGGTAAATAATTCCCCATAGAGACGTGTGTTAAAATTCAAATTTCAAAAAATTCTGTAAAATAGCTGGGAGAAATGAGGTGTTTCATCTTCACTAACCTGAAAAAGTGAGATATTACCTTTCATCCATCAGATTGCCAGGGTGGGTTGTTCTGCTCTAATTCTGTCCAGGGGTCCGCAAAGCCAGACTACGAGTTCTTGTCACTCAAAAAATCACCTATTTTCCGTACACGTACCCAATGAAATATAGTCCCCTCAAATTCCATCAGAAAAGCTTTCATCTTCCAACCAAAATGCAGTTTGTAGAGGAATTCATACTCAATATCTACAGCTATTCAGTTTTTCGCCAAACTACATCATTGATTTTTAATTAATTTTTTTCTTCATTTATTTTGGTATCTTTGGTACGAATTTGTGAAGGGGTCTGGGACAGTCCATTTTATTTACAGGTGTGAGCCCTACCGTTCTTACCATGCAGGAAACTCTAACCAGGTATCTTGAACTAAGACAATCCGTGTTCTTATCCCCTGAGCCAATCTCAAACAAACAAACAAACACACAAACAAACAAACAAACAAACAAACAAAGCGCATCAACAACAACAACAACAGCAACAACAACAACAACAACAACAACAACAACAACAGAAACAAAGATCGGCAGCATACTTGTATAGTTATGATCTATTGATTCCCTTTCTGTTTTCTTTCCTTTTTTCATTTCCATCCCAGGACTTTGCCGTAGAAAAGCTCATCGATGACAAGGACGACTTATCTTTCGACAAGATCAAGGACGAAGTGGTCAAAGCAGGAGGAGCTAATTACGGGACTGGGAAGAGGGATTAAAGAGTAGAGTGTAACGTGTTAGTGTCACGAAATAGGTAGCGTGTGTTATGTTTTCCCTATCTTTCTCTCCCCTTATGTACCTCTCTCTATATTTCTCTTTCTCTATCTTTCTCTCTTACCTAGTGTTATTATGCTTTTCCTATCTTAAGTTATCAAATTTTACTCTACATGGTAGTATTTCGATCTTTCGTTGTATGTATTTTTTTTTTGTGGCTCCGCGTGTGTAAATGTCCTTTCTAAGGTTCGCTAATGTAATCGAAAGACATTACACAAACCGCATTACGAATTTCATTTGCGAAGAATGCGGTCAAACAGTTTGGATGAATTAATGATGCATCCCCCACTCTGAGATACGTTTCTATTTCCTTCGAGGACTGTACATGAATGTGAGAAATATTGGTTTATATAATTATTGGGGAGCTTTAGATTTGCAACGCGGACGTCAGCGTTGACCGCTCTCATCTCCTTGCGTCGTGTTGCAAAGTAGCTTCAGACGACGCGAGTTCGATTTGTATAACTTAGCAAATTTGCGCATAAGGCGAAACATTTTTCCCCCTCTGACCGTCCGCGTCCGAAAATCTAAGCTCCCTAATCGTTGATTTGGGTGGTATGTCATACATTATTGATTGACATTCCATCAAGTGAAGTTCTAAAATGGGGGAAATGGAGACAGTTGATAAATTAAGACAATTTCTTTCTTGTGATATTTAGCCGAATGAAACAAAACATAATTATCATCAAGTGCTATCAACTTTGATATGACTCGATGTGATTTGAATGAAAGCAGAGAATGGCAGTATTATAGTAAGTCTATTATAGTTGTTCGTAGCATAGCATAAAAAAAAAATAGAATACCAGGACATCTATAATTGATAACCATAAAGTAAGGTTACCGGTAGTGTCATTTACAAATACTAACTCAACAATTTGCTCAAAGAAAGTGTTTCGTCATGCCTGAAAGAGATACATAACCTACTGTGCCATTACAGTTACGTCTGAATCCGTTGCTGCAATATATAGTATACCTGTTTCATCAGTATACATCGCGTGGGGAAACGTAATGTTATCAATAACTGTTTCATTTATAAGTCAGTGTATGCAGTGTATTGTCTACAAATAATTGCAGACGACTCCCCTCAAATGACACAGAAAAGAAGCAAAAACAAACAAACAGAACAAACAAACAAACAAAACAAAAACCGACATGTTTTTCCAATGGCATGCAATGTATACCTTCACAAACCGCTCATTGTTTTCTTCATTTTTATGCATAGATGCTATT
Source organism: Diadema antillarum (assembly GCF_040938485.1). Taxonomy (NCBI): domain Eukaryota; kingdom Metazoa; phylum Echinodermata; class Echinoidea; order Diadematoida; family Diadematidae; genus Diadema; species Diadema antillarum. The sequence goes on from NW_027271750.1 coordinate 272,573, forward strand.
CTAGTACAAAGTGTTGTGGAAGGGTCCATACAGTAAAATGACAGTGGAATATTGGATAAGTATAAAGTCTAATCTACAGGTCGATAAAATATTTGATATAGTAATACTATACGAATGTTTTTACCGGTTATCTTGCGAAGTGTCACATGTGGAATACTAAATTTCCATTGCAATGTCTAAAGATAAAAGAGAAGGTCACTTCCATTCCATGCTATTGTCCAGTTTTATATGAGTGGGAGATATCGTCAATAAATGTTATGTTATGTTCCATTAAGTATTGGATGTTTCGATTCGTATTGTGCTTATGACTGTGTGCAATTTAAGTTTTCGGTGGAAAGCTTTCATATAAGTTCTGCGCCTTGACTTTCACACAACCATGTCATGATTGTGCAGGTGTTGTAGCTTTCATGCAATTAAAAAATGAAAGAGAAATTTATAAAATATTACACTTTCTCATCCATTCACTGACGTTGGGCAAAATCACTCATGTAAATTTGATGACGTCATTACCAATTGACCTACTCCCAAACTATCATTTGATTATCCTTTTGAAATAAATAAAAAAATACATCAGTCACATCAAATTCGCTGCTACATCGTTAAAATAGAAACATTAGCTTTTAAGAGGGAGGACGATATTGATGTCAAACTATGACCAAATGCTGATGTTAGGTTTTTATGTCTAAACCAATGGAAGAATAGTAAGTTGATAATGCTATTGACTTTGCAAAAGATAATGATAATTAATGATTGCAACCGCTATAACTGTTCTGCAACTTTCTTCTTGTGTTGAAATAAATGTTCATCGTTCTAATTACTTGATATTAACATATTTATTTCAGTCAATTTTAGCATGAGCCTGGAAGGTGTTATGGCATAATGAAATCTGGAAAAATCAATAACAACACACTTCGCCAATTAGAGAAACATTATACTATTCAAGTGAAAATATCACTCCGTCTTCGAATTGACTTCATTAATGAACACATCAGTATATTCAAACATACACAATTTTCAAGGTTTTGACAAATTTAAACGGCTTTAACTACTAAAAAAATTCTGATACAACATTCGTATATGACGTGTGCGCTCGCAGCATGTGTGTGTGTGTGTGTGTGTGTGTGTGTGTGTGTGTGTGTGTGTGTGTCTGTGGTGCGTATTTTTGCATGATATGTCAGGATAAATGCTCCCTTAAATTTGGCATCTTGTTCGCTAACTTACACGTCGTTTCTTTGATCATTATGATGACATCGAAGAGATTCTTAATTGGTTGACGATCTTTTAACATTATTTTTTTACCCATATAGAAATCATAACTGCTTTATCATTATAAGATGTTATAATGATATCTAATCTGAATGCTCTATAGATCAGACAAATTCATTCTTCAAGAGATTTTAACACACCAATTTTATCAATTCAGTAATAACTGAAGCATGTCGAGACACAAATTAAGCAGTATCTGAAATCAGCATTGCGGTACTAATTTTTGTCATTATGATGAATAATAATGATAATAAAAACAAAGTCTTATTTACCCAGGGTAGCCTCTTCAGTGTTGCCACTGCTCTACCAGAGGGCCCTGCTATCATTATTACCCTAGCGTTGCCAGGTACCCATTTATACACCTGGGTCGAGAGGAACACAGCGGGTAAAAACATCTTGTCCAAGGACGTAAGCACTGGCGGGATTCGAACTCGGGTCCTCCGATCGGGAGTCGGGAGTCTTATCCACTATGCCACAGTGCCCCCATTTCCATTTAGGCCTACTCATTAAAGACAAAGACTGTATGTTTTATTGTCAATTTATTTCGCTACTGCCTTGTTTGCAGTACTTCTGCCTGTTAAGATATTTACTGCTGGTGAGATCGATATTTCGAAATGCGAAGCCTTTTTGAGTGCAGTATCGTCGACATAATAATATAAGCAGTGCTATAAGTGCCATCTCGTTACATATCTGCATGATTACAGTTGGAGCAGAGAATAAGCAATGAAATAGAGGTATGGAGAGAGCAGTGTGTGCTGTTGGGGATGTTTGGGAGCTCAAATTGATGACAGATGACTCACAATGTAAGACACTGGGAAGTACGCGACGTGTATTTAACAGCAGGACTATGGGCAGCTGCTCTCCTCCGAGTCGTTTATAGTAATTACGCCGAGCGACGTGACTGACAGATCAGCGGACTGCCGATGGGAAAAGGTAACTCCTTCGACCCCTCCGTTTCACGGGGCACAAGGGGTTAAATCTAGCCACGGCTTCGCGACTACCACTGCGTGTAACGCTGGATTTTATACGCAAGCCACATGCATACAGATTCTTATATACCCTTATTATGATTGGTGATTGATGATCGACTGTTTTGGGGAACGAGTGAGGGGTGTGAATGAGTAGGAAGGCGTTAGAGTAATCTAAGGCTCGTGGGTATGACCAATCACCTCTCTTCCGAGATAATAAGTAAGGTCGATCAAAATGGGGTGAGGTTATACCAGACGCACACATACCAAAAAGCATATATATATATATATTGATGGGATGAGGCATACCAGACGCACACATACCAAAGCATATATATATATATATATATATAATATATATATATATATATATTAATGGGATGAGGCATACCAGACGCACACATACCAAAAGCATATATATATACATATATATATATATATATATATACAAATATTGATGTTGAGGATAAGTCAACAATGCACGCATATTAATCAGAACAACATCAAAATAGACGCAAAGATGCAGATGAATTTCCTGTCAACAGAGAGAGAGAGAGAAAAGAGTTATACAATCAGCAGCGTTTTGCTTAACGTGAGTTCTAGATATGAAAAAGAGACTAAATGAAGGAAGGGGCGTGTAAGTTGTAATGGTATCATTCAAATAAAAAAGGTAACAACACGCAATACCGCAATAATGAATACATAACTTACATTCATATACGCCATCTTCGAATCAACGTAATTGAATAAACAGAGTAAAATGAAAGAAAAAAAAACTTTTAAAGTTTCAAACATGTTTCATATGGATTAAAATTTTCAGTCTAATCATATTCTGGCACAATTGCTTTTGGGAAAAGCAGTGTAATCAAATGGGATTGTTAAATTGATGATTTAGATCTCAGGATCTTTTGTCTGTTGAACAAAACATCACTGCGATTATAGTGTTCATCAGATTACGATGTGATTAAGTCCACCTAAACACAGAACGGTATACTTGAGGACTTTGAAGAAATGCCCCTAAACGTTTCCGGAAATGCACCAACTGTCGTTGAATAGTCGCGAAGTAGGATTAAAATATTTCCACTTTTGCGATTTGCAATCTGAGGTCACCACTTGTACGCATGCTGTCTTTCTGCTGGATTGATGCCCTTAGGTATGCACCAGCTTAATTCCAGTCGTAGAGTAAGGGCGGCACTAGATTGATTTCAGTAGTAGAGTGAAATGGATTTAACTGAAAGACTGATTGACAAAAAGTGAGGTGGAAAAACACTCAAGACTTTGAAAAATAAAGATAACTCCCCGCTTATAGCAAAAATTATGAGTCTATGATTCAGTTAACCCTTTGCTTCTGAGATATCATAATTCTCTATTCATAAAGTTGATACATACGTGTATATGACAACTGGTTCCCGTTAACAAGAAATCAAGATTACTTTTCCAAAATGCATAGTTATTAATTCTGTTGGAAAATGTTTTAGTAAAAGGTATCACTCCACGTACTAGAACGAGAACCTTGAGAAGGGTAAAAATATAGAGCAAAGGCTAGTAAGCGTTAGGGTGGAGGGACAGGGGAAGGGGTGCAAGACTTTAATAATATGTCAAAGATTCAGACACACTTCATGGAATCTTGCAGAACATACCTTCATATCAGGGAGATGGATCACCTCCCTGCTCATATTTTTCTATGCAATCAAAGACCATTTAGAAGTATATTTCACGTCATTATTACCATATTGTTTATCTATATAAGGACCTAAGATATACTGAAAGAAAATTATTTGCATCAACGTTTGTTCCCTGAAATTGTGGCATCGGTTGAGTGGTTGAAAACATGCTTGAAAAGTATATTATTGTCTGGTGATATTAGTATAACTGTACTGACTATTTGATGAGACTTTTAGAGATGAGGTCATTTGAATATGCACAAGATGAATTAAAATGGTCCTAGCAACGGTAAGTGTGGTATATTTGCCTTGTTGTGCTGGTTTCACGCACCCATAACAAACAACAAAACAATTCCTGATCTAAGTCAAGGTTTTCGGTCTCATAACGCGTGGGATGATTATCAAAGAGGATGTAATGATTGACAGTACCGAAAACATTGGTGACGTCCAGGAAAATCACGGCAGTATGTTGATAATCATCAGTTGTTGGAACCGTGATTCCCACAGCAAACGTAGGGCGTATTGTTGGGTGTTATCCACCAACACAAAGTATGGGAAGAGGAGTAATGAAGAATTATTGATAGTGTATAGTTTGTCACGTCACTCAAGATTAACTACAAAATGCAATCATTTAATTTAAATCTTTCTGGAATTTGTCATATCTGCCTTATTTCTACAAAGTACGTTTGGTATACCAACATGACAAGATATACGGAATCAGTCAAATTTGTTGACTGATCCACTTTGATAAAATCTCATTGAGGAAATGCATCAAGACTTAAAGAAAGACACCCTATTTCATGAATGTCAATGCCAACTATATATGAAATCTTTTCGAGACAAAACGTTCCATTGACTGTCAGTGCATACAGTGCTCTCCCGTTATAACAAACACGGTCATAACGAAATTCCGGTTACAACGAAGTAAAAATTCAGTCCGCAACATTATGCGCTCTATTTTTTTTTATTGTACGTATGTTCGGTTATAACGAAATTTCGATATAACGAAAGAAAACTGCAGGTCCCGAAGACTTCGTTATAGCAAGGAGGTATGGTACCTCCTTAATTGGTTATAGCGGGAGTCCCCTGTACATTAGCTCATTCGACCTCCCTTATTGCCTATAACGTAATCGAGACCGGAGACCAGCCCCTTGACTCGGGCAAATCGGATACGGAGACAACTTGGGGCGACAGCCCAACCTCATCCCATCAGCCAGTCGCAGTGTCTACATTCTTGTGGAGTTGGTTGACCATAAAAATCCCACAGGCCTATCCCACAGACCAATGTTCGATAACGAAAATAAGCACATCAAGATAACTTGAGGAAGGAAATGACATTAGTGAAAAGGGGAGGGAGAAAGAATGAGAGACAAGAAAAAAGAGAGAGATGAGAAAAAGAATAAAAGAAAAGAAGATAGAATGAGATGGAAAGGTAAGAGAAGAGAAGAACAGACTAGGAGAGACAAGACAAGACAAGACAAGACAAGACACCAAGAGAGAAGATGATAGGCAAGCAATATTGCGGAAAACATTAATAGCTTATAATATAGCTGCATATTACGCATATATCTACAAGCCGTCATTTGCATGTTGCCATTTATTGATACGTTTCAGCATCGGCCTCCGTCCATACATTCATGCAAACACAAAGCTGAAACAGTGATGCGGAGCCCCTGCACTCATCGTCTCGGTAGAGTGGAAACAACAGCTCTTTTGATATAAAATATGTATGCCATGCGCATATGCATATCTAAGCTCATTAGTGATCCGGCAAAAACAGCTAGGTGGTGAGCAGGCTACTTTTTCTGTATCGGGGTAAAAGTAGTTCATTTATTGGCCCATTCCCACTAAAACTAAAACTAAATGGTTACAATTTCACTGTTTTGATATTTCAAACATGATGCAGGTACTATGTTTAATTTGTATTAAGTGACATAATATTTTCGTAGAATCCTACAGTATTTTACATTTCATTCATATAATGTGTTCTATGAATGCAAGGAATCGTTTCATTCATAGAAAGTGCATTGTACATTATGTATGTGACGTGCGTTTTGTCCAAGCAGTCATTTCGCCTCTCCTTTTTGACGAGTTTGAGTATGTTTGATATTGTCATCGGCGACAACCTCATGTCACGACTGACGATCGAGTCAACAGTATTATGTAATCATTGTCAATCTCAGTCAATTCAAACATGATAACTATGTATGCATGTGTCATGTTATACCGGTTGTTTGCAAAGTCGCCGAGCGGCCGTGCGGTAACATTCCATAGTGATGACGAGTTTTTACCGTTGCATCTTCTTCGCCGTTTAGACTCAGGGAGGTTATAAAGAGTGCAGTCACACAGCCGTGGCCAACACCTACGCTACTTCGTAAAAGCAAACAAACGAAATCATCCTACCTCTACACCGCAGTGAAATGATAATCCTCGTCATAGAAAGAAGAGTGACTTATCAGTCATTTCTCAGTCACTACGCACTATATCATCATGTATCCCTTATGTGGAATATTTGTACATACACACCTCACAGCCCTCCACGAAAAAGGAAATAGGTGTAGCATTGGGTAGTTTGATCACTTCGTCGAATTACGTGATTTTTTTATCAGGTAACATCCCTCGATATCAATGATGCCGCTAGAGACTGTCACAACATTTGTACGGCCCATTTAGAAAAGCAATCAATCGTATCGGGAAAAAAAAGGAAGTTCCATCTGTTCAAGCGTTCTAGAGATGATCACGAAGTGACCCGTACAGATTAAAATCTTCGATTCAATTTAACATTCATAACATGTACTTGTACAATTATATAGTCAAGTTGCCCATGAGGGTCAGTTGCCCGGTCTAGTAAAGGGATCTGCAGTTGTGCTTCGGGAATGTCAATCATGTTAAAAATAAGAGAATGCTTCACAAAAAAACAACAACCCCATTTAAAACATAGTTTTCATTGAATGACTGCGTCTGACCTTTTCTGGGATGAACAATATTTTGGCCAGTGTGTGACCAATGGAGCAGGGAGAACTAACAAACATACATCTATACACACATACAAACATGCACATACACACATACACATACACGTACATGCACACACACACACATACATTCATACATAATCATATAAAATATGCATACAGAAATCCATCCATTATGTGCAAATACAGACATACACATGCACACACACACACATAATCCATTGTACCGTATGTCCCCCAAAAAATTACAACGGGACCCTCTGCACTGATAACTTTAAAAATAGTGAATCAATCCAAATACAGTTTCAAGGTATGGAACTATAACTTATTACCCACATCTAACAGAAGACCCCATCCGATTTGCTTCAGTGGTCAAAGAGAAATGAGGATTTTTGTAGAGCACGTCAGGAATCCCTTCCCTCCAAGTTCTGTCCATTGTGTTCACACATTAAAGGTTTTATTTACCATTTGCAGAGGAAACAAAAGCTCAGGCTTCAATATAGTTCTAAAATGTGAGTTAGGGACAGAAACAATGAATGTAACAAAATTAACCATTATAATCATTGTTAAGTATTGTTAAATATACAAAATGTGAACAATTGTTATAATAAAATTGTTTCTGGACTAAACTGTCTACAGTTATGGTTAAGTAAGAAAAACAGTGATATCTCCTTATATTTTAGGCTTTATTGCAAAATTTGTATATTGTAGGATGTTTTGTGACACAACTGACCTACACATATACATAAAATGTGATAACTCAAACATTTTTGTAATTCACTGCTCCCAATGGTAAACAAGACCTTTAATATGTAGTTCCAAGTGCATCTAAGTGCTAAACTTGGAAGAATCACATCCACGATATGCTTCACAACGATTCATATTTCTCTGTGACCACTTAACCAAATTGAATGGGGTTTTCTGCAAAATATAGGTAAGATGTTATATTTTTAGACCCTGAAATAGCATTCAGACAGTTTAATCATATTGGAAGTTATCACTGCAAAAATCCGATTGTAATTTTTTTGGGGGGACATACTGTACATGTATCAGTACATGTACATGATTGTTAGATTGGCATGTTAGGTATATATACACTGTATATACACTGTATATCTCATTGCACATGTGTAAACTTGGATAAAACATGCATTTCTGTGAGTGAGTGTGTGTGTGTGTGTGTGGTTGTGTGTATGTGTACGTATTGCCCATATTACATGATACATCATGACCTGAGATATCCATGTCACATCCCTTACATCATGACATCCAACATTCTAAACATGACACTGCCATGTTGGTAAACACTGATCACTCTTGAGATTGCACACTAATCACCATGCCCGATCCACGGAAAGAATGTTGCATACATGTATTTGCACAAAATAATCGAGACAATTTATTTCATAACCACTAGTCTTTTGCATGCCAGCGACTGACAACCAAAGGTAACATTTTCACACAAACAATTAGAAACATTTGTTGCTTTTTTAATTCACAAGAACACATTTGGCCCATCAAGCAATATTGAATCCTTGATCATCTCCTGCAAGAAAGATGAGACACAATACATAATAAGGTCAAAAATGGAACCAGCTACAATACATTACAAAAAAAAAGTATTACCCAAATGCACACATGTGTATGAATGATGCCAATCATTACATGAAGGTATCCACACATACGTGAACACCATCTTCTAGGATTCGACAAACTCAAGGCATATGCCAAAGTTTGGTCACACTTGAAATGGAAAGGGGTACAAAGCTTACATCTGACACTTTTCCCAATGATGCATGTAGCAGCTTTTCAGAGGACTTCTGAGGAACTTTTAGGAATAACAGCTGAATTGTTGTCTTGATAAAATAAAGCATAACTGCCAGGTGTGTACATTAACAAGGTTACGCTCCTGTTGCATAAGCGTATTCAAAGTCGGGTTCAATTTCCAACCATCCATAGCAAGCATGCCCCAATGCTGTTGCCATTGCTACTTAAGATAAGGTAGTACAACTGTTTGCACATAAGCTCGGAAAATGAGGATATAATTAGCTTTCTACTCCTTGTAGCATAATGGAAACTGACCCACGCATACTACATTTACTTTGTTTTGCTTCTGCTTCAACACTGATGCAGCAGTCGACGACGTCATAAATATATTCACAAATAGACATGCGTCAAAGGTTTCTACACAGACCCTTACTTTCACATTCAAGGCAAGTATACTAGCAGTTGCTATACATGCGAGCCATATTAAAGAGCTGCGAGTGCTCCACGTAGAACTTGGTCTGTACTGATAATGATGAGAAGAGCTAAAATGCACTTCTCTGGTGCTGAAAGGATATATGACCCTACTACTGTGCCTTGGCACAAACCTAATAAAATTCCTCACTTACACTCTCAGCCCAAACAGTCCAACTCCTAGATGGCACTGAAGAAAATGCGGGCAAGTCGTTACAAAGGCAGTAGAGATTGATTACGCATGTTTGGACACAAAAAAAAAATATTTCTTAAAAGGAATGGTGATGAGCTTTGTAGGGTCTGAAATTATGTAAAGACTTAATATAGGTTTTATCTCCACAGCTCACAGTCCAGGGGAGCATTTCATGAAGCATTTTGTCGGATATTTCATCTGACAAACTGTTAAAAGCTACTGAAATCCTTGCATCTGATTGGCTGAGAGCAAATTTGTCCTACAAAGTTGTTGGACAAAATGCTTCATGAAATGCCCCTCTGATCTCATGATTTCAGGCCCACTCTTCTGGCTTAAACACCACATACTCCAAAGAGATTCAGCCTCATTAGAGTGGTAGCGACACCATGAGGTAAAGTGTTGCAAAGTACTGCATCCTTATCAAACAGCATGGCATATGAGAAATAATACGCGAGGAAACATTTTTGCGATTGTGGGGGCCAGCGCCTTTCAACGCTTCACTGATGAATGTCACTATTTGAATGCTGTTCAACATCGACATCATCATCGCAAGGACATCATGCCCATCAGAATTAACTCTGAGGGTCTGTATGAGACATTGCTACCGAACTGCTACAGAATGGTTTCATGACATTGTGAGGCTGTTTGAAGAATGACCTCAAATTGCATCGCAAGATGCACTTAAACGACTGCGCACTAAGGACAACATGGTACTTGGTTCATTTGTATTATTACTGAAATAAAATTGGCTTTGTAAATGACTGTGAGGTGTTTGATCTGATTAATGCACTCATTCTTTAATTTTGTATTTGTATTATGTATAAAATGAATTGTATGTTTTCAATATGTATTGGATCCCTTAAAAAGTCAGCATCTGCTGAAAGGGATTCCAACCTTCCAAGTGGAAAATAAATACATAATATACAATATCATCCTGTGATGTTGAATTTGCAAGGCAAGGAACCCCCCCCCCCCCCCCCCCACACACACACACACTGGGTGATTTCAAGTTCGGTGCTAGTGCTAGTGCTAGTGCTAGCCCCTGAATAAGAGCCTTAAATCGAGCTCCAACACCAACGGTCAGATTAACGTGGCGATACCGATCAAAATTATCGATCACCAGCAGTAGGTGTTGAAATCACAGCACCGCGAGCTCCGCGGGAATTGCGCAATTCCCGCGGAGCTCGCGGTCCGGCACATAATTACAGTCAAATATCAAAAGATGTAGCCAAACTGCTTAGTTTTAGACACATAGTGAGGAAGATGGATTAAAATGGCACAAATTTCATCTATTCCCCAAAACACAACTATCTTAATTTTGCTCCCGGGCTCAGATTTATATAGCCATGTCCGGAGTGTTCGTCTTCTTTACGAACTGGGCGACCACTGCATTAGCATAGACTTTGCACATAAAATGTGCATCTATTACGGAAATGATTACGGGTCTCGCACGGCAACGCTAACACCAGCACCGAACTTGAAATGACGAAAATGATAATCCCTAGGGGCTAGCGTTAGTCAATGGCGAAAAAGCACGTAAATCGCCAACACAAACGGCGGAGCTCGGTTCAGCAGACGACATTCAACACTGAGCCCAGCACCAGCAACCAGATATACGTCATAATTTTGAGGTCAACTCCCAACACCGACGTGATTTCAAGTTTGGTTTTATCGCCGGTGCTAGTGCTGAGATAGCACTAGCACTAGCACTAGCACCGAACTTGAAATCACCCATTCACACACTACTACATATCATCTGTATCACTTTTGTCAAAAGTAGCATTGTCCCAGCAAGTAACTGACAATCTAGTGGTCCAGTTACTAAAATCACTACTTAACCCGTTGAAGACGAGTCCAGAGTATACACGGGCAAGGGTCCATGGGAAATGTGTGTTGTACCCAATCAGCCGGTCCTCAACGGGTTAATAGTTTCAGTCCATGCTGCATGTATGAACCCATGGTTATTTCCTGGAAAGAGAGCAACCTATTCCATTGCAGTGGATACATGCACAGATCCAATTTTCCATCTTCACTTGGGCTTCATACAAATTTTCCTCCACACTTCAGAGAACTGCAGGAAGCAAGAACAGGACGAAGGAATGCTAACCTTGTAGACAGCACTGTAGTATTCTCAAGGTTGATATGGTATATTTTTTGTGGAAAATCCGTATCTTAACCTTTTCTGCAACAGATGTCAGGAATGGATGATACAATTCGGACAAAAATAGTATTTTTCGCAAAACCTTCAGTATTTTTGGGCCAAACCCCCCCCCCCCAAAAAAAAAAAAACAGCAACTGTTGGCATGTGTGCATCCAGTTTGCAACTCTTTGCTGGTATTTCTCTAAAACCAGTGTCCATTTATGCTGTATCCACCACAGCATCACCATCTCCTTTATCCCTCAACAACTCCAGTAGCTCCTCCCCGACGTCGTCGTCCACTACGTCATCGTCGTCCCCCTTGCCGTCCAACTCGCCCGCGGTCCCCACGTCATCCTCCGCCTCCAGCTCCTTGGCGATGTCGTCAGGGAGGGCGTTGTCGTCCGGCATCGCGCTGCTCTCCGTCGTCTCGCTCGGAGCCGGGTGCGAGGTTACGGAGGGGGATGACGGCGAGTCGAGAACGGGTTCCACGGTGACTCCCATGGCACGCCGGACGGACTCCGCAGTCGTGAGGTTCGCCGGCATTGTCTGGAAAGATAAGAATTTCATCAAAAATGTTGAAAAGCAAAACGCATGGACATATCATTTGCATTCATCAGCATTTGATTTGACCAAGACCACTGTCCCCTTGCTACACTGATTTTCCCTAAAATATAAGCATTTTCTTGTATACAGAAATCACAAGTACAAATTAAATTAAAAAGAATTCATGGACAGGACTCCTTGATATTAAACTGAAAAATTTAAATTGTCATGAAACCTACATTTGGAATGTATTTGGAATTTTGATTGCATATAAGACAGGCTACTCACTTTACCACATTTCATAAGTGTCCTTTGAGTGATCTAGTACAAATTCCTAATTGTGTTGTTTGAAGACTTCTTGTTGCTCCTCCAAAATCATATGCAATTTTAGAACATAGCACATCCCTATATTCAAGTTTCTGTACATGGATATTGATAAGTGCTACGTGCAATACATTACATGTATCTATTCCTCTGCTTCAGTGAACATCAATTCAGACGAAAGACGACCTAAGAGGGGCCAAAGACACAACCAAACTCACCTTGGCCGTGAGCTCTTTGAGGTGCTGGGTCAGCTGTTCAGCGATGGCAAACTCCTGCTCTGAGGGCCCCGAGACGTACTGGAGGTGCGGGGGCGGCTTGCGGCCCAGCCGCTCGTTCTGGGTGCGCTCCAGCTCATAGATCAGCTCAGCCGTCTTACCCAGCTTCTTATCCACCTCCTTTTTGGTCTCGCTCTGGAGCTTCTCCTGGGAGGTCAGTTCCTTCTCTGGAGGGGAGGAGAAAGGAGGGTAGGAAGGTGGGGGAAGGAAAAGGGGTAGGAGGAAGGTGGTGACAATGATTAGAGGAGGATCCTGTTCTCAAGATTAAACTAACTTTCCCAATCACTGCTTCATAGAATAGCATCCCCATTTCTCTTCAGACGGGTACAGGTTGCTGTTAATTCTTCTCATCAGAGCTTCAGAGAATGGTACCCCCATTTCTCTTCAAATTAATTACATGTTGCTATGAATTCGTCTAATCAAAGCTTCACAGTTTGGTACCCCAATTTCTCTTGTAACTGGTACAGGTTTCTATGAATTCTTCTCATCAAAGCTTCAGAGAACATGGTGCTCCATTTCTCTTCAGACTGGTACAGTGCCATCACGCATGCTATGCAATTCAAAGGCATGTTATGGTATAATAAAAAACAAATAACATAATAATGAAAATTTACATATACAAAAGAAAGAACAAACTAACAGGGGGCCCTGTGAGTTGTACTACTCTCTGTGTTAAGCCATTCACATAGTTAGTAAAAGATTACCTCTACATTACAAGGCTGCATGGTCCTATTTAACTCTCTCTTTACAAAAAAATCATAAAAGACAACTATATCACATGATTATTGCAAAGATCATTTCTAGTTCCCCTTCAATGCGATGGAGTATTTCAATTAAACTTACCCCGTTGAGGATGAGTCCCGAGTATACTCGCGCAAGCGTCTATGGGAAATGTGTGTTGTAGCAAAATCAAACCGTCCTCAACGGGTTCAGACTTAATGAATTTCAAAATAGATTTTCATCATATAAACTTTGAATTCCTCTTAGAATTGTATGATCTTTCATATTTTACAAGTGGTTTGATGAATATCAGTATTGAAATGGCTGAGATATCCCAAAACAAAGTGGTCCTAATAAAAGGTGGTCCCACCTTTTATTCGGACCATAACCAAAACTATACCACCCCTTTAAACTTTAATAGCTATTTTGAGTCAAATGATGTTTAGGCATCTACATACCCATGTCATTCAGGAAAGATATATCGATGCCCTCATCGGCCAGGGAGCGCAGCCCATCGTAGTCGATCTTGAAGCCCTGATCGGAGGGTTGGGATGCCACACCTGCTGCCACCTTGGTCAAGATGCAGCAGTGAGATATATGTTTTATAAATCACCCAGAGAACACATGCATGTATTGCCTTAAACTCATGCACAATTTGTTGTCATTGCTACAATAAGCGTACCATACGCTCCTTTAACCAGTCAATATTTAGAAACCTGAAAAATTTCTGCATTTTGCTGCTTTCTTTTGAATTATTATTTCTACTATTCATTGTTAATGCATTTTGGCCATTTCTTTTAATTACAATTTTTGGTATTCTTTGTTGATGTTTTGATAAGGCAGAGTAAACATTTTTCTTTCATTTTTTTAGCAATGTTTCATTCATATACAACTGTTTGTTTCTGTTGAAGAGTTTTTCAAAAGCCTCTTACTCGTTAAAATCATAATTGATTCTTAAATTGAGTCGGGTGCTATTACAAATTCTAAAGCATACAAAAATATTAAGTCTGATCTCGACATAAATGTCACGTTCATGGATACATTTCTCCATTCAGTACAATGTACTCCACATTCGCAAACTTAACCATTCGCAAAATTGTCAGTATGTCAATATTCGCAAAAATTTAGATTTAAATTTGAATATATGGTGTATATGGCACACCCTTGCATTAAGTATTACGCATGTGCTAAGTGAATATTATGCCAGGAATTGATATGAGCAAAATAAAATGTTCTTTTTTGTTTATGAATGAACTGAATTTACCAGAATGATTAATGATGGAGTATCTATGATTCTACTAATTTTCTTTTTAAATCTATTCATTTAGCTATTTTGGGCACGGGTAACCCGGTTAATCCAGTCTTGCAAATACAAGGACATAATCAGTTGAATTATGAATTCAGACGGCCATACCGTTAATGAAGAATTTTACTTATCGTGATACTCCATTATTTCCACATTCTTCAATAACTGAACCTTTCCCTTCATATGATGAAACAAGACAAGTAATTGCACTTAAAGGTAGTCGTCACTGAAATATTCAATCAAGGAAAACGTTTCATCTATCTTTACACTCGACAGAATTCAACTTACCCCATCATTCCCAAGTTCGGTCTGCTCCTTCTGGGAGCCTTGTTCATGATTCTGCATGAGGAAGATAACATTGCATAAATGACAAGTTTAGAAATCTTCTCCTTTAAAGGTGCATGGTCCCGGTGTTTTAGTCAAATGCGTACGCGGGCGCACAGCGCAAGTTTCCTATAGAGACCTACGCTATTGGCTCCTCTTTAGCGCTTACACTTTGGCCCAATTCCCTGAGTCCGAAGAAGTCCGATTCACTGTAGTCAGTGGTCGGATCACAGTTCAGCTCATGATTCGGCTGAGGGGGATGACAGCTTTAGCAAACTTCTTTTGTGATGTCATAATAACAAGCACATATGCATGCACCCTGGCATTACTACAGACTGCGCGATGCACAGAGAAGACAATGGAGGCAACGCTACTTAGCAACACCTACGCACTTTACTCTTGATGACAGCTCAACTTTGGTAATCTTCGTATCAATGCTAACAGTGATCAGCAGTATCATCAACAGCGCCCTCTACACTACCGGGACTATGCACCTTTAACACCTACATTGGCATTTACACACGATTGTTGCTTGTATGAACCACTGCACTTGTACAATGCCCATGGTGGTTGATCTGTAGTGCCCTACAAGTCAATGTCTCTCACCTGCTTGATTTGCTCTTTGGTTTTGCTGTGCTCTCCGTTGGTCAGCGAGTCCAGTAGATTGTCCACCAGCTTGGTCACAAAGTCCCCACTGTCCTTGACGTACTCTTGAATACTGCAGGAGAGAGATATGATGAGGGGGGAAAAGGGAGAAAGTGTCACAACAAACGGTGAGACTGAGATGGAGAGAAAGGGGAGAGAATGACAACTCATGGAGACAGAAAAACAAGGTAAAAGGTAGCAGGAAATTCACACTATAAAACACTTTGATTTTATCTTCCATCTTTGGAGGCATCTATCTTTAAATAGTGTACAGGCATCTGAAAAAGAATGACATCACTTTTAAGGGTACCTTGTTGGTAGTAGTTGAAGTATTTGATCCTGTTATCATGACAAAACAGGAAAACAATAGTGAAATTTTGTACATGGAAAGTAAATTAGAATAGGACCCCACCTTACTAATTTACAAACAGAATATCACGAGCTATAGTATCTATCCTCTCAATTCAAGATTATGCAGAATGGGGAAACCTCAGCATGTTTTTTCTAATCTCATACCCAAAGCATGTATATTTCAAACACTCAATGCAAAAATGGAAAGAATTCTTTGGCGCCTTGAAATACTCAGAGGAGATACACACACACATGCCTCCGGTCATCAAAAGTCAACACACTACTCAAGATATGAAATTGAAAATAAATTTTGGAATACTTAGATTCTTACAGTCTTGACTGCAATAGACATGACAGAACATGTCCATAAAACCTAGCCTTATCTGTACCCTTTGTGAATAGCATGAAGCCAGTGAAAGTTTCAAACATCTCATACCTTTGTGAATACTTGAGCCCCTCCTCATCACCGTATGTGCTGTAGAGGAGATCCGACTCTTCTTTGCTGAGATTTGAAAAGGAGGAGTCATATTGCGGGGCATACGAACTGAAGGGACCGTACATCAGGTAATTCACTGAAAGAGATGATGCAGAGAATCAGAGCAGAATATCAGAAAAAAACAAACAAAGAAAAAACAAGAAATGGAAACTGCTGGGCCCACTGCTCCTGTGTCTGTGACTTCAGTCCGGATAAGGAACAGGTAGAATGTAAATGTAGAAATGCTTGTTTAAATCCACACAGAGAGAGGAGAATTTAGCTATCCCTCTACAAAGTTACATTCACACTATGACTGAGGAAGCACACATAGCTGGGAGCACTTTGGATACCAACAGAAGTGTGAACGAGCCTCTTGACTCTGAACTCTGAGCTCTGGAATCTCCACCTTGGGTTCCATTCCTGCTGGGCAAATACACTCTTATTTGAGATGTTTCAACTCATCGCGTCCCAATTGACCAATACGAATGACTACATGTTCTTTTAGGGCCAACACACATCAGAACCATTACTTGGGGCTGGACTTTCCCAATAAATTCAAAGGACAGTATATCACATAGTGAATTTGCTTGAAGACTCACTTGTACTTGTTCAAATTTACTTTTGCACAGAGATGCTTTTGTGTCTGTTCAGTTCACTTTTCTTATGCTGTGTGAAGACGATTTCTTTCAGACTCTAGTCATAATAATCATTAATATCTCAGTTTTATTAGCCACTGGTTAATATCTTGTCTTTGATATGGGGTGGAGGGGAGGGCCCTTGGAGTAAAGTGTTCTACCAACCTGGAAGGGCCTTATTCCTCTTGTCTTCCTTGAAGCCCTGCAATGAGGTAGTGCCCTGTGTCAGGCGCCCCGTCAGCATGCCGAGGTTGACCTTGCGGCTGTCCTCGGACTCCTCCCGGTCTGGATTGAGGAAGGCCAGGGTTGTTGTGCCTGCCTTGTCCTTCCGCAAGAAGCCAATCTGGCACCAGAACAGCAGCAGCATCAAAGGGAAGATGGACATATCTCACTATGACAGATCATGTTACATGTGTTTGCAAGGTCAGGTACAGGATCTTTGCAATAGCCAGTATGAGTATGCATGTAGACAAATGTAACAAAGCTGCACAAAACACATTTTCTCTCATATCTACCAAATCAGGGATCATATATCTTATTTCAAAGCATCTGTTTTTAGCCCTTTTCAACTTTTGCATAAAATAGCCCAGACAAATATTAATAATAATGATGCCCCTTTTTCAGAACGTATGCCCATTACACCACAGTACACCCATATACAATATACAACAGGGGACATAGTACAGAAATAACATTTATAATGTGTGTTCTGAAAAATGTATATATAAACCAAAGTACATTTTCAGAGACCCCAGTGAATATTAAAGACATTTACCAGTAAACATCTAAAGACATTTACAATGCTTTCTACATACTGACTGCCAGTACATTTCAGACTTTGTAACAAAGGAAAGTTGATTCACTCAGAACCTGTCAAGCCAGCCCATGTGAAATGACACAAACAAACAAACAAACAAAAAATGTCTGAATCTTCTGATCCCATCTTATGGCGAGAATGATTCCAGTGATTGTATAAATGTCAAGAGCACGGTATCATCATCTCAACCATGTGGAAAATGCAATCATAAGGGAAGTGACTGTCACTTGCAACTTTCATTGATTTACTACCACTGCATACAAGATCATGCTGCATGCTAATCACCTGACTCATCCCATCCCACCCATAAGAAACAATACAAAACTACAAAGGCACTCAGAAAGCGCAGACTTCCGCCAAGTAGCTCATTTCCAACCATACAAGCATGCTGAAAATAATGTAATTTCCCAATACAGAGGCCTTTTTTTAAATGTCATCACCTTCCAGCTGCGCACTGCCTTGCACGAGCAGAGCACACATTTCAGTGTGCGAATGCAAACCTCAAGTACGTGCAGCTTAAACTTCCAAGTTTAATGACTCTACTTGCCAAAAGATCAAAATTTCCCCGATCACTGCCAAAATCTTATCATCTGCTCCTTGTGACATTAATTATCAACCTTTTTATTCAAATCTGTTCACAATTTTTTGAGTTATTTTGTAAACAGACAGACAAACAAACACCGACCAAAAACATAACCTCCTTGGCCCGAGGTAATTAAAGAAAACAACAGGAAACCAGTGCAGAGCTTGGGTGAAGCCATACCTTGCTGTTGGGCTGCCGAGCAGTGAGCCTGTCCTTGGCTGCCTTGGCTGCTTCAAGCACCTCCTGAATTAACACCTTGGCATCGTCCTCGTCCATGTCGTCATCATCTTCCGACTTCCTCCTGATCGCAGTCAGGGATGATACAAGAAACAGATATCATAGCCATTCGTTACCAGCATGTAAAACGTGGATGCTGTGCCAATAAAATCATCACCGGTCGGACTAGGGATGATATACAATGATTATATTATATTGGATGGCTATGAATGGGATACCAGGGGATATTGCATAAGTTAGGGCCAATATTGCACGAATCGAAGATGAGTGCAATATTGACCCTAACGAGTGCAATATTCCCTGGTTTTCCATGAATCAAGGCCATCCAATATAATTATCATCATCTATACAATCAAGCAGAGCAAGCATAAACTGCACAAAATTACCCGGCTTCTACTCGTCTTTGAAGTTGACTCGGCAGTCCCATCCCAGCGCTGTAAAGGGGAAGCCCCTAAAACTGCGTATGAAACAAACAACTAGCAAGATGTTTGCGCGCTTGTGAAAAATGTAACAAAATGACGCGCACTAGTAGCAAGCGTTTGCGCATTCAGCAAGCGCTGATGCAATAAACGAGACAGAATTGAATATCGTGTGATCTTGAACGGCAAGTAACAACGGTAGCCTATGGGGAATTAATACGTTGGTCTATGCGATTCGTTCAATAAGCTCTGATATTGAACGGTAAAAATTGAGCGGACTACAATACGCGTTTTTAATGCGCCGCTAAAACGTCCTATATAGATGATAATGAGGCTTATTGCATAGATGAATCAGATTGTTGTTGATAATAGTAATGACAATTATGATAATGATAATAACAGAAATTGCAATAATAACAGTACTACTACTACAACTACTACAACTACTACTACTACTACTACTACTACTACTGCTCGTAATACTGTTTCTATTAATAATATATTTAGATTATACTATTACTATTATTATGAGCATGGTTACCATCAATCTCATCATCATCATCACCATTATCATCTAGATACATAAATACAAACTTTTTACACCTTCAGTTTGTGATAGTATTTTGCATCTGTTGAATCACACACCAATAAAGCACATTGTACATAGTATTTCAAAGACGACATTTTCTCCATGACACAAGGGGATGCGTATTCCCTTGCTGGTGGACAATTACAGCTATGACCTTTTGCACTTGGTAGATGGTACTCACCCCACTGCACTGCCCTGCTCCATGAGGGAACCATCATCCGTTGCCATGACGTCCACGCTGTCAGAGGCATGGAGGAAGTCCTGCCTCTCGTGGATGGAGAAGTTTTCCTTTTCCGCCTGGTGCTTGTACGTCTGCCGCTGCCTGGGCCTGTCCTTCGACTTCCCCTCGTGTCCCTCCACGCAACCAAATGCCCTCTTGATGGTAGCTAAACGCTCCTGAAAAAAAAAAAGAGGCAGCCATTTATAAACCCCTTCATACCTGAACCTACCATAGTTACAACTGTGTGGGCAAGTGCTTGAGTCTGTGTGGGCAAGTGCTTGAGTCTGTGTGGGCAAGTGCTTGAGTCTGTGTGCATGTTTGTGTGTGTGTCTTTTTTATGTTTGGGTCGCAGTGAGTGCACAAATGTGTATTCAAATACATCAGAGATGGAAACGATTGTCTAGGTAAAAACAAATGTAAGACGCGATCTGCTCAAAGAAAAAGATCCAAGACATAACAAGGTCTCCATGGGGATATTGTAAAGCACGGTAAAAAAACAAAAACAAAACAAAATGCCGTGTCTTTAATTTTGCATTGTAACAAGAGAAAACTGTATTAATTCTACCTCTAAAAACATACTAAGTGCACCAGCCATCAAGTGATTTCACCTTAAGAGAGAAAGATTTACAAATCTGTATTCATGCTGAGACTTTATTACGGGTAGGAGAAGAGGGATGGTGGGCCATCTTTTCAACTCTCCACATGAATCCAATCGAACGGCAGAAATGAAGGAGAGTTACGGCATTAGGTCTCTTTCTCTTCCAAACCAAACGGCTAGAATAGATCGGAGCATTCCGCTCACCGTGCTCATGACTTTCTGTCCCGTGTTGAGAAGCTTCCTCGCTGCCTTGTAGTACACTGTCTCTGGCCTGTTGTACTTCATGGCGTTCTCACACATCAACACAAAGTCGGCCTGTGATGGAAAATCACATGAAAGCGATGAACTTGTTATACATCATCTGTCATCATACCCTTACATTCGGCGAATGGGACAATAACATTCTGAGTTTCTGTGGGAGTGTTGCAACCTGCAAGGGATCTGTAACACTTGTTGAAATCTAAATCTTTTACACTCCCTGGCAACTCTCCATGGCAATGCCATGTACGCATAAGATTCTGCGTTATATGTTAGCCATACAATTCAAGAAACGAAATGAAGCAAAGCATAACTCAGAGCAGAATAATTGTGACAAATTGTTATGTGCATTCAAAGACTCCGCTCAGAATGCATGATTGCCCATTATACATCACATACCTACAAACTTGAGGACAGAAAAAACACAAGACACAGCAATACACTATTGGTAACAATAAATGCGATACTCAGAGGACATACATGTAGTGCATCAGCATAAAATATAACAACAACAAATCTTTATTGCAAAACCAACTTGAGTGCTTCCTCCAATGTCCAGAGACATAGAAGACCTTTTTTTTTTCTTTTCTTTTTTAACATAGATTCTATTTTCCCAACTTATTAGGCACTTAATTCAGAATCATTTGCGTATCATTAGAGAACATAGCATGTCACTAGTATGATGGTGCATATTTAATTCAGATGCACATTGTCTCCCTCTGCTATTGACTAACTGATGTAAAGCCTGCCAGCGGTGGTCTCAGAGAGGAGGGTGCAGGCAGGGCTTGACACTAACTTTTTTCTCTGGTGCCCGTTCGGACCTCTAAAATCTTGAAATCTGAAATTTTGGTGGCCTGAAATAAACAGAAACGTAACAATCCATTGTTTAATCTTACATGCCTGATCGGGCCACCATAAGATAGCCTTTCTGGAAATCTGGTGACCCAACATCAATATTCAGTGGCCTCAGGCCACCAAGTATGTGGGGCCCTGGTATTTGTAGGTGACTCAGAGTACCCAGCAAAGGCAGATGTTACACAAGGGTTGCTGGCTTTTACCTTATACTCGTCGATGGAGAAATACGCCTCCTTCTCAATTTTCTTCTTCATGGTGCTAAAATCCATTGGACGCAGGATGATGCTTGAGTAGCCAGGTGCAATGATGTCATTAACTGGCCAAGCAAAGAAGCCATCGACATCTTTCCTGGGGGTATCAACATGAAAAAGAAAAAGGATTAAAGGTACACATTTCACAACATTGCAAAATTACAAGAACACTTTAAAAAATGCTGAAATAAAGAGGCAAGGTAACATTTTTACTCCTTGGTATTTCCACAAGAATAACATTTTTGACCACAAACACGAGACAGGTTAGAATTTAGAAATGAGTCTTAGAAATATCAGACTCAGTAAAAGTTATTAATGAACGTATAGTCAACTAAAAGTGCTATTACAGAGATTATCAGATACACACATACAAACTTGCATACATAAATGCATGCAAACATCACTGCATACAAACATGCATACATCTGTACATGCGCACAAACATTGTACATACAAAACAGCGTGACAGCCAGCTGGCCATACATCAGTTATTGTGTATAAAAGCAAAGAGCAAGTATTATCGGTTTACCTCTGTAATGTCTTCTGCAGGTTCTCCAGAACTTTTGACAGCGGTCTTTTCTCTTGAACTGGAAGACAGTTTGTTTAATAAAATAACATAAAAATGAGATGAAATGTTTTTTTAAAGAACCTTTGTTGTCAGCTAACCCTCACATTATGCAAACAGGTGCTTAGACACCAAAAATGTATCAATTCCAACCTCATTCAAAAACCTCATTGCTGCTGATTGCTGGTCATAGAGATATACAAGAGAGAGAGAGGATTTGTGCATTTTCTGCTCTGGGAGTGAGTGAATTTGTATTGAGGATCAAACATCTGAGCTCAATGTCTGGAGTAATAAAACTCACTCCTATTTCAAATCAGAAATAAACTTATTAGTCAAGGACTTTCATATGTAATGTTATCATATACAAAACTGAGATTCAACTGGGATGGAATCTTTATAATAACAGCGTATATTGTTGGTAAAACACATCTCCTGTGTCTTGAAGGATCAATTTACACTAAGATTTTTCAGCTGGCCAATTTCAGTATATCTAATCATAAGACCATCACCTGACTCTCAAGTGTAGGTAATTACTTTTAACCAAAATGACTTGGATGTGAGTGACAATGTGTGTGCCTACAATGTACACTGTATGTGTGCATGTGTGTGTGTGACTACATCATCAAATTGTAAGTGTCTCATTCTTGGACAAAGCAAGGTCAATTCTTCAAGCCCCATGATGCACTGATATACCACTATAAAAGTAATAACAGAGACAGACAGACATGCCTAAAAGGAGGGGGGGGGGGGGGGGAGATGGAGAGAGGGGGAAGGGGGGGATAGGAGCAATGACAGAGAACTTAAAAAAGTATAGAATGGTTTGGTGTTTAGTCTGACCTGCTAGTCCATCCTTGCAGTGTCTGGATGGGTTTGCCCTTCTCTCATGCATGGCAAGCAAAAGTTTCTTGGCTGTTGGAGGATCTACTGGACCACCATCCTCCATTCCTTCTTCACTCACTTCCATGTCCTCCTCCTCATCATCGTGGATCTCTGGGTCAGGTGTGCCATCGAGAGGCGCAGAGCTCTGCAGGCAATTAATATATGGCAGATGTCATTGAATGGCATTCCACTCAAAAGCCCGAATTCACGCAGGTGGTACAATCTTGTCCATAGTTTAAACCATGGACAAAGATCGCAGTTTTGTGTGGGGCACCAAGTGTCGCACGACCTATTTCATTTACGAAGTGTTAAAATTTCTTAACAAAATGAACATTTCATCGACAAAATGAACGACGAAATGACTGATTTCATAATGAAATAGGCCATGCAACACTTGGTGCCCCATACAAAACTACGGTCTTTGTCCATGGTTTAAACCATGGACAAGATTGTACCAGCTTCATGTAATCGGGCCAAACAGTCTGCACATCTCTGATGGAAATTTACAAGATTTGCATCTGAGTTCAAAACTTGTTAAGCACAAGATGTAAGGGTGATGAGAATTTAATCATTTCATCTTACAGTTCAGGTCAATTCCTTATTTGACATGGTGGAAAATACACTGATCAAAGACTGCTGATTAAAATTTCATTTGCATGGCGCAGGTGCACACAAATCACAGAAAACAGTAGAACCTTTTTCGTCGGGAGAAAAAGTGACATTTGCAAAAATGCCCCTGCTGCTCTTTTAGCAACCATCAAAATCTAGTTAACTTAAAGACCCTGATTTGACCTGTTTCACGTACCCTCTTCCTGTCGTGCTCAGTTTTCTTTTTTTTCTTTTTCTTCTTGTGATGACTGTGCCTGTAGTCGGGGTCAGGGGTCGCAGGCGAGTCCACTGTGCTGTAGTGGTCGGAGCTTGGAGAGGCCGTCACCATGGTTTCTGACCCCTTGCCCACCTTCAGTACTAGACGCAGTGGTGGCTCTGAAGGCCTGTCCACCTTTTCAGGCGTTTCATCGTAGCCTGCAGAAGTTGGACGAGTATATTTCTGTTAAACTCCTAGTTGATGCACAACTGTATATTCTTGGGTATAGAATGAGCATCACATCATAGTATAGCAGAACAATACGTAACACTTATATATCTTCAAAGTATATCAACCAGATATGAAACTTCACAAATGACACATTTCATTTTGCTCGGTACTAATAACCACTACTACTGAAGTCTACTGTTTTCTTAGCGTCTACTGTGAAAGTGAAAATGTCTACAAGGCTTGATAGGATTTTGCACTTGGTCAATTTCAGGGAATTTCACTGGAAATGACAGTACAGTGTATTTCTGCAATCTGTAACATTTACACATACATACTGTCTTTTTCCAGTAAAAGGTGTCCTTTTTATACATATTACAACATTTAGATCAATACGTAGATACACTAGAGTGCAAAATTCCTACAAAATTCTGACAGTGAATATTCCATATTTACACACTTCAATTCAGTAGGCTTTGGAAGCGACTTAGAACAATGTTGCTGTTGACAACGATTAAACTACAAATTACAACTGTACACGGTATGGAAACTGACTGTGTCTGCGTTACTGTTACTTTTGTAATGCCTGAGGGTTGTAGACTACTTGTAATACATAATAATTATGTACTTCAGTATATGCAGCACACTTACATCTCATGACATGTGATGTTAATTTACTGCATTTTCAAGAGTAGATTGTACATTGTATCACAAGATTTTTTTTTGTCTTTCTTTGGTGGCTCTGAATTCCGTACTCAGAAGATGAAATTTTGGCCAAAAATATTACAGTACCAGGGTAGTTATTTACAAATTCCTGAAAATTATGAAATTATTCACTCCGATTTTTTGAAAATAGACTTAGAGGGACTGTACAGTACTGGTTGAGGTGGGGATTCATGTTTTGAACATTAATAAGTGAGATAATGAAAAGCCTTTAAATTATGAAATATGAAAGAGCATGTAATCTTAAGGATTCAACGTTTATTTGATGAAAATTGGTTTTCAGATAGCTGAGATATCAAAAAAAGTGCTAATAATAAAAGGCGAAATGCCACAACTTTATTAGGATCTCTTTGTTTCACCTTGTTTTTGGATATCTCAGCCATTTCAAAACCGATTTTCATCGAATAAACTTTTGATACCCCTTAGAACTGCATGCTCTTTGACATCTCATAGAGTGGTTTCTGAATATCTCGGAAAACGTTAAAAGCTAAATCCTCACCTCGACCAGAACTGTACACACCCTTTAAAGTATAAAACCCCTTTACAAAAAGTTATCTTTTTAGCGTGAAATAAAATTGCCTTACATTCCAGACATGATATTTGCAATGAAATAGACCTAATCAATGTCTTTCACATCTTGTCCATGCACCAGAATCACAATTCATACCCACGATTAACCATACACATTCATACTGAGAAGACAACAAAGAAACAAAAACAGCAAAAAAAAAAAAAAAAACATAAACACAATCGAATGGCAAATGAGGCTCAAATTTAGTATTGTATTGCATGGTAAAAGGTCTAAAAACAGACCGTGGACAAGGATTTCAAATTATCTACACAATAAAATCTTGCGATAAATTGACATCTTCTACTAAATCTGAGGACCTGAGGTGAAATGTGAATTTCATAGTGTTCTATTCTACATTTTTGCATTGCGTTTTTGGCAATTTCGGCCCACACCTGGAATGCTCTGCTGTTAAGCTAGGCTAGTCTATGAAGTCCTGCACATATTGCGAATGTCATTACGCACAAATGCACGCGTCCGGAATTAATAGATCTACCATGTTGTCCGGTAATAGATCTATTACTGGTACAACACTGCAACAGCTACCATAAGCATAGATGACCATCTCTGGAATTCTCACAGACAGCATGCAAGCGAAGCGCAAACGCGTTTGGGCCTAAAGTTCGGCAGCTTCACTTTTTTTTTTTACATCAAATGACAATTAATTCTAATTTGTAAGAACTAAGAACGTACAATTCAATCGAAAGGATGGGAGTCAAAGTGGATATTTTCTAAATGAAGAATGAAAATGTGGAACATTTCGAGAGAAAATAAACTCAGAACAGTGCCTCACTCACTCAATATATTCTACCTTGTTTTCAACGGTCCCGTACATAGGTTTTGGCGTACAGTACACACCAGCCCTCAACATTCAACAACAGAACAAAGGACACGATCACAATGTAATGCAGCAAAGCAAAGCCCTAGCAGACTGATGACAAAATAAACGTGGCGGCATAAAGACAAGCCTTCGATTCGCTACTGTAGTAAGTTACCTCCTTCTCTCCTTTCTGCTCTGTGATACTTCTTATGCTTCTTGCCCATCTCAGAAGTTTTCCTCGGCGAGTAGCGACCGATTTTTGTGGAAGATCGTGCTAGTATGCGTATGTGCACGTTCCTTCGACTGATACCCCCGCTTTTACAGCACTCGCTAAATACGCGCTATAGGCGCTAGCAAGGGGCCTGCCTGCCAGCCAGCATCCGGAGGAGAGAGAGAGTGCCGTACGGAAAACCACGAGCAGCATCGCATAGGCATGAGATGCATTTGTTGTTGGTGGTGGTGTTTTTTTTTTTTTTTGGTTTTTTTTTTGTTGTTTTGTTGTTTGTTTTTTTTTTTTGCTGCAGGGCTACTTTGGCAAAAGAAAGCAAGTGACATACCATCCAAATTTGAGTTATTGATGTTTTCATAATTCACATAATGAGCTCTTTTTCCAGGCCAAATTTCATGCTGAAACACTCATCCTACTAAGAGATATGATAGATAAGACATCATGATACTACTAGTAACAGTAGTCCATTGACGTCAGTGTAAATGACAGACACATTTCAATTTTGCTCTTTTACGAGAAATGTCACTTTTGTCACTTGCTTCCTTTTGCCAAAGTAGGGCAGTATAATAGCGCACAACCGTTTCGAAGCAAGGCCGTGTCACACCTTTCCGGGCAAGCCTTGCGTGCGACTTGCAAAGAAGAATTTTTACTACCCTGGTCCCCGGAATGAGCCGCACATGACAGTACCTAGCACGTATCTCACCCGTAGTCACCCAGAGGTGTGCACGCAAATCTTTTTACCCGCAACCATGTTTAGGCCCTGTCACACCTTTCCGGGCAAGCTACAAGACATTTTTGAAGTGGTTAAGTATGCTAGATTTCTTCTGTTGCGTCATGCGTGAACAAGCTTAGCCAGTATGGTCTGTTCGGTAAGCCGTGACATGGTATACTAGTACTGAAATGTTCGTATCATCAAGGCAAGAGACTCATTTTGGAAGGTAATATTTTCGCGTGTTGTTTTCGCGAATAGCATAAACCCCCCGCGAAATATATAGCGTATACAGTATGCATATTACCGGGAATTTCTGAGGGCGAACAAGGATTTGGGCGAGTCACTGCATGTGTTTTACTTGCTGGACGCGTTCTACTTAAATTTTACTTGCGGGTATACTGTGTGACCTTTGTACCAGTCGCGTGGGGGCTGACAACTCAGTGAAGGAATTCCTCAAGGAATGACCGAAGTCCCACGGAACTAGTGTCATTATAGAAAATGAGGAGGAAACAGAAAAAGAAATGATTTGATGATGATGATGATGATTAATAATAATGATGATGATGATGATGATAATAATAATGATCATGATAATAATAATAATAATAAAAAGACTGAATGATAATACGAGTAAAAAAAAAACTGAAAAAGGAGACAGAAGGACTGACCATCGCTGCCCAAGAGCAAGCACTGTCAACGAATGCTCTAAAAGCCAAGGTACAGAAGAAAGATGTGGATGCCGCATGCAGGATAGATGCCGAGAAAGAGACGAGACAGTGCAACATATCGTATGTGGCTGTAGTATTCTGGCCCAAAAAGAGTACAAAAGACGACTTAGTATATATGACAAACTGGCACAAGTCGTTCACTGGGAGCTTTGCAGAAAGCATAAAATACCATGTGGAAGCAAATGGCATATGCACGAACCACAAAAAGTTTCCGAAAATGACCAAGTTAAAATCCTGTAGGATCACAGGATTTCGATGTTCAAACTGACAATATCATCCAGCATATAATAGGCGTCCGGATATCATCGCCGTAGAAAGGGCTCGACAGAGGTGCACCATTGTCGATGTCGCGGTTCCCGGTACAGCAGAGTTAGAAGGAGAAGGAAAAGATAGAAAAGTATCAGGACCTTGCCAGAGAACTTCGCCGCCTGTGGATTATGAAAACGAAGGTGTGTGGACGATGTCGGTGTGCCCGATCGAGTCCAAAAAGCAGCATTGCTGGGGACGGCGCGAATCCTGAGAAAAGTACTAGAAGTCTAAGATTCCAGCAGGATGGAACTTGACGTGATATTGATCTCCAAGAGATATCTTGTGAAGATAGAGACAATGATAATCATAATAATAATAATAGAATAGAAGTAGAAGACGACGAACAAGAACAAGAACAAGAAGATCTAGAAGAAACCAGGGGGTGTTTCATATAAAGCTGTTCGTAAAGTTACGAACAACTTACGAGCGACTGGTGATCAGTTCTTGTGCTGAATTATGGAAATTCCGATAAGTATACTGTAGCACATCAGAACTGATCACCAGTCGCTCGTAAGTTGTTCGTAACTTTACGAACAGCTTTATGAAACAGGGCCCAGAAACGTACAGGAAAAATAGTAATAATAATTCTTTTGTAACCAATGACTGTCACTGATTGCGTCATTATGCACTTTAAGGGCGGGAAATAAAAAGACAGCTAGTGAAATTGTTTTCATCTTGTCTTTTTCGAGACAGGTATAATTATCACACGTCGCATATGGTACATCATATACATAATAATGTAATATTCTACAAAGTAGTCATGCTGATACAAAAATTCTTCCTAAGTACTTCAGAAGAAAAACAGGTTTTCGTCCCTCTCTCTGTCGATCTGACATTTCTTTTTCTCCTTAACCTTATATACACAATACACACACTTTTAGCTCCTAGTCGGTTCATAGACAAAAGTGATTGAGTTTCCTCAAACTATTATGATAAAAGTACTTAAAGTTGGGTTTCCCATAGGAAGCCTTAATGACTGTTGTCATACACCTTCCATATTCTATCAACTACGTTGTACATTCACTTAGTTTTCAGTTGGTAAAGTATATTATAACATTGTTTTTCTCTCTCTCGTTTGTATTCTGCAGCAGTAGGATAATATAGGCGTCCCTTATATATAGTGATAGTTTTGGTGCCTTATAAAATAAACACAGAAATATTCAGAGTTTTGAATTTATATTATTACGCATTTATAAAATGCAAACTATATATAAATTATTACGAATTTATATGATATGCGCAATAATCACACAAGACGAAACCCACGTATGTATCTTTATAATATGAACTTGGGCCGGGGAGCCTCGGCAGATTTATATATACAATGTACATGTATATCATTATACAATATTATCAATTAATGTTATATAAACCCACATGTATACCACTACAAATACTATAGAACAAATCAATTTAGATTGTTATGAATTCATGAACTCAATACATATCGCTACATCCCTCATTTCACCAAACAAACCACCCATCCTCATTAACAATAATTCATGATTTTATATAAAGAATACGCACATTGTGGGGAAAATTATCAATAGATAGGTCCCCATTAAATACAACAATAGAATAGAATAGATCTCGTTTGCAATTGTATTGTTCTGCCATACTCATTTCCTGCCATACTATTACGTTTCAAGCTTGCATGTGTTGAGTTTTATGTTTTCAACTTTTATGACTAAACATGGAAAATAATATATTAAATGTGACAATGTTAATCTGTTTCGTTCTGGTCAACCAATTTCAGATCCTATCCCATTTCTGAATATTTCTGTGAGATGTGAGGAGAAATATGCCCCCTAAAAATGACATAAAACGCCAGGCACCCTCTCCTTTTATAGATATTCGATATGTTTGTTTTTCCTTAGTTAGCGCTGCCTCACCACCGAAGTAGTGTGCCTCACCCAAAATAGATTTTCCGCAGTGATAGGAGAAAAATCTCTTTGGCCTCACCCTCAGGAATGTTTGCTGCCCTCAGCGGTACTGTATGGATGTGTCGTGAATTTTATTTTGACCGATGGAGTCATCGTTGTCAGTGTTATGTGTATGGTGCTGCATACTCATTATGTGCGCCGACATTACGCGACTGGCAATACGGAAATCTTTATCATAGGGCCTACACATACACAGCATAACAGTGGTAACAGTACGCGCTGTACATTCTCCGCCCGATCTAAAAAGACACCGGGAGTCATCTAGAATCCTGGTGTATGTACGTATGGTCCTATATCTCATATTTTAACTTTATCATCGTGCCTATCATCGCTGTCTACGAAAAAATTGTGAGCTTAGCTGATGTCTGGTGTAAAGTTGGAACGTGTCTGACGAATTTGCGTGTGACTGACTCAATGAGGCATTGCATTGAGGGGATAGTCCGCAGTTCTCCATGCAGTTGCGCCGCCGGTGTGTGTATTGAACCTATAAAGTCTAAGATAAAAACATTTGTTTTTGTGGTTGGGACGTTTGAGCTGACACCCTTCATTCTACAGGCAAGGCAGATAGTAAAGCAAGTGAGGTCACCTTCAAACCAGCACGATGGCTGCGATGCAAGTAAGTATTTATGCATTTGGCATGGCTTGACCGAGAGTCTGTTATAAAATTAGATTTTTTAGGAGAAGCCACTAGCCAATAAGAAAACAAAATAGGATTAACGTTAGGGCCCTAACCCATGCACTAACCAGTTACCACAGGAAAAAAAGGTTCGATTCAGGAATAAAATTTAGAGGGTGTAAACTAAGTAGAGTCTAGTCTAATCTATGTCACTATCATTCAATAGGCTGGTTTTGCTATTTAAAACTACAATTAAAATAACAGTTTAGTTCCAGATGTAAAAATTGTAACGTTAAGCTATAGATACTCTAATATAAATCCTTTCATTGGCCTACATCACACATGAGTAGGCCTACACAACTAACCGTGGTGACCCCAACCGTATTGTACCGAGTGGTCAGCGCCCTTTGCCGGGATTAGCCTGCCACTTAGCCCGACCAGACGCCATGCACTACTAGCACAGCGTCTGATGGTGTGTGATACACATATCTACTAAACCCCATACACATATCTACAAACCCCTCGAACACGGCCACACAACAACAAAACTGTTGAAAATTTCTACATTCTTATCACAAAGTTTACGAATCACTCACATGAATTGAAATGCTTGGACTATATAACTGCGAAACACAGACTGGACTGGACTACTGTAGATGTGACAGGGCCCTCACTACACCACCATCCTTTACTGATGTAATTTTATTGAGACCATGATGTATGAAACATATGATTATTAAGGGACAAATGCATGCTCAGGAATCTTTTCTGGTTAGTGATTTTTATAACTTTTACCTCATAGGATTTGATGAAACATTGCTCACCTGTTTGATCGAAATACAGTATATGCTTTATCTGTTATGGTCATGTCCATTGATGACATGTGCCTGTCACATCAACTATGATATAATACATTTAACAAACATACTTGGATAGTTTTATTCAAACCTTGATTAATGTGTGTTCTATAGATGCAAGGTATTGTACTCTCAATAGTTGGTCAATTTTGATTTGCTATATTCCATTTAGGAGAGGGCCAATGCATTGTATCTTCTGCCAAATGAAATGATCAGATTCTTAGTTTGTTATTAAATACGATGCAACAGTCTAGTCAGTCGCGGTGCTTTGAATTCAATGCGTTTAACTACCAACTTACCATTTTATTGATCAACAGAAAGCAATTGACCTCGTCACAAAAGCGACAGAGCAAGACAAGTTGAAAAACTATGAAGAAGCACAGAAGCTGTATGAGCATGGAGTGCAGTATTTTCTTCACAGCCTAAAGTGTAAGTGTCAAAACAGTGGATCTAGCTGTACGCGTGTGTACAATGCAGGTTTGGTACATAGTATCGAGGTAATATTTGATGAAGGTTTGAAGGGTAATTGGTCAGGTTCAAACTTTGACATTTGCTGTAGAAAGACAGACAGAAATAATGACAGAAGTGATCATAAGATGATATCATTTTATATCAAACTTGCAATGTAATTCATGCAATAGTTGTTACTTACATGTAAGTTTTGGCATGGCATTTGGATGCAGATGAGAATTTAGCAAACAAAATGTGAACTACAATACAAAGCTATGTCAAATTTGTAAATCCATCTTGTGCAGAAATTTGAAGAATCAAATGAAAATTTACTAGCCTGCAGATTTACCGTGTACAGGATTTTACTGACTTGGGACAAATTATTGAAGTACATGAGTGTACAGGGGGTCAAAGGCTTTGGTCAAATTCGACCTTCAAAACTCTGACAGTGCAACTATGTTGATTGAGCAGAAAATCACATGTCTCATTAGAGTGCACATTACCGCAAGTGACTGAACTAGCTGAGAGCATGTTCAGCTAAAATATACTGTCTATGATGAGAGCCTTTACAATTCTAACTACTAGATCTCTCATCAGCATGACATATGAATGTATTGTACTGTTGAGTAGTGTGCTTCTGTTGTCTTTGACATTGCAAGAAATTCAAATAATCTTTGAAGTCAGGGCAGTGGTACCTTTAAAGCTAACATGCCAAGTTTCCCCTCTTCAGATGAGGCAAGCAGTGAGAAGGCCAAGGAGAGCATTCGGGCCAAGTGCACGGACTACCTGGAGAGAGCTGAGCAGCTGAAGGACTTCCTCAACAAGAAGCAGAAGAAGCCTGTCAAGGAGGGCGCTGGATCAAATAAGTAAGGATTATCTCCATTAGCACACAGTGCACCTTTGTTCAGCCACATTTTTCTTCAACTTCCCCACCCCCCAGCATGAAAAAAAAAGAAAAAAGAAAACAAGAAAAAAAAAAAGGAAATGAAAGAAAATGTGTAACCCCAGTTCCTCAATGCAAATTGTGATGTAACTAATTATGTCTATGTACTTTTTACTTTCTGTATTCTCTAATTGAGATGATTCTGTGCTTGTCAACTTTGCAGAAAATCAAACAAAGGAGGTGGGAATGGCGAGAGTTCCAGTGATGAGGAGGAGAATGCTGAACTCAAAAAGATGGAGAAACAACTTGAAGGTAAGTGCAATCATTTGAGCTATGCAGTGCCAGAGGCAAACCACAACATAAAGAATATTATGTTCTTCAATTGTTCAAAAAGTTGACACAGCACAGCTAGGCGTCATCTAAGCAAAGTCAAAGTCTCCACGGTATATGTTTAAGGCCAACCTCTCTACAGTATGTACTGTACACAGCTAAGAGTTCATGTAGTGATGAAGACACTGCTATACCTGTGAGGCTGCACTTGAAAGGCAATGTTATCTGTCGCTTGTTGATTCTGTCATTCAAGCAATATAATATCTTTCGTGCTCAAAGTGGCGTTTTGATGAAAGGTGGTAATAGAGTGAGTACAATGATACATTTTTCTTCATGATACTGTGCATCATAAGCGAGATGGTGTCTTTCTTTCAAAATAGTACAGTCATATTCATTTACCTGCCGTGATATCTGTATTTTTAAAGCATGTTTTGTCCAAATGCAATGCATTTCTTCCTCTCATTTTATTAATGGCTGTAAACCCAAAGGGACTTAATAGATTATACACACTTTTCATGGTTTCCAGTCTCAAATATGTAATGATTGGAAACTTTTCCTATTTTTTTCTTTTTCCAACAGGAGCTATCGTGGAGAACCCCAATGTGAAGTGGTCAGATGTGGCCGGACTGGAGGGGGCCAAGGAGGCTCTGAAGGAAGCGGTCATCATGCCTACAAAGTTCCCCCATCTCTTCACTGGAAAGAGAAAGCCTTGGAGGGGAATCCTGCTTTTTGGGGCAAGTCAACTCCTCCTCCTCCTCCGCAACCACTCAGTTTTTCTTAAAGTTAACCAATACCCTGGAAATCAAAGTTTGTGTATACCAAGAATATACAAAAATGGCCGTAATTCACCGGTGGTAGCTCCTGAAAGTATACATTTTTCAATAAATCAGTAACATACAACTCTATAACAATTTGGCACTTGTGCTCCGCATGTTCGGAGTGACAAAAAATTCTAATATTTTGTAGAGGGCATGTCTCGTATATTCTACTACTATAGCAAACATAATACTCAGGGTACTGTATACGCTATAATTTTCGCATACATAAATTTTCGCGAATTGCCGCTGTCACACATTTTCGCGAGTGGTTAAATTCGCGATTGGGGGACCAGAGAAAATATGAAGTGGCAAAGAAAGTGTGAATTTTCAACTTACTAGCAAATAAGAATGATACTAGTTATACACTGCATGAAAAAAAAGACTTACCAAACTCTGCTAACTAGTAAGTTAGAATTCAACATTTTTGAAGTGGTTAAGTCCATCGCGCTAGATTTCTGATGAGTGGTCCCCTTGCGATAATGGATTGGCTCTCTACAGTATTCGTAAGTAGACGTGGACGTGCTATATGTACGTAAACAAGCTTAGCCAGTACAGTACTAGTATATGGTCTGCTCGGTAAGCCATGACATGGTACAGTTTACTACTAGTACTGAAATTTTCGTATCATCAAGGCAAGGGATTCATTTTGGAAGGTAATATTTTCGTGTGTTGTTAAATTCACGAATAGCTCCTGACTCGCGAAATTCGCGAAAATAAAACCCCCGCGAAATATATAGCGTATACAGTATTGGTACACTTTAAAGGACAAGTTCACTCAATCCACATGTATATGAAGGTGGACTTGTCCTTTAAAGGACAAGTCCTTTAAAGGACAAGTCCTCCTTCATATACATGAGGATTGAGAGAATGCAGCAATATTAGTAGAACACATCAGTGAAAGTTTGAGGAAAATTGGACAATCCGTTCAAAAGTTACGAATATTTTAAGTATCTGCGCAGTTACTGCTGGAAGAGAAGACCACTACAGTGTATGATGTCACATGCGTACATCTATATAAGGAAAATGAAAAAAGAATTTCACAAAACTTTACTTTTTGAACAAAGTGCACATTTCTTCGACTTGCTACTGACGTATGTTAAGGGTAATATTATTCCCCCTGCCTTCTGAAAGAGAGAAGTCGAGTGTTCTTTTGTTATGCGAGAAAAATGGAAATATGTTGAATTTTCTTTATTCTTTCTTTATATCGTTGTACTCATGTGACATCACAAGCTATAGTAGTCTTTTCATCCAGCCGTGACCTAGCAGAAAATTCATAACTTTTTAACGGATTGTCCGATTTTGCTCAAACTATTACTGATGTGTTCTACTAATATTGCTGCATTCACTCAACCCACATGTCTATTAAGGTGTACTTGTTCTGTAATGGCACATGTTTGCATGTTACAAATGTGCAGGAGGGAGAAGTCTCACAGACGTTACAGAAAAATGTGAGACGTGTCTGTGACTAAGGAGACATTGTGGAGATGTCTTTGAAACCAGCTGGAGACTGACTGCAAAAAGGCTGTGGGAAAAATTATACTTATTAAAGGGATCATACAGTTTTGGTTGAGACCTAATTTCAGGTTTCTAACATTTTTTTGTGAAATAATGAGAAACCTCTATATGAAATATGAAAGAGCATGTAATTCTATAAGGAATTCAATGTTTATTTGATGAAAATTGGTTTTGAAATGACTGAGATATCCAAAACAGAGCGATTCTAATAAAGTGTGGGACCCACACTTTATTGCAATTGCTTTGTTTTACTTTGTTTTTGGATGTTTGAGTTATTCCAAACCCGATTTTCATCAAATAAACTTTGAATTCCTCTTAAAATGGTATGCTCTGTACTGTATCATAAGTGTGTTCTTGGTATCTCGCAAAAAGTTAAAAGCCCAATTCTCGTCTCCGCCAATACTGTACCATCCCTTTAAATTCTTTTGCAACTTCCTGGAGATAAGACTAGTTTCCAGGAGACATCGTGGAGACCTTGTTGAGATGTCTCTGTGACCCGTGAGACTCCAGTCACAACCAGGTCGCCACCTAGTCTCCAAGCCAGTAGGATAACCCCTTTAATTAAATCATGACCATCTAGCTTGTACAGAGCAACTCCTGCAGAATTGTTTGATTGGGGAATGTTTCTCTGCTGTCACCTTGGAGATCAAATATGAAATTGTCCAGCCAACAATTTTATCAAGAAACGTCAACATACCCATGTTTACCCTTATGCCATTAGATACATCCAAATTCTCCAAGAAGTGTCTAATTTTCTCAGAGTCTTCAACAATGAGAAATGCTCTGATTCCCAGGAGTGGAGTAATTCTTGACCGACAAATATATATATTTGTGGACATAGAGTACTTTGTTGCCTCAAAAACTGATTTGAAATTCATCAGATATTGTCACTTGTAAATGTACTAACAATAGGACATGCCTGCAATTTTTGTGACAGTTCTTATTGTGGTAATTTTCAGATAGATGATTGTGAATATTTTTCTTTCTTACAGCCCCCAGGAACAGGGAAGTCCTACCTTGCTAAGGCAGTCGCCACTGAAGCCAACTCTACCTTCCTCTCTGTCTCCTCCTCAGATCTCATGTCCAAGTGGCTTGGAGAGAGTGAAAAGTGAGTTTTGCTAAATATATCGCTGTCGGTGCAACAAAATCTTGTATCTAAAAAATGTCAAATGTTCAGGAGAGCACAAACAAACAAAACAAACATGGCCACCAAAGCACTGTAACAAATGGGATTGCCTTTCCTTGGATGTGCCGTGGTGGCTTCATTTTGGGGGTTAGACAACTAGAATTTGTGCAAAACATCACTGAAGTGATTATCTGATTTTTTATCCAAAAAGGGATTTTCTCCAAAATTTGAGACACAAGGTCTTGTCATCCCACTGACGATAATTCCTTTGTGATGAACTAAAACAAAAATATTTCCAATTATTGGTGTTTGCACCAAATCTTTAGTTATTCCATCTTTTCATCAGTCTCTCTTTCTCCCGGTCTCACTTTTTGTTAAATCTCGTTCTCACTGACACGCCACAGATGAACAAGAAAGTTACAAGAGTGCAGTGAAATCTCTATTGTTTGCTTCAAATCATGATGTGAATGTTTTGCCTACCACCTATCTATCTGCAGGATGGTCAAGTCTTTGTTTGCTATATCCCGCATGAAGAAGCCAGCTATAATTTTCATCGACGAGGTGGACTCCCTCTGCAGCTCAAGAAGTGACAATGAGAGTGAGAGTGCCCGGCGAGTCAAGACAGAGTTCCTCGTACAGATGCAAGGTGTGGTTTGATACTTTATCTTTATCTTTATAGTTTTCCTGTTTTAGTTGAGAGAAGAGTAAGGCGAGAGTGACATAAAGAGCATTCACTTTACATATTACCTATGTTGTATTTGTTGGCTGTTAGGGATTTGCAGAGATACACTTGAGCCAATTTTTTATTTTGGACATGTTCAGAATTTTGAGTGGGATGACAACGAATCAATCTATACGCTTTGTATAAGGTGAACAATCCCTGTTTGAACATTTTGCTCGCTGGCTCTTAATTGACTTTGGTATATACATACACTGCACATTGCTTCTGTTGGGAAAGACTTGGGTCATGGGGTCACAGGTCAAGAGAAAATGCTGAGATATTACTATTTTTGTCCATATTTTTAAAATGACTGAAAGCATTGCCATGGAAATCGGTGTATTTTCAGTTAGTGATTATTTGCCAATCATGTGAAACCATTGTCTCACATTGGCAAGATGTTCTGTAGACTCGTTTGTATAATAATACATTATAGCAGAGGCATACCACTCGCTGTAATTTTCAAAATTAAAATGCACACGAATATTCCACGTTTTACAATAGATGGGAAATCTCTTCATGTGGAACAGTTTTGCTTGTTCACCAATTTGATATAAAAGTAATTTGCTGCTCTGTATCATCTTAGTTGTAAACTTTGATATTCATCACTCTTGTTGTGACAGGTGTGGGTGTGGACAATGATCAGATTCTGGTCCTGGGAGCGACAAATATCCCCTGGTGTTTGGATGCTGCAATCAGAAGAAGGTAAAGTGCGCCTTCCTCATGTTTTGCCCAAATTCTAACTTGTTGTCGGTCTCATGTGAATGCAGTTCTTCTGTCTAAGTTAGTCACACTGCTGCCAAGAGCTAGCAAGGCACTTGTAATGAGTAATGCTGTTCCAAGAAGATGGAAAGTAGAAAGTATGTTTGAACATAGGAATGTGAAAACCAGAAATCATAGGCTTCATATGTGCATGAATTCTGAACGAAGGCACATGTAGGTTTGATCTTCTAAATGGTAGTGCTTAAATATGTAGAATGTTTTGTTCTCAGTCATGGTAAAAAGTTGATTAATGAATTTGAATTTTTAGCTCACCTGAGCCAAAGGCTCAAGTGAGCTATTGCGATCGCCCTTCGTCTGGCGTCCGGCGTGCGTCGTCCGTCGTCTGTTGTGTGTCGTGCGTAAACTTTTTACATTTTCATCTTCTTCTTGAAAACCCCAAGACCGATTTTCATCAAACTTGGCAGGTAGCATCCCTAGGGGGTTAGGAACTCAATTTGTTAAAATGGGCACCATGCCCCACCCAGGGGGCCCCCAGGGGGGCCCAAACCCCCCCCCCCCCAAATTTAAGGAATCTGTAAAAAATCTTCTTCTCTAGAACCAGAAGTGATAGAGCTAAGTTAATACTATAAGTTAGTACATTGATGACTGTAGTTTCAAGTTTGTTCATGGCAGAATCAGGGGTGCCCCCCTTGGGACCCAGGGGAGGGGGGTGGGGAGGGGTTCTAATGGGGCCTAAATTGTACATTTTCATCTTCTTCTTGAGAATCCCATGACCCATTTTCACCAAACTTGGCAGGTAGCATCCCTAGGGGGTTAGGAACTCAATTTGTTAAAATGGGCACCATGCCCCACCCAGGGGGCCCCCAAACCCCCCAAAATTAAGGAATCTGTAAAAATCTTCTTCTCTAGAACCAGAAGTGATAGAGCTAAGTTAATACTATGAGTTAGTACATTGATGACTGTAGTTTCAAGTTTGTTCATGGCAGAATCAGGGGTGCCCCCCCCCCCCCCCCCTTGGGACCCAGGGGAGGGGGGTTGAGGAGGGGTCCTAATGGGGCCTAACTTGTACATTTTCATCTTCTTCTTGAGAACCCCATGACCTATTTTCACCAAACTTGGCAGGTAGCATCCCTAAGGGGTTAAGATCTCAATTTGTTTAAATGGGCACCATGCCCCACCCAGGGGGCCCCCAGGGGGGCCCAAACCACCAAAATGAAGGAATCTTTAAAAATCTTATCTAGAATCAGAAGTTGTAGAACTAGGATAATACTATGAGTGAGTACATTAATGACTGTAGTTTCAAGTTTGTTCATAGGAGATCCAGGGGTGTCCCTTTTGGGGGCAGGGGTGGGGGGGGGGGGGGGGGGGGGGGTAGTTGGGAAGGTCCAAATGGGGGCCTGAATTGTACATTTTCATCTTCTTCCTGAAAACCTCACGATGGATTTTCGTCAAGCTTGGCAGGTAGCATCCCTAGGGGGTCAGGATCTCAATTTATCAAAATGGGCACCATGCCCCACCCAGAGGGCCCCAGGGGGCCCCAATCCCCCAAATTAAGGAATCTTACAAAATTTGGGCCCTTATTGTACATTTTCATCTTCTACTTGAGAATGCCTGGTCAAATTTTGGTAGAGCTGTGAATAATTTAGATTAGTGACTGCGTGAAAGGTGAACTTGCGATACTCAGGTGAGCGCTAGACCCGCGGGTCTCTTGTTATGATAATGCTGAACACATTTGGAATAAATGTCAAATACAGCAAAATTTTATTTGAATAAGGGAAACTCTGGATCCCAACTTTCATTGTGTTTGATCCCACATTGTGTCCTTTGATTGCTTTTGTATAGACCGATTCGATTTCGATGACCTATTCACCTACCTCCGCTAGCGGCGCCATAACGGTCGCCATAACTGGGGGCCAATGGGGGCTTCCAGCGAGCTAGCTACCCAGCGAGTTGCATTTGCAGCTCAGCAGCCTAGCGTACCCATCGCGCATTGTTAGCCGGGCCTGGCCCCCGGGCCGCGGCCGGCAACTGCCGGCGCCGCGCTAATTATTGTGATTGTTTACTCACTGTGGAAAAGTCATTCAGCGGCTTTTAATGCCTTTCTTTTGGACAAATTGAGTGATTCAGACATATTGATCTACTTTGAAAGCTTCAAAGGAAGGATCAGGAAAACACATTGTGCAGTTGTTTGGTGCAGAAATAACAGAAAAAATGGTAATGGAAGCTGCATGGCAGTGTGTGAAATTCAGACACTGCTGACGCATGATAAATTTAGGCCAAATTAAAAACAATTAAGTGAAATACAACGGTATAAAAATGCACAGATTTCGAAACAAACTATGTCTACTAGATTCTCTATCTAATTAGGTTATCACTGCATATTCGTAAAATATGTTGTTCATCTTAGAAGACAAGTTTAGATCAAAGAATTTGATAATTCACTTTTTTTAAAATCCTTGGTGTCCTACTTGCCAAAGTTAGAATACACTTCCTGGCTAGACTTTATTATTATGACAAACATTTTACAGCCTACACTACAGCTAAATAAATGTTTCAAGATACGTTAAATTCTTACATTGTTTTCACTTCTTCAATGTTCAGCACTGAATTGACCATATTCAATTTTGACCTGGAACTCTTAATTTGACTTTTGATAAAGTGATACTTATAAATACTAAACCATGGATGGTGGCAAACATCCATTTCATAATCATACTAAGAAAGTATGATTTAAAAATCACTTTATTAGATTACAATATTAGGCGTTAGCGTGATGTTATGGAAGGTTACTTAGACCTAAAACAGTAGAAGTTTTGGTTGTAGACATCAGGCGACGTAGTCGTAAAAGACGTAACTTAAGTTTAGGCATATACGGCCTAGAAACTCCTAGATTTATATTGCGTTTGGTTTACTTAGTTAGGCTTGCCTGAAGTTATCAACAACCGAAAATGA
Organism: Diadema antillarum; assembly: GCF_040938485.1. Classification (NCBI taxonomy): domain Eukaryota; kingdom Metazoa; phylum Echinodermata; class Echinoidea; order Diadematoida; family Diadematidae; genus Diadema; species Diadema antillarum. The sequence continues at coordinate 313,939 of NW_027271750.1, forward strand.
TACAGGATGTAGGGTTCTAGAAGTCAATAGGTCTAGATCTAGTCTGGACTCTTGCCTAGATTTCTAGACAAGATCTAAACGTTAGACAGATTCTACCCTGCTGGCTCAAGATTCTTATTCATTATTTGTATTTAATTATATCAGTTAACTTGTCAACAGCCTAGGCTTATTAGCAAGACGTCTGCCTGCGCCTAGCAATAATTCTCCCCAGCGGTTTTTGTCTCGCCCACCGGAGGTGAAGGCGAGACTAAGGGATCCAAATGGCGTCCGTCCGTCGTCCGTCCGTCCGCCGTCCGTCCGTCATCCGTCCGTCGTCCATCCGTCGTCCGTCACAAATGTTAAAGTTTACCTGTAAGACTCTCTTATGATGCATAACTTGGCAACTGTTACAACAATGGCAGCCACACTTGGGTGATAGAAGCACTAGGGGTATCTTCATGTGATGATGTCAAAGGTCATTTGAGGTCATATATTAAAGAGTATGTGCAAGACTCTCTTTTCTACGTTAAAGTTTACCTGCAAGACTCTCTTTTGACAAATAACTTCACATAAGTTGCTTGGATTACAACCTAACTTGGGTCATAGATGCACTGGGGGTACCTTCATGTTATGGTGCTGTTGGAGGTCACAGGATAAGGTCAAAGGTCATTTGAGGTCATACGTTAAAGTTTACTTGCAAGACTCTTATCACATGTAACTCGACACGTGTTGCTACAATGGCAATCAAACTTGGGTGATGGATGCACTGGGGGTACCTTCATGTTATGGTGCTGTAAGAGGTCACATAATAAGGTCAAAGGTCATTTGAGGTCATACGTTAAAGTTTACTTGCAAGACTCTCTTATCACACGTAACTCAGCACATGTTGCTACAATGGCAATCAAACTTGGGTGATGGTAGATGTCTCTTGGGAAGTTGAAGGTAACCACAAGGTCAAAGGTTACAGACAGGGGTCAACGATTTTTTAGTGCCCAATGTTAAGTTTTTAGGGCCCAATGTTAAGTTTTTAGGGCGCATTTCGTTTATGGCTCATAACTTTTGATCCCGTTGTCCGTTTGTGACCAAACTTGGATGGAAGATGTCCCTTGGGGAGGTGAAGGTCGTCACAAGGTCAAAGGTCACAGACAGGGGTCAACAAACTTTTAGGGCCCAATGTTATGTTTTTAGGGCACGTTTTGATTGTGGCTCATAACTTTTGATCCCTATGTCCGTTTGTGACCAAACTTGGACAGTAGATGTCCCTTGGGGAGTTAAAGGTCATCACAAGGTCAAAGGTCACAGAAAGGGGTCAACAAATTTTTAGGGCCCAATGTTAAGTTTTTATGGCGCGTTTCGATTACGGCTCATTACTTTTGATCCCTTTGTCCGTTTGTGACCAAACTTGGATGGTAAATGTCCCTTAGGGTGTTCAAGGTCACCACAAGGTCAAAGGTCATAAGCAGGTCAATTAACTTCTGGGGGTTATAAAAAATATTAATTCCTTGTACGCGAATGAGTGAGACACAATTTGGTGATTGCCTTGTTATTCTCTTACACAAATGTGAATATATGGGGCTTACACGCGAGTACCCAAGTCATCGCCAAAGAAATAGAGTCTACAAACATTCACGGATCGTACCGATATTTACCTTAAAACTCAAGTTTTGGCTACAGCCGTATGTCATATACCCATTCGCTCATAGTCGGTATAAGTTGTTTAATTTTATTTATTTTTAATTAGCTAGCGAAAAAAAAATTTAGACACTAGTTGTCACAAAGCCAGATGCGTCGATCGCTGCCAGCGCCAGAGATAGCTTGCTGGCCGGCTGGTGCCGGGTGGCAAAAGAACTGGCTGCCGTTGGCACCCTTGCCACGCACGCAGGGCGCTTGCCAACCTGGCCTGTTTGGCCCTCAGTTATGGCGTCGCCTCAAGAGGGCGCACTTCCATGAACAGTCGCTTGAATCGGTCTATACTGTGAATGTGGACATTTTTGCAGTACATTAATTTTCATGTAATTTGCACTACTTCTGGCTTGCACAAATTCTAGAATTTGTGAAAATATCTTCACAATTTTCTCTGCATATTTTGAACACGGTGATGCGTTGGTTTCTGCAGAGGTGCTTCCATGGTATGAGTGTGTGTGTGTAGTACTTTCATTTTCTGTGCACCCGTACATTTGAATGGGTTAGGCAGCAAGTCTTTCGTGTTAATGGACTAAAACATACAAGGATAAAGCAAGTGGACAGCACAAATTCAAGAACCCGCAATTATGTATTTTAGCTGCTCAGTACATCAAATTAATTGTGTGAAAATATTGATCAGTAGATTCATTTTTCTTTTGAGGAAATCATATGCTTCTAAAAATGTGTGCGATGAGAATCCAACCTGCCAAGTGACCCTCACCATGTCAGAGCAGGGTGCCCCATACACATCGTTTGAAAGTGTTCACTTTAGGAAGATTTGCTACTCTCACCTCCTTCCATGCGCAGAGCCGTTGGAAATGGCACCTAAAAGAATGTATGTTTCTGCATGAGAGTGCATCCACACAAAAGATATTTCCCCCTCAAATATAATCAGAAGTATTGCACGTCCATGTGTGATGAGTCATGTAACAATTCCATATATGTACTGGCTTGTATGGGAATGTTTCAAAAGCTATGGTTCTAGTATGAAATACTCAGATGTGTTTAAAAGTCACCCTCTGTTTCTGTCGTTTTCATGTGTTCCTCTCAATAGATTTGAGAAGAGGATATACATTCCCCTCCCGGAGGCACCCGCACGCACCACCATGTTCAAGATCCACATGGGGAAGACGACATCTACTCTGACAGAGCAGGAATACAGGGAACTTGGGGAGAGGTCCGAAGGCTACTCCGGTGCTGACATCAGCATTGTAGTACGGGACGCCCTCATGATGCCTGTCAGGAAAGTCCAGAGTGCAACGCACTTCCGACAAGTAAGTTGATGTCTGAGTGGTTTTGATATCTGTAAGTTTGGTCTGTTTCATGAGCAGAGTGCTAACTGAGGCTGTGTTTACCATCTTTCCCATGTTGTGAAACATGTTTCAATACTCAATATCAAAAGACGCGTTCAAAGGCCTTTCTGTTTGCATTTCTTGAGTTGTTGCGTTTATCATCTCTATAGCAAGTTGAGAGGAAGGTCTTTGACCCAAGGAACAGAGATCTGTAATTGGCATGGGTAGGTCTGAGATATAAACACGTTTCAAAACGACTTTGCATTTATCATTTCTACAGAAACACGTTTCTGACTCAAACGTGTTAAAAGAGAGAGTACTTTTTTTGGGGGGGGGGGGGGCGTTTCTGAAATGCATTTCTCAGTCCATAATCAATACAACTTGTTTGAAAACCTTGAAGTTTTGAGTCTATAAATGCACCCTGAGATAGAGAAATGCTGTCTCTGTGGTGAACTATGCATTATGAATGAGATCAAGGAGGATGAAAAAGACGTGAGGCAATCAGGTATTTTAGCGTGCCGGAGTGCCTGGAATGATAAGATCTCAATTTGTTCATATGGATACCTTGCCCACTCCCCAAGTCCCCAAATTAAGGAATCTTTAAAATCTTCTCTAGAAACAGAAGTTATAGAGCTTAGTTAGTTTGATCAGTATGTACATTGGTGATTGTAGTTTCTGGTTTGTTCATTGCTTGTGCCTATATGAACAAATTGAACAAATGCAAACAAATTGAGGGGCCCAATTTTCACATTTTCAGCTTTTTGTTGAAAACCCCATGATGGATTTTCAACACTCTTGGGGGTGGGGGGGGGGGGGAGATAAGGACCAAAAGGACTAAAAATTCAGGAATTTGTAAAGATATTCTTCTGTAGAACCAAAAGTAAAAGAGCTTAATTTAAGCTATGAATAAATACAGTGGTGACTTTAGTTTTGAGTTTGTTCATGATGGATCTGGGAATGCCTCCCTGAAAAATCCCATGAATGATTTTCACCAAACTTGGCAGGTAGCATCCCCAGGATAATAGGATTGCAATTTGTTTAAATGGGCACCATCAAAGTTCCTAAATTTAAGTATCTTTAAAAACCTTCTTTTCAATGGTAAGTGATAAGCATGAGTGGTGTAAGTTAGTTCAGCAAGAACAACAGTGCGGGAAGCCAGGTCATTTTGCTGCCGAGAGTCAATCACCCAGTACTTTGGAAGTCTCATCCAGGGAAAGGGGACAACTGAGGGTTGTACGCCTGGAAAACTACAAGCAATCTTTGATGGGTCGAGAATTAATCACCTTTTACGTCACATGTCCGCTCTGTGAAATCCTGATAGGTCTCGGGTCCGTCACGAGATGATCCCAGTGTCATCATGAATGATCTCCTTGAGCCCTGTTCCCCTGGCTGCCCGGGAGCCATGGAGATGTCATGGATGGATGTCCCAGGAGAAAAGCTCAAGGAACCTGCTGTCACATTTGTAAGTATATGTGCTCCTTGTTGCATCAGCATTGGAATTAGTGATGGATAAGAAACTCTGAGATAATGCAGCAACCAACCAACTAACGAGAACCGAGCAAAAAGTAAAAGAATTCTGATCAAGATGAAGTGTTGCAAAGTCTCAAGTTCTGAACTTCAATGGGTCACGTCATGAATTTAAAAAGTGAGTGTGCCTTCAAAATCCTGTTACATTCTCTATGTGTATGTTGCATAAAAGAGACTATCAACTGAGCATGTTTTGGGCTTGACACAACTTCACATTCAAAATATATCTGGATTGAATGCAGTGAGTCATATCAAAGCAAATCGTGAATAGGTTGATATGATGATGCTCTTGCAGCTTTACATGCTTACATTTCTTGTTTTCCTGTCAATATGATTTGTTTTCTCTTCCCATTTTTTTCTTCCTTGTATTCTTGCTGCTGTCCAGAATGACCTTACCAGAGCCCTTCACAACGTCAAGCCATCTGTTAATGAAGGCGATCTTCAGAAGCAGCTGCAGTTCACTGCAGACTTTGGCCAGGAGGGATGAGTTAGGAAGTAGTCCGATTGTGCACAACTTGTAGCATAAAGCAGAAGAGAAGAAGATGGAGAGAGAGAGATGGATGCAGTGTATACTGGAGATAAAAACATTAATATGTTAGTCTGACAAAGTGTTGACGCTCTGTCAAAAGTAGAAATGAAACTGCAATTGATCCATCTATCCATCCTACTAGTAGTATACTTTTCTTTTTTCTTTTCAAGCTGCAAATAGGATATTGTGTCTCAAAAGGACTATACCAATGAAGATTTTGTTAGAAAAACATGTAAAGATGGTACTCACATGTTATAAAATGCTTGTCAAAATAATCTATTGGAAATGGACAGACACGATCCCAGTTCTTGCTTTTTCAGTCATATTGATTACAGAATCTTTAACTCTGTTTAATTTAAGAATGCTTACTGTTTTTAGTATGTATTTACAGTATATATTGATTATAAAGGCTTTATCAGATAATGACTTCCAAGTGTATACATACGTATTACAAACTTACCCCATCAAGGACAAATCGGAGTAATGGAGTCATGATTTCCTCAGTGAGCATTTCTTATGTCTCTTTTCCCTTAATGAATGTTTATGGTTGGAATAAGATTTTTTTTCTAGTAGTAAGTTTTGAAATAGTAAACAAAAGTTTACCTTTCAGACCAATCTATGAAACATCCCCTACCCTCCCTCTCTCTCTCTCTCTCTCTCTCTCACACTCTGTGGCTTGGAATGGCGTGATGAAATCCGAAATACGTGGCATGCACTTGACACGTGCGATACGGACCTACGATATACATCCATGTCTTACTGAATTAGTAGTAACTCATCTTTGATGCGTTTGAAGAAATCATGTGCATATCATTGGAGAAATGAGTGTATCCTTGAGTTCAAGCATTAGCAACAGTTTCCATGTACAGTGCATAGTGAGCAACAAGTACACATAGAGTAACCAGTCGCAAAACAAAACAAAAAAAATCCAATAAAGACGTAGTGATTTCTTAATTCATTTGTATAGACCTTACATTTCTTCCTAATCAGCATTTCTGATCTTTTTGTCTATCCACCTATTCTTAAATGACAAGGTGGAAAGAACCATGCACCGCAGGAACACAGTAATATGTAAATTTTTGTTGTTGTTGCATGTGAAAAACAACAACATACTCCTAAGGCTGCATTCACATAGAAGTATACAGTATTCGCTATTCGCTATTCGCTATTCGGGCGCCTAGTACACCATCACCCGCACCATCAACTCCCCATCCCATGCAGTGAGGATTTCTTCCTCCTACATCCCAGCAATCTTATTAACAATTTCTAAAATGCATCAGAATGTCAGTCTACATGCTTATTTTTGCTAAAGGGCAAATCCAGACCAAAATTGTCATTATTTCATAAACGAGAGACGGTATACGCTGCAAGAAAATCGAACAAGCTCGATTCCCACTATGCTATACTATTCGCAGCTATTCGGTACTTTCGAATAGTGCCCTCTTATGTGAACCGGTGTTAGGAAATCCTATCGTTCGATTCAAGCTATTCGCGTGCCCTCGAAAACGAGCACCGAATACCCGAATAGTATACTTCTATGTGAACGCAACCTCACAGTTTGTTGTTTCAAAATAGTCTTGATTCTTGCTATATTTCCTTTTTGATGACTTTACACCAAAGCTGCTGAGGACATTATCAAGGTATCTTGAGATAATGAGAGACGAGATTCATTGATAGTGATCTTCATGCAAAAGTAATCTTAAAAGTGTTCCACAGGCTTGTTTTGTGAAGAAATTGTGATTTCACTTATAGAAGCAAATTTTTTACAGAAAGTTTTGATGCTATAACTTGATACTGGCTATTGACTGTGTCTTCTAATACTATGAGAAAATTTTCATTCATGCTAACTTTAGCTGATATCTAATGTTGCAGATCTTCACATATCAATTGTCTTGTTTTCCTCAAATAAATGGGCACGGTGCGTGCTGTCAACTTCAAGAAGGGGGGGGGGGGGGGCTGAACATCTGGTGAAAACACACATTTGTTATCAACACATTTTCACTATGAGACCATTTTGTCTTATTTTCAATGGCATAATAATGGGGACTTTGTTTGCCTATCCATCTAGAAATGAAAGAATAAGCTAATGCAATAGCGCAGTGATGACACCCTCATTTGATAAGGAGACAAGGGCAAGGCATCAGGATTAGTTTTGAACTTGCCGTCGTAGCCAACAGAGTTTAAGTGTAGATGGTTACCTTTTGTATTTAAAATATCATCAAGCCTTTCAATGTCAAAACTATGATCTTACTTCATGTAGTTAGCTTCTATTTGTACATGCAGCCCATGAAATGATATTTCACTTCCTGAAGGTAACCAGTGGATGCTCTGATTTGTATTATAAGATTGATGTTTTAATATTTCTCATGTATTTGTATATGATATATACCTAAATGTAGATAGCTCATAAGCAAAGAAACGTGTTTGTATCGATACAGTGACAATGTCTAGTGCTCTATTTTGTTGTAGAACAAATGAAGTGTCAGTCATTCTCCCATTGGGAAAGAGTTTCAATATATTTTTATTTCTCCCATCACAAAACAGAGATGGATGATTGTAATTTGTCAGAGAATGAATGGTCAGTCCAGAGCTGCTTTGCTGCATAAGCATCTTGCATGCACCAGAAGTTTTCCCTTTCGTGCTGAGATGTAAAAAGGGCCAATTCAGAGGAATGTAGCATTGAGTTATGCCATGGCGTATCTATGTGCTCTGAAAGTTTGCTGGGGGGGGGGGGGGGGGGTTAACTGCACATGTCACAAGTAAAAGGCAACAGTTTCTTAGCACATGATACTTCACTAAGCAGCAACAAAAAGAATGGCTGTGATTTCATTTGTTAATTTTGAAATCGATCATCTATCCTTTTTTTTCGTTTTTGATAGAAAGAAATGTAATGCAGAGGACCAGTGTTTTGAACAGATAAACTTATTCTCTGCTATTCCTTGTGTATAGAGTTGTTTCAGTGCAAGGAAGGAAATTAAAGAGAATGCATTGTATAATTCTTCTGAAACTTTGATCACATTTAACCTAAAAATGGTGTCATGATTTCTTCAATGTACTGTAGTTACAGTTACAAGAAGAGTAATCGTTGGATGTCAGGGGTACTGATATACTCCCTCTCTGTGGGGAAAACGAGAATTGTGAAGAACTTTTTGAAGGTACATGGATTGAAAGGATTCACACAGTACATGTATAACCAGGTTTGGAGGAAGTGTCTGGAATGCAAGATTTGTGTATTTATAGTAATCTTTGCCCAGGTTGCATTCAAAAGAACTAGAGAAAATCCTTTGACACAAAAGAATGAACACATGTTTATATCAAAGACCATCCTGGTAAAATTTTCTTTGATCCTTAGCCAATTTTTGGACATGTGCGAGGTGGATTTACGCGAGGTTGACTGTATATCTGTGTGTGTGTGTGTGTGTGTGTGTGTGTTAATGTGTTCTTTAGCTCTTTCTTGTTTTTTTATATTTATTTTTATTTATTTATTTGTTTATTTGTTTATTTATTTTTATTTATTTATTTATTTATTTTCATTTATTTATTTATTTTTTATTTTTATTTTTATTTTTATTTTATTTTTATTTTATTTATTTATTTATTATTTTTTTTTTGGGGGGGGGGAGGGGGGGGGGGTGGGATCAAGGCATTATGTAATGGAGGAAAGAAGGCAAAGTTGGCCAGAGTGCCAACAGAATGTAGTTTCAGCAAGAGTGATGTCACAGTTCTTTTCTAATGTGAATTCAGAGACCAGTTTATCTGCAATGAAACTTTAAATGAAAAAGACCTTGTGTCAATCAATAAGTCGTCAAGCACAACAAGATGTCTAACTTGTTTCATCTACACTACCAATGGGAAGAACTGCAGCTGTCTTACAGCATGGGAATAAAACCCAATTATGTCGAATGAGTGAATGCTGCAACATTAGTAGAACACATCAGTGGACATTTTAGGAAAATCCGACAATCGGTTGAGTAGCTATGAATTTTCAGAATTTATGTATCGCTATCACACTGGATAAGACTGCAATATTTTGCGAAGTCATACATAATGGAAAACGATACAAAGAAAATGAAGGTCAAAAGAAATTTCATCATATTTTCACGCACTCTTCTTGCATAATAGAAGAGCACTTGACATATCTCTTTTCGAAAAGAGGAGGAATAATATCGCACTGAACATATGTCAGTAACAAGTCGAGGGAATGTGTACTTTTCATTAAAAAAAAAAGAAATAGATTCGAGCGTACGAAAAATTTAGCAATGTTCCGGCTCAACCTGCTACTTCTTCCGTCGGTAGAGGGCGTGATGCGTGATCCACTTCCACATGTTCTCCGTGTAACGAATAAAACTTCACTGCCTTTTTTTTTTTTTTTTTTGGGCCTTCTTTGAACTTCGCGATCTGAAGAGACGAAGCAAATTCTGCCAATCGATAAAAGCTCACTCGTTCTTACTCACAGCAAAGTAAATATGAGGACTGTGCTCATAGCACAACGGCATTTGGCTAGACATGTCATGTTTTTAACAAAATTCCCATCGCGTGCTTATGGCCATGGTGGTAGTGCGCTTCTGCCCCACAACTCTCCCGTCTGGACCGCCAGCAGTTTGTGCCGCAGCTGCTGTTCGAAGCTCTCCTCCCGTGCCCCTCTGGAAAACGAGAAAAAGGTTTGTGGCTCTGTAGTTCAATTCGATTATTCGTCGTAAACTGTCGTCTACGAAAAAAAAAAAAAGAACCCTACTTCCTTGCTAAAGAACCTTAGTCCTTAGTGACATCAGTTCATAATTAAATTCCTGTGATTCAGCCCAGCCTTAATTTGTGCAACTACTGAACTAGCAACTAAACACACGGTAGCCCGACCAGACGCTGTATAGTAGTACTAGTAGTACGCTGTGTCGCTACCTACAGCGACTGGGCTGTGTATATAGTTACAAACACATTTTTAGAATTGAAATTCAACAATGTGGTGCAGTACTAGTGTAGTGGTTGTTGTGCCTTTTTTGTGTGTTGTTGAATATTTGAAAAGTTTCAATAAAGATATTTTACTTTACTGGGGACAGAACTTTACTGCGGACCGTCAGAAGTTGACTGAAGTGAAAGATCGGTCTATCTCTTGTTGGGGATAAGATCCGCAGAGACTGCGAGTGGTCTGGCTTCACTGTTTATACGGAGGAGAGCTGTAAACTAAAAAAAGTAAATAAAAAAAAATTGATGAAAAACTCCTATGGACTCTTTAGTGGTAATTTATTGAAAATGAGATTTATTGCAAGTGAGAGAAAACAAAAGCAAACTATTTTCTCTTGAAATGAGACTTTCTCATCATTACTGCCAGTACTCAAATTGAATGTCGGGTATCTAGTAGCCCGTGTGTTACAGCGATAAAGCAAGGGGATGGTGGTAGAGCTGCTGCTGGAAGGGGTACAGTATCACTGAATCAGTGTAAACAACGTGTCAACAAATCTTCTTAATTTGTTCCTCGAAATAGTCCTCTTCAGTGATGAGTTAGAAACTGAGAAATGGTTTTAATTGATATAAATGATGTGATGAAATACAAGATGTACATTATGACAATCAGAGGCACTGGCAAAATCTACAGTATTGGGGGAGATCTCATATAGACCGTGTCTGCTCTTGCTGCAATTCTGTAGTAGGCCAACTCCATGTACAGTGTACTAAACACATGTGCGCTGTAGTCATCCTTTGTAGAAATTTAAGTTTGTTCACAAAATATGGCTCTAAGTTTGCATAAAATGAACCACGTACCATGTGCTTTTCAGGTAGATTTCAGAAAAAGATTTACCACTTTGAAATGGACATCCATGGATTTTTATATTGATTTATTTGAAAAATAGACTTGATGAGGGTTTAGCATTACAAGTGTTAAATTCCTTGAATAGAAAATTCACTGGAATTGTAGACTTCCATTATGCTGCCTTTTGGTGTAGCCGTACATTTTATAAACTACATTCATACAGAAATATAAAACTAACATTCAGACTTTTTGTTGTCATTGTTCCGATATTTTTTCCCCCCCTTTTGTCTTCTTGATAGGCTGCAAAGCACTGGCATTGTCTTCCATCCAATTCATGGATACGTCACATAGCGACAACACGGAGTGTCATGGGTCATGACAGGGATGTGGAACGAGTGTCTCAGGCCTACCTTGGCAATGCTCACTCAAAAGGAGTGCAAAAGCATGATGGCAATAGGCTGATCTACGAAGTCCGGGGCCAGACGGTACTGCGATTCGTCTCGCTCTCATTCTATGCCACCACGGCCTTTGGATTGTACGTCGCGCCCGACTTCATCGCGACAGCGTGGGAATGCGAGGCAGTGAACAAGGAAATAATCACCAACCTGCTCGCAGTGACCATGGCAGTGATCGGGCTGCCGACGTGCCTCAGGATGCTGTCGAAGAGACTGGTGCTCAAGCTCTACCACAATGAAGCTAGGGAGACCTATCTGGCAGTGACGCAGTCGATGCTGCTCACCAACAAGTTGACAAAGTTCTCTCTGCAGGATGTGAGAGTGGCCGAGAAGAAAGGCATCCTGCAACATCTTTTCAACTTGACATCGTTTAAGGCAAACAAATGGCCATTCTTTGTGAATCCCTACAACTTTAAGCTTCCAAGTGACTTTAATCATCTTCATGGATTTGAGAGGTGATTCTTCACCTACTTTTCATCTGGTGTCATCTCAAAACAAAGCATACAATTTCATGGTAGGATATGAAATTGAAAACTGGTACTTTGCAGTGTGCTGCTGACAATAACTTCATTTGCACTGTGTAAATGTGGATGAAAACATGTATTAGATGTTGATGAAAGACATGTGAAATATTCAAGCTTGGAAACGACTGCGCATCTGCTTGCCAAGATATGTATGTAGTTTTACGAAACATAATGGTAGATCTTGGCTGAAATGACTGATTGAACCAGCACATTTGATAGCAAAAATTAGATCTTTTAACTTGATGTTGCAAGCAGTTGTGAAGAAAGTATGTGAACATAGTGTGAACAATAGGTCTGTTCAGCACTGTTTTTATAAAAGATGGCAGGAGTCCTACACTCTGCACAAAGAGATAAGGTGTAAAGACCTGTACTCAGAAGAACTGATTATCAATTGTTGTTGTGTGTGATTAATGGCCCATGTATTTCCTGTTAAATCTCGGTACAATGTTGGTTTGAGTCACAGTTTTTTGGTTAGAGAAATATGACTAGACCAAGCCTCATTACACCATTCTGACAGCAGTGCAAAAATTTTATTTGAGTACACTGGATAACATTATTTCTAGTTTGATATGTCTCGCCATGTCTTTGTTATTCAGTGACATTCATGACCTGCAGATCGCCTGTTTGTTTTGTCAGATCTGTTCTTTCTTCTGGAAGGAATATTGTCTGATGAAAATAGAATTTGTTGTTTGTTTGTTTGTTTTTTAGTACATTTACCTAACTTTGTGTTAAATGGCATCCTCTTACTCTTAGAGAACATCCTGAAACTGAATGATTGAGTCTTGACCTCTTAATTTGATAGGTCAGTTTGATCTTCTCTTGGTATACTGCTAAAAGACATGATATCAGTTTACTGTATTACATTTTATCAAATGTAATTAGCTTGCCTTTGTAAGCCAAGTGAAATATGATTTCTACCCACAAACATAAACTAGAACCCTAAACCTAATCCTGACAGCAAACTTAATCTAAAACCCTAACCCTAATCCTAAGTTCTCAGAGAAAAAAAAAAAAAACAGAATGGAGCAATTCTTTATTTCAGGAGCAATGTCTTGTCATGCACAAATACATGTACATTGCATGTTATTTGCCCTCTTTGATCATGACATTCTTGCTTGCATTATGTGAATGCCTTGTGAAAAGAAAGTGAACATTAGTTGAAATACATTTCTATTATTGAAAGGTATTCATTGGATAATGTCCATTGTAGCCCACAGGCTGAATTGCGGACATTTTACATGAATCAGCATGAACACATTCAAATATTATGATAAACTCCTTACAGATGATATCAAAAAGCTCATGAATGCCACCACTCAGTTCAAATTTCATTTTATCTTGCAGTGTATTGGACGTCACAAAGCTGTAATATTTATATTGAATCCACAATTCACAGGGCCTATAATTATATTTCATAAAGTCCACTCCTGTTATAACGACAACGGTTATAACGAAATTCCGGTTACAAAGAAATAAAAATCCAGGTCGCAAAATTGTCGGCTCTATGTTTTTTTATTGTTTATTTGTTCAGTTATTATGAAATTTCAATATAACGAAAGGAAACTGCCGGTCCCGAGTACTTCGTTATAATGGGAGTCCACTGTTATGCTCGTCAGCGACTGAATGTGGACTTGCATTAATTTTTTTTATGAGTACGTAGTACAATAATCATGATATTGGTGTAATGTTGAAGGTCATAATATGGCTGACGAGTATCACAAGGCATTTGTTTTTGTAATGGCCTCAGTCTTTTGAAGGTATTTGAGTTAACTTGATTATGCAAGAACAGAGAATATAAATTAGAAGTCATAGAAAGTACACCTGTATTTTAGGTTTGTCCATAGCAAAACAAGAGATAAGCGGGGAGTATCATAGTATGAAAATTATGCATTGTTATAGTCTTTGTGTTTTATTGCACACCATTTTTGCATTTAGCCGTGAACTTGTTTTGAGGAACCTCCAAAACGATCAGTTGATAATTAATGCATTGTACAATTGTACCTTCCTATGCAAATCCTTTGAAAAGGACTATGACACAAGGAACATGTAATAAAGCACATTTATCAATTACTGGTATGCACTCACAAACTGGCATTACAGCTGTTTAACATGTGTCTTTGTGAATAAGGTTTTATTTTACTTGGCCAAGTTTTGTTCATTGGTGCCTTACAGACACATGACATGTGAATTTGTAACAGGGCTCCATAAAAATTCAAACATCGATCATAAATAGCTTGACAACTCTTAAAGAAACACATTTGCCTAATGCTGTCTTTACTACACAATGCACTATTCAGACATAGGGCGAAATAGGCTGAAGAACATTTGAGTTAAATATTTCAGACTAGTGTATTAAGGTAGGCCCTATACGCTTTTCTTTGGATAGTACAGTTTGAATTTGAGAGTACATCAGACGTGCCTACATCTGTATTACTTCATTGAGGTAGTACAAAGTCAGATCTATGGGGGTAAAACAACAGCAAAATTAAGACTCATGGGTCTATCAACAGCGCTCATATGAGCAGTAGGCCCTATATTTAGTCTTTGTGGCAAGTACCCCACCCTAGGGACCCCCTGGGGGACCACCACTCTCCATTTGTACAGGAAGTTATGGCCACTCTCTTTCCTCCTTTTATAATTCCTGCCAAGTTTGGTAAAAATCCAGTCATCAGTTTTCAAGGAAAAAAACAAATTTAAATATAAATTAAAGCTTACATTGAAATTAGCTATTAATTTGTGATATTTTGGCCCCACACTATGTAAAGTGTCCACCCAATGGGCACCACCACAACTTGGAAATATTTTATGATTAAGACCTAATTCAAGAGTGCTGAATCCAAAGCTTGATGAGGTAAATTTTGCATCGCTGAGGGTTTTGAGATATCCAAAATGGCCACCAAAAATTACGAAACTGCAACACTGTATAAGTATTTCTTTATATATGGTGAAAAAGTGGAAATAGATTGATTGTTTTACCCTTTTTTGACAGTACTGAATCCAAATTTTGTTGATTCAACTCTTGCATCCTTGACAGGTATGACATGTTCAAGATGGCTGTCAAAATGGACAATAACAGTCTTTAAAATTCCTCAAAACCCTGAAGGATGCAAGAGTTGCATCAACCAGACTTGGATTTGTATCATTTTCTCTTTCAATTTATTCAGCATTGAGAAAGACAATTTTTGGCAGCCATCTCAGATATCTCAAAACCCTCAAGGATGCAAGAGCTGCTTCATCCGCTTCAACTGCTTCTGATTCAGCATCTCAAAATAGGGTAAGCCTTTCATATCATTTTCAAATTGTTTTACAATTTATAATGAAATACTTACGCCATATATTGAATTTTCAATTCTGTAAAGGCCATTTTGGATATGTCAGACCCTCAGAGGTGCAAGATATGCATAACCAAGATTGGGACTCGGCATCCTGGAAATTAAAATCATCAAATCTTTCCAAATTTTCATCATTTGATTTGATTTGATTTGATATGATATATTTCTGCATTTTTCACAAAGTATATACAACGTAACAAACAATTCTCCAATACTAATCACACTATATTCAACACAAAATGAATATAACTAATCATGTATAATGTACCAATAATGAAATATTACATAGGTGAATTGTAATCATACAAAAACAACTGAAAAATCATTGATTATTCAATCAAATTAATACATACAAAAATGCAAGAGACCGTCATCTTAAGCTGAAGCTTAAGTTTGATGGTTTCTACTGGAAAAGCATATGGCTTGTACTTCTTTACAAATCATTTAATACATATTACATTGTGTAACCGAGTAGGGTAACTACAAAATGCATTGGTGCAAAGGTGAGTTAGGGTGCTAGTGCATATGTGCAGTTTTGTTGTTTTATTATTGTTCATGCTAATTGAAAAAAAAAAAACCAAACCTGTAGATTCATTTTCATATAGAAAAATGATATACATAATTTAAATGAAGGAGATAGGAACCTATATTGTGGGAATTTCGGCCATATTAGATAAGATAAGATATACAGGGTCTTTATTCAAATCATGAGTGGAAACCAGAGGTTAAATTGTACACAAGTTTACCTTTAGTGCTCATAAATTTCACAACAATCAGAAATTCATACATTGGAGATTATACATTTGTTTTGAACTATAAAGAGCTCACCAACTTGCATTCACAAATACACACACACACACACATGCACACACAAATTTATATTTAAAGAATATGCATATACACACTCTTACATGCATTAATACACATGCTGGCACACCTGTTCCTCTCAAGTCATACCATATTGCACATGGGTTGAATGAAATTAAACTTACTTTATACCAAGGAGGTACTAGGCGACCTCCTTGCTTTATACATGATGTAAAAAAATACACTCACTGAAAAAAAAAATTACTAACGTTTGTGACATCGTATACACTTGCAAAATGATACAGATACACTGTGTAAATCATATACAAATGAGATCATTACACTTCAGAATAATAAGCATCAAAATAAGACTACTGTGAACATATATGCCATTTATTATAATACACATGTGTCCTGTAGTAGCAAACATTAATAACTCTGCATGATAAAGCTAAATCATAACATTAATAAATAGAATATCCTTGTAATGTCAGTTAATAAAAAGCATACTAAATTGACCAAAATGAAAAGTTAGTTAGTGTGTACAACGTGAAACCTTGTTAAAAAAAAGAGAGAGAGAGAAGAAAATGCCTTGAAAACATATAATCATTAAATCGAAGCTTTTGGCTGAAAAAACAAAACAAAACAAAAAGGCTTCATCACAATTTTGTGGTGCCACTTTGGGTATTGGCTGCAGGGTTGGGTTTACTGGCTGACAAGCAAAAGAGAGAAAGAAAAAGATAAAAAAGCTTAACCTTATTATTTTCCTGGTGCCACTTCATTCTGGGTTAAAAAAGAGTAGGGGGGGGGGGGGGGCGCAAAGTGGTAGACCCTATGTATTACCGGTATGCAAAAACAGTTGCCCCCCCCCCCCCCCCCCCCCCTTTTCCGGTTGTGCCGGCCCTGGCCATGTACAAATCATGGTCTATATACAAATCACTTTCAAACAATACAGAATATTGAGTTATAAATAGGTTGCCTATTGAAATGAATATCATAAAACATATGTTGGCGGCCATCTTGAATATTATCTCATACAAAATCATCTTGTATGCAAGAGTGTCATCATCCAGATTTGGATTTAGGATTATGATAATATGATAAATCCCATTTTTTCCCCCGATTAAATACGGAAATATATAAATTTCATTTTCGGCCATAGGCCTATTGCTAGCCATCTTGAATATCTTAAAACCCTCAATGATGCAAGAGTTTTATTATCCAGATTCGAATTCAGCACCTTCAAAATACACTGTAGGTGAAACCATTTGGGGTTTACACATTTGTAGTTTTTAAAAATTGGTCAGCGACAGTAAAACAAGACTGACCCAAAAATGTTGGCACCCACCAGTCAGCGGCTACTACTACTAATAAGTAGTTTAGTACCGTAGCGGTGAGCGCGCATTATCATCTGTTGCATTGACCTTGACCTACTTCTGCCACTGAACTCGACGAGCATGTACTCCCAATGCACAGTTGATTGTGTCTAGCGCAAATGATAGCGGCGGTGGTGTGGTTGACTGGTGGCGATCGAGGAGACCGTACAGTTGTACAGCTAGGCGCGCTCTACGTATGCCTAGCCAGCCTACTGTACGCTGAGCTGACACGACACATGACGCTGGCAAGCGATGCGCCTAGTAGATATACTAGCAATGCATGTGGAGTAGACAAATCCAAATACGGAGGACGTCGACGGTCGACGCCGACGTCTAAATCAAAGAGTTATACCGGACGTTGGCCCCTGCTTGGCAATTTCATGGTTTACTTCCGATCGGACTGAGAAGGAGAGTCGGTTCTATCTACCTGTTGGTAACTGTTAGTGTTAGGCCCCTCTACCCACAGGCAACAACACCACACCACGTACAGATAGTATTGCATGGGGAACTCGCTGAACGTGTCGTCAAGACGTCGGATGGGCGTGTATCTTACTCACAGTTTTGCCGACTTTTAACTATGGCCGCTCTGGCAACAATGCTGCTGATAATCTTTCTATTGGATACTGTAGCATCAGGTAGAAGTCTAGAGTTTTCACTTGTATTCTAACACTAACGTTAGGCCTGCAAAAGTTCTAAAAGACGTTACGTTCTAACAAATAGCTCTTCAACATTCTAACCGGTGACGCCTAACGTTTAATAGGCTAAAGTCTATAACACTGTTCACACACAGGTTCTAGCATTAATACACAACCCAGTCACTGTATTGGTGTAACGTTAGAATCTAACAACTTTTTACAGCGACTGGGCTGTGTATAGTTATTTTAACAGGTAGAAGTGGTCTAGACAATACTGTCTTCTAAATCTAACATAGACAAAACCGTCGACCTATAAACTTGTTACTTACTGTAGATTCTAGTCTGTAGATCTATGTTTATAGTAGGTCTATACTCTGTAACAAACACTTGGGATTTCTATATAGTTCTAACCGTTAGATGTGTGTAGGCCAGCCCTATACTGTTAGACCCATCTAACTGTTAGAAACACGTTTGCATTACCAATTAAATAATAGACCGACCAGACATTGACCGACAAGTAATGTTATGTCTAATTCTGCGAAAAACTTCTCATTTATAATAACGACATTTGCTGAAAAACTGACCCAGCAAATGTCATTATAATAAATGAGAAGTTTTTCGCGGAATTAGACATAGGCCTACTTGTCGGTCAAGACCAGACGCTGTGCGAAGCGACTGGACTGTGTATAGACCTAGTTAATCTAACGTTGGATTTAACTGTTAGAAACTAAACCCTAATATTAGATCTAACAAGAAGAATCTAGATGTCTAGACATAGTTCTAACCATAAACTCTAACCCTAAACCCTAAAGCCACCTACTTAAGCACTACGAGACCTAAACTAATGACACACATCTATACCCTACTTTGTTTTGTTTTTTTCAATTTTAGCAAAGAGCATAAGTTGACCATTCTAAATTACATATGGGTATCTATATGGCTAGCTGTGCTGATGTTAATTGTTAGATTTTAGAAACCCTAAAATGATTTAGCCCCCCTCTCCCTAAATAAACCCAGGATGGCCTAAGTCTGGAATGCTGTAACATTTACAGGTCTGGTCATCTAGAATCTTTTGTTATAAATTCTGTGATTAAACTTGTTACTAACACTCAACAGTGTAACACTACTACGTCCACAGATCTAGTAAATCAATGTGACCACTAACAGAACAATCTACCTGTTATGAGTGTGTTATGACTGTTAGTGTGTATAGTAGTTTAATTTGTAGATCTAGTCATGTGACATCAATACAGCAGATAGTCACATGTGACACTGAACCTCTACTAACCTTGCTATGTTACAATCTTCTGAAGATGTACCATGGGTAGGTCCTACATGTGAATTGTGATGTGGCTAATGTTAGACCTAGATTGATACTAGTAGTACTGTTCTTCAAATTAACTCCTGAAACTTGTGCTCTCCCATAAGTTTCTTTAGGTAAAAAGTAAATTGTATTTATATCCTGCTAAATATTCCACTGTGTAGCTCTGGGGTCTGTTTGATTAAAGGTGCATAGTCCCAGTAGTGTAGAGGGCGCTGTTGATGATACTGCCGATCACTGTTAGCATTGATTACCGAAGTTGAGCTGTCATCAAGAGGAAAGTGCGTAATAATGATATTCAAGATTATATTCAAGATGACTGGCAACATATGTTTTATGATATTCATTTTAATAGGCAACCTATAACTCAATATTTTGTATTGTTTGAAAGTGATTTGTATTTAGACCATGATTTGTACATGGCCAGGGCCAGCACAACCGGAAAAAGGGGGGGGGGGGGGGACGGCGGCAACTGTCTTTTTGCATACCGGTAATACATAGGGTCTAACCACTTTGCCCCCCACTCTCTTTTAACCCAGAATTAAGTGAGACTAAAGCAACTTTTTGAAATGTCATGGTGTGTGAGCTGTGGTCTTCTATATTGGCCAAAAATACTGTCAAACCAATGTCGGAGAAAAATTCGTGATTTGCATCCATGATTTTTTTTTCTTTATCACATGAATCCTGTTTGTACAAGCAAATCTTGAAGATTGATCAACCTTAGACACTGTTTGACTTTTTATTCAAAACTGATTATCAAATGTTTAGCCATCATCACCATCAAGATGTTTCTGTTGTTGTAGTTACCTACAATCAACTTCATGTGCTTACTTACTGTTCACTTTCAACACTCTCAAACTTTGAAATACTTTTAGAGCATTAGAGAGCCTAAAGAATGTGTGGTTTTTGTATTTTTTTGCAATGAAATGCTAACATTGCTATTAAACATAATCATATGTATTTGTAATTGAGTATCATTAATCTAATGTTATCATTCAATTTACAATTGCCATGGTGACACACCTGTGGACATAGAGACTAGATTGAATAGGGATTTACAGAATATTTCAGAATGGTTTCATGTAATCACGTTGCATTAAATGTAAAGAAATATGTAAGAATGTTGATTGGGTCACAAAAGAGAATCAAAGGTAAGATGCTTACCAGGTAATCTTTAAATTGATAACACAAATATAGATCAGGTTAGTACATACATCTCATAGCATCTATTGATAGCTGTCTCAGTTGGGATACAAATGTTGGTGAGTCGATGAGAACTTTATATTTCTTAAAATGCAATGTAATGCATTGCCTTTCAGAAGAAACAGCACTGCTTTTTTGTAAGACAGAGCAAAGTAAACTAGAATGTGCTGTAGTTTTGAATAAAATGAAGTAAAAGAATATTAAAAAACTGCAAATCTTACAAAACAGATTGCTCAAGACTGTTTTGTGCATTGAAAATATGTATCTAACTTGCCTCATTTATTATTCATTGTCACTTGATATTTTAAAACAGAGACGAGCTGAGCGTTATATACCTTATGTTTCAAGTATAGAATATTGGTGAATTTAGCTCTAGCGTATGTAGGCCTTATCTCAGTGTAGTAAATTT
Source organism: Diadema antillarum (assembly GCF_040938485.1). Lineage (NCBI taxonomy): Eukaryota > Metazoa > Echinodermata > Echinoidea > Diadematoida > Diadematidae > Diadema > Diadema antillarum. Next base: position 334,757 of record NW_027271750.1, read on the forward strand.
GAGATTTAAAAATGTACCCCATATTATTTCAGAAACAGTTTGCAAGTCCTTTCATTACCTCAGTTAAAAAAAGTGTTTTAAAAAGAATAGTGTGAGTCATTACAAAGAAAAACTGAGGAATGATTTATGAACTGATTTTAATCCAGAACCAAAACATGAAAGTTATATAAGCATGATTTAAACCATTAGTTTGTTATTAATATTTGGTAGCTATTTAAGATTTAAGCATTTTTTCTCATTGTATGACTCTATGATCTATTTTGTTATTTCGTTTTTGAATCACATTGTATGTTATTATTCACCATTTTGTGAATTCTTTTGTTGTAACTAATTCTTTTTTTCTTCTCATTTTGTGTTGTATTGTATTGTATATTCCTATATGTTTTTTCATCTGTGCATGGACATGTTGAAAAACAGCCTTTGGCTAAATCCTGTTGCCCTACTTATATGAATGAATGCAATGAAGCAAAAAGACATCCAAAATGTTGCATTTAGGATCTCATATATGTCAAAGTGTTGCATTTAGGATAAAAAAGTGACGTACACAAAGAAAATGTAACTAAGAAAATCTAATTATTATTCTCCTTTGTCTCTTTGTGTGTCACGAGTTGTGTGAAATGGTGATTTAATGATATTTTACCTGTATAATGAGGTCAAACAGTGTGGTGTAGCTGAAATACATTTATAGTTTTGATTTGGAATTCAAAGTGATAACATGCTTAGAACATTGTACACATACTTGTATTGAACAATATTCTGAGGTTTATGGCATTTTCTAGCCATTTCCAAACTTAATGGAGTATGTCCTATTTTCTTCTTGTCCAGAAATCATGTACGCCTGCGAAAATGCAACCATAAACGTAGAGTGTGAAAGTGATGAATACATAGACGTCATTTCTGCCAGTTACGGCCACTGGGGGAATGCAGGTTGGCCGGAACAGCTAGACAGCTGCTCAAGTGTGCCGTCACATAGCACAGCATGTCATGCAGCAACCTCTGTTGATGTAGTTCAAGCAACCTGCCGCGGCAATCAGATGTGCGAAGTGGTTGCTGGAAATGAAGTGTTTGGGGACCCCTGTCAGGGCGACAGAAAGTTTTTGGAGGTCTCTTATGAATGTAAGAATTTTGAGTGCTTTGAAGATGGTACATACAATAAATCATTTTGTTGTTGAAGCTCTGAATATGATGGTATTTCCATGTAAGTCAACCAGTATTTCATTTACTCTGCACAAATCTAGAATTAGAGCCAATGTTTTCTTTCCTGTATCTTGTTAACAGACAACATCTAATACAGCTCGATATACATTCCTGCACAGTGAAATGCCAAACTTTAGGTGAAAAACTGTGATGTCTGTTTGTTTATTTATTCATTTTAGTTTTTGGTCATGCATGACAGTTGTGAAGTTTCATCCGTAAAGTTTTAACAAATAATCGTTGCCCTTTTTGTCTACATACAATGAATGGGGATTCATGAGTGCACTAGGACCTTCAACTTTTGACCCCCTCCCTTTCTCTTAAAAACAATTTATTTCCATATCATATCTTTTTGTATTTTATATATCATATCTTTTTCTATTTTATGGGATAGGACCATCAAATGTGGTGCGTTAGATACTGTAAAACGAGAAATGTTCGCGTGCATTTTAATTTCGCGAATTTCGCGAGCGCCAAGATTCGCGAAATTAAAATGCATGCGAAATTTCTTATCTACACTATATGCATTGAACGCAAGAGGCAATTCGCGAAAATTTCTTGCCACGAAAAAGGCCGTCGGCTCCAATTCGCGAAAATTTTGTGCCGCGAATATATCATGTTTTACAGTATTACCTGCTCGAAAGCTTAGAATCTTTCGGAATGTAACCTTAACTATATCTAGCTTAGAATCTTTCGGAATGTAACCTTAACTATATCTTACATGGCATCATTTGTTTCCTTGGTTTTGTGCTAAAAGGTCACAATCAGAAGTCAGTAGGTCTCAGTCATTGAATAAAGGGTTACAGTTTGTAATTCAAAAGGTTCATTATTCTGAAGCTGCATTAATCCAAAAATGAAGTAAGGTTCATTACTTTGAAGGTTCGTTATTTCGAAATCCAAAAAATGAAATAACATTTAGTGACAGAATACAGTAATTATTACAAAGATAGGAGGAAGACACACACACACCCACGCCCATAAATATGCATGCAGAGACATTTATAAATACACAAACACATACACATACTTGTTGATGAAGTGGAATGTACAATCATAATCTGTATTAACTAGATATTAAATATATATCTGTATCAACTCTAGAGATGAAAAAAAAAAATTTCCCTCCATCCTCTGTATGGAGCTTTCATTTTCGGATTTGGAATAAAGGGATGGTATAGCATTGACAGAGGTGAGGATTCAGCTTTTAACTTTTTGCAAGATAGATATTTAGAAACCATTCTGAAATGTTAAAGAGCATGCAATTCTAAGAGCAATTCAAAATTTATTTGATGAAAATCGGTTTTGAAGTGGCTGAGATATCCAAAAACAAAGTAAAACAATGCAATGCCTATGAAAAGGTTCATGGGTCCCACCTATTATTAGGATTGCTTCGTACTTGGCTATCTCAGCCATTTCAAAATATCAATTTTCATCAAATAAACTTAGAATTCCTGTTAGAATTATATGCTTCTCAGGGGTGGATCCAGGAATTATGTAAATGGGGGGGGGGGGGGGAGGGGGCGCAACTTATATTTCTGGTGCCACTTCCGGGTTTCATGTCATTTTTTCTTTCCATCTCTTTTGTTTTTAACGAAAAATAAAGGGGGGCGTGTGCCGGTTGCGCCCCCCCTCTGGATCTGCCACTACTTCTTCATACTGTATACGCTATGATTTTCGCGTACATAAATTTTCGCGAATTGCCGCTGTCACACATTTTCGCGAGTGGTTAAATTCGCGATTGGGAGACCAGAGAAAATATGAAATGGCAAAGAAAGTGTGAATTTTCAACTTACTAGCAAACAAGAATGATACTAGTTATACACTGCATGAAAAAAAAACTTACCAAACTCTGCGAACTAGTAAGTTAGAATTCAACATTTTTGAAGTGGTTAAGTCCATCGCGCTAGATTTCTGAGTGGTCCCCTTGCGATAATGGATTGGCTCTCTACAGTATTCGTAAGTAGACGTGGACGTGCGTAAACAAGCTTAGCCAGTATGATCTGTTCGGTAAGCCGTGACATGGTATACTAGTACTGAAATGTTCGTATCATCAAGGCAAGGGATTCATTTTGGAAGGCAATATTTTCGCGTGTTGTTAATTTCGCGAATAGCTCCCGACTCGCGAAATTCACGAAAATAAAACCCACGCGAAATATATAGCGTATACAGTATTTCATGAGAGGTTTCTACCAATAATTATCTAAAAGAAATCATGATTGAAAAATGTTGGAAACCTGAAGCCCCACCTCAACAGAAACTGCCTGTACTATCCCTTTAATGAACCTCTGGAACAATGAACCCTATTTCGTTTTTATATCAACGAACCTTTAGAATAATGAACCTATGGAATAATGAACCTTCCGAGTAAAGACCCTTATTTCATTTTCGGATTAACAAACCATTGAAATAACGAACCATATATTCATTTTGGGAATAAATCTTCAGAATAACAAACCTTCAGAATAATGCCACAAATGTTCGGATTAACGAGCCCTTTTTCATTTTTGGACGAACAAACCTCAAAGTATTGGGAGTTTATGTGTTTCAGAATGACAAACCCTCGAAATAATGAACATCACCAATGTAAAGGGAATCTTAATTCACTAAATGGAGTAATTTATCATAATTGTTACTCAAAACCAGTAGAAAGGAAAGGATTTTGTTTGGTAGGAACAGAGTTTTATAAGATCTCTTTAGACTGAGTTCTGCTCTATCATTATGATGCCAACAATGTTTTGTTTTACTTTGGTTTTGGTCTTATTTTGTCCTCCAATGGCTACGGGAACACTCAGGTATGAAGAGATGTCCTGCAGACTGGGTGTATGAACCGACCGGGAAGTCCTGCTTCTTGCTCATCGATACTTACCTAGGTTTCATGGATGCATTGGATGAATGCCGCGGTCTAGAGGGTGATCTGACAAGCATACATTCTCTAGAGGAGAATAACATTGTAGGAGGTAAGATTTTTTTTTTCTGTGTGTACGTCTCTATGTTTATGATATTTTCTCACTTGTTAGATGAGTACACGCATTTAAAACCATCAAATGATCCTAGCTCTGTTAATACACTGGGCATATGTGCTGTAAGATAATCCGAGGAGAAAATTCATACGATTGATGTCTGCGGTAATGAAAGCACACTGGATGAATTCCGGAAAATTTGGCGAAGTTTTTTCTGACATATAAAATGGACCAATCTAACAGCAGCAGACAGTGTGTTGTAGCTGAAACAAATATCGTAAGTGGATTCATTACTACTGAAGAAGAGGTTGAATCACTTCGAATTAGCCTAATTATGATATTCTCTGAAAGAAATATTGGCACACTTCAAGTTTGAAAAGACCCGCCAAACAATGGTGAATATATAGAAGAAACAGGTCAATTAAACCACCTAGTGTGGCCGTGTGCTGAATGCGTACCTCAAACAGTAGCTATAAGGCCAAGCGAATGCTGACAATGACTTTGGCCAAAATGTTTCGGGCAGAGCAAGCTAGTGCATGAGAGATGTAGAATTTTACATTTTATTTGATAGATTGTCATTACTGTTGATCTTTTTAAAGCAGAGCATTCAAATGACACAGAAAAGTATTAGAGTCACTTTGCATTGGTATGGCATTTATCCCGCCTATGTATCAATACAATGCTCCTATGAAAAAAGCTACACCTTTGAATCTGTGCATTGTCTGTAGGATATAGTCAGCTTTTGCTTTCTGAGTTCATTCAGTAGGTAGATTTCAGTAGGTTTTCAAAGGAAGAAGAATGGTATTCTTTGTGTTGCACAAATCTTTTCCTTGAGGTGGGAAAATAACTGAGGCTTGCTTAAACTCTGTTTGCAGTTTCATGAAATATTATCCATGTTTAATATCTTTGAATGTACACTTGAAAATTTCTTGATACAAGGTAACGACAAATATCAGGAAAAACATAACACCACTTCCCCCATCCCCTATAGGTTTTGTTATACTGTTTCTGATTTCCTGACTCTCAAGCATTTTGGTTACTGGTAGTCATACATTTAGATCAGGGTTGAATTCTCAACCTTTTATAACATAAGACCCACTTTGGCTCGTATGATTTTTTAGACATTTTTTTAGGTTCAATAAGGTAGAATACAAATATTTCTTTATTTTTGGTCGACATTTATGTGGCCAACCTGAGAGAGCTTCGCGGCCTACTGGTTGAGAAGCAGGGCATTAGATAACACTTATTATGATCACTTTGTCTTCAAATTTCACCATTTGTGCCTTTTTTAAATGGGAAGTAAAGGTAATTATGTAATGTTCTAATTTAAGTTAAATTGCTTCACATCTATCCTTGCTCAACAGAGTACTCAACAGATTTTTAGAGAAGTGTCAAACAGTTTGCAATGTCCAGAGCTACATGTAGCTATGACCATGAATCACAAAACCCACAAAATGTTGCACGGGCTGGTAATAATGGTAGTTTTGATCCTTTTCCGCAAAAGTAAATTTTCTTTTGATAGGCTTTCTATCACTTATTTCAGTGGATTAGGAACATCAGATTTCAGTGAGTTAGGCTGCGTTTAACAACTTTCCCATGTTTGAAATGCAATTTTGTACCAACTATCAGAATGTGTTTGCAAATGCCTGTCGGATCACGTTTCTTAATTTGTTGCATTTATCAAGTCTGTCGTGAGTTGATTGGGAGGCCTTAATTGCCTCTGCACAGCTCCACTGGGCAGCTTAACCCAAGAAGGGGAGATGTGTAGTTGGCAGTAATTGGAGTGGGTTTACAAGCTAGAAACTGCTTTCAAAACAATTCACTTTGCATTTATCAACTCTACAGAAACAAGTTTCTGGCTCAAATGCATTTGTGATTACACTATTTCCGCGTTTCAGAAACACATTTATAACCCAATTATCAAAACAGTTTTGCGTTAAACAAATGCTTAAAACACCCTGAAAGTTGTTGGGTACCGGTACCTTAATTCTGCACCAGAAGAGAGTTGATAAACGTACTCTAAGGTGTATAATCAACATTAGACAATCTGTGCTTTCCCATTCTGACCTAAGTTTCAATATCCTGTGTGGGATTTGTGTGTGTATGTGATGCAGGGTTGCCTATGCAGTGTAGTATTTCAAGGCATATCAGCTTTATTGCAATGTGTAATTTTGTGTCTTGGACTGCTCCAGTTTGTTCGTTTGTTTGTTTGTTTTTAAAATCAACATTCATTTTGTAGCTGCTACAAGGCAAGTGTATTTTGCTCACATTCTGTTTCCTATAAGCACACACAGGACAGAAAACCTAAAGACTAATCACCTTCACAAGTTTCATGTTTTGTCTTTAAGACATGAAGATATGGGCCATAGTTTGGATTGGATTGACTGACTCTGAAGTGGAAGGCTCCGTGGAAAGTTGGGCAGATGGATCACCAGTGACATATACAAATTGGAAAGGTATGACATTCCGCTACTGCAATGAAGAACAAGAGTAATTTCTTTCAAAACAGCAAACAACAGCATACTGTAAAAGTGGAAATTTTCGCGGTGTTGAAATTTTTGCGGTGTTGAAATTTTCGCGCAACCGGAAATTAGCGCGAAAATAAAAGCACGCGAATATTTTTAGCTCCCAATATATTCCAGTAGTTGATGTCTGGATTCCGCGGAATTAAAACACACGAAACTCTTCTTACCCGGTCGAGCACAAAAAATTAGTCGCGCGAGAATATCCACTTTTATAGTACCTACCAATGTCTCAGGGATTACCAGAAGCAATCAAAGTTGCCTCTTGCTAGGCAAGATGTTTTGTTGTGAAAGGTTTGCAGTAGAATGTGTGATGATATTGAAATTACCACTTTGTCATGCTGTCTTGAAGTTTGTCCTTGAAAAGAAATGATCTCTAGGTTCTCTAAAATCTGTAGGTTCTCTTAAGGACTCAACCATCATTCACTTTGAGTGTAGTACTGTCCTATGATGTCATCTTGAAGCTATTCTTTTTTTGGTCTGTTTTCTTTTCAAACAAGAATATCAGCCATGAAAGAATCAGCCATGAAATGAAATCTTGCCAAAATTTCGCGCCAACTGTTTCACTCTTACTCATGTTGGAAATACAGGCACATACAATTATAGGCATTTTCACAACTTGCATTTTCAAAATTAGAGATATAATCATTCAAGACAAATATTGTGCTAGTCTGTTTTTGTCGAGCCCACCGGAGGTGCGGGGAGACTGAGGGATCGCCTGCGGCGTCTGTCCATCCGTCGTCCGTCCCTCCGTCGTCCGTCCCTCCGTCGTCCGTCCCTCCGTCCCTCCGTCTCTCTCCGTCCGTCGTCCATCCGTAATGCTACTAAAACTTGAATAACTCTCTACTGAGGACTTTAATTTCAATCAAACTTAGAGGAAAGAGTGGTTATACAAAGTTACACATTTTACCAAACATCAAAGTCACCTCAAGGTCAAAGGTCACAGGTAGGGGTCAATGAACTTTAGGGTCCAATGTTGAGTTTTTACAGTGCGTTTCGATTATGGCTCATAACTTTTGATGTACACTCTACTGCAACTTACGCAAAGTGGTATTTCCCACAATTGATCCTCAAGTTGTGAGCAATTTACAAAATACAGAAACTTCATGGAAATGACAAGCTTTCTTTGTTTTGTCCCGGCCCCTGCATACTTTTATTCACTAGCTTCAGCTGATGTAAATTCCACATTATCAAATCCCCCAGATTATAAGGATGCAGTCTTGTAGAGCACTAGGCCCCCTACCTGTAGCTTAAAGGAGGAGAAGACAAAAGTACACAAATGTGTATACTGTATCAATCAATCAATTTAATATCGAAACAAAACACATTGAAACTACAAAACAAATCTCATTTTAAAAGATTCTTTACATTAATTGCAAATGTAAATGCCCACAAAGAAATACTCTCTCAATTTTATGAAAGAAAAGCTATGTATCTGTGACAATAAGTATGATTATTATGAAACACATGTTTGCTTCTGATTCTGTTATGACAAAGCAATGTGCCGAATATTTCATGAGGTTTTTATTATCGCAAATTTCTGAAGTCAGGCGCTATTTGCGCAAAGATACATGAAAATAATGACTCTGATCCCAATATGAATGTGACGCACACATATACATTTCTCTGTTCAGTACAGTACTCCACGATTGCAAATTTAACCACTTGCAAAATCGTTGGCAAGTTCTGATAAGATTCGCAAAAATTTAGACTCGCTAAATATATGGCGTATACAGTACATTACAACAGCAAGGGCTCTTAGCACATACTTTAAATATTTCCATGATAAATCGTGTCATTTGTGAAAAAACTTGTAAAACATGAGAACAACATTAAGATATATTACAGTAGTGTATAAACAGAACTCTTCATGAAATGTAGGGTACTATACCTTGAATATTAGGGTGAAATCCAAAGATCTCTATGTCTTCCCAGACCTAATGTAGGCTCCCTGAAAGTAAGGTTAGCACAGTAATGGGAGGGGTATATTGTGTATTAGAAGACTTTTTTGCAGCCCCCTCTATTTCCAACAATTTTGATTTGGTATTACTGTCATAAAATTTGCAATTATGTACTATTATATTTTAATTCACACTATTTTTGTAATTAGTAACATTGCACTGGTTTTGTAGGATTATTTGTATTTAAATGTCTTATTGCAATTGCATTTCTTGTGGGAAATGAAATAAATCAAACAAATGAAATAAAAATATCGATTCTAGTGAGGTTACTGTAAAAGTGGATATTTTTGCGTGACTGATTTTTTGCGCTCAGCCGGATAAAAAGAGTTTCGCGTGTCCTTAATTCTGCGGAATCAAGATGTCAACTACTGGAACATATGGCATGCAAAAATATTCGCATGTTTTTATTTTCGCGGTAGTTTCTCGTTGCGCAAAATGCGCGAAAATTTCAACTCCGCAAAATTTACTATAAATGGAGAAACAATTATTGCTATAAAGGCAGAATCATCATTACCACCATTGACAAAGAGAGTGATAGCAGAAGTAAAAGTAGTGAGCGTAAAACTTCATAACAGACTCTTGCTGCTGGGAAGTGAGTGCTGTAAAACATATTTTCGCGGCATGAAATTTTTGCGAATGGGAGCCGGCGGCTTTATTCGCAGCATGAAATTTTCACAGGTTGCCTCTAACATTCAATGCATATAGTGTAGATAAGATATTTAGCGTGCATTTTAATTTTGGGAAACTTGGCTCTCACGAAATTTGCTAGATTAAAATGCATGTGAACATTCCTCGTTTTACGGTATGCTGTTTTATATTCCTTGTTTATCCATGATAAATATTCTATGGAAGATGCTGCTGGACTATCTAAGCTTAACAATGTCAGTATATCGGAAAATGGTATGTACTCTTGTTTTGCAGCCCTTTTTTAGCATTCATATTGATACAATATATTGCATTATACAGTGAGTGTTTTTTAATGGAAATATCAGTGCAGATGTTAAGAATTTGTGTTGTATCTTTTTTTCCCCTTCAAATCAAATGTTCATTTTAGTAATCGATAGGCAGAATGAGGTACATGACTGTGTTGCGATAAATTCAAAGCAGTGGGCATGGAGGGACTGCTCAGAGCAACGTCGTAGTGTATGCAGGATGGGATCCCAACCCCTTTTATCTGATAGTTATCCTACGACTCGATGGCCACCATCGTCCACCCTGGGTCATGCGACATCTTCTCCCACTGTGCAGCGGCAGCCATTTACCACTCCAAGCCATACCACAGCTACCCCGGCAGTGCAAATGCAGCCAGTTTCCACTCTCAGCCATACAATTTCTACGTCCACTGTGGGGCTTGCTGCTGCCCCATCAACCACGCCCCAAACGCCATCACCACTGAATCCCATGACAATGCTGGTTACTACTGCTAGTAATGTAGTTACGCAGAGTGCGCAGGATGATACGAATTCTGTGGTTTCTGCCAACAATGCTGCCACATCTATTCCTGCATGGACAGTGCAAATATCCTCTCCAAATGTGCCTAACAGCTACATTCTCGTAGACCTCTTCCACTATCCAGATGGTAAGCCTGTATGTGTGTGACTGCTTTTATATGTTACTCTGCATCAGAAAAGCAACAAAAAAGTTGCCAGATACGAATTTTAGGTTGAGGGTACCTTCTAAAAGAGCAGACATTAAGCTTTAAAGTGATGTATAACTCAATTCACATGGACTCTCCTAACCTATCTTAACATCGGAAAGAAAGCATACACTCTGGAAAAGTGTGTACTGAGTAAAGAGGCTCTGAAGTCTATCTGGGTCTATTTGAGCTCATAAGCTGAAAGTCAGCTGGATGCGTGCAGTGAATGGGACAAAAAAGAGGATGCAAAACTTCATAGCAACAGCAGTGAATGAATTATTTGATTCAGCTGAAATTGATCATGCTCTATTAACACGTTCTGTCCATAATTAATACCAACTTTCAAAGCAGTAGCATTGTATTTTTAAAAGTTATTAGAGTTGAAAGTAAAGAGTGTATAAAAGGTTTTTAAGACCTGAAAAAGGTCTCTCAGACACAACTAACCACGCTATTCTAAAAAAAAAAAAAATGTCATAGAAAAACTGCTAAAAACACAATTTCCCATTTGTTGTACTATTCCTAACTTTAGCATAGTGTAGAAGACGTGCTGTTTCAGAAAATAAAAAAACTGAAGATTGAATAGGTTGGCCCATTTCACCTATGTTGAGTCCTCGCACAAAATCAGGGCGTGCGACTTTTTGTTGGTTTTGTGATGCTCGATCACATATTTGAGTTGCAATCATTTTTGTCTGCTGAGTCTGCTGAGCATTAAATACAAACCGAAGTGGTACCAGAGGCATTGTTTCCACATAGGAATTGTCTCTCCCGCCTGAATTCAAACGGTCTGTCCATCTGCCCTGGATCTCATCATTTTGTACAAACAAAATACTTACAGGCGTTCTGTATTTTATGCAAATATGCTGACTGGCTTTTAGGCAAAATCCTGTGTGATAAAAGTTCAAGAAACTAAAGATAGTTGATGTTATCTAAAAGTGGCATCAACATATAGCATGCACTTAAAGAATCATGAAAACTTTTTTTTTTCTTTTTTTTCAGAAGACAACCAGAACAGTTGAAAACTTTGTTTTTGTTATGTGTATTAATTTCAGTTAAAAACTTTGTCCTTGTAATGTGTTTTATGTCAACTGAACCTCACGATTTTGATATGGGCAAGGGCCCCTTTTAAGCATCTCTGTACAAATTGTATGCATGTGTGTTGGTGTCTATACATGTGTGTGCATATATATATGTTTATAAATTACAACACAATACAGTGGCGGATCCAGGGAGGACCGCAACAGGCGCACGCCCCCCCCCCTTATTTTTTGTTGAAACAAAAGAAATAAAAAGGAAAAAAATGGGGGAGGGGTGCTTGCGCCCCCCCCCCCCCCTTTTATTTTGTAAACGCACCCCCTCTTTACGGAATTCCTGGATCTGCCCCTGCAATATGCCAACATGGAGTAACGTTATAGGAGGGTAAAACCGAAAATTGTTGAGCTCATTATGAATACATCCTGACTTTGGTTAAAGAAAAATGTACAGTCCCTCAGCGGGGAAAGCTGCATTTCTCTGAAATCTTGTTTTTGAGCTTCTTAAAAAACCCCAAAACTCTCCCACTGAACAAATGCTCTGAAGAAGAAATAAACTCACATCTCTGTTTTAAAGAGTTGTTGGTTTTTTTTTTGTAACATCTGACATTTTTACGGAAATGTGTTCCCATATATCATCACTTCCACTCCTCCTCAGTGTCAGTGGCCTGTTTGAATAAGTTTTGTCAAATCAGTTGATTTTTTGTTTCATCTCCTCTATTTAGATTACACACCAGCCTCATCCTTCAGTGTGAATGAAACCGTCATTGCTGTCGCTGCAGTAGTTGGCCCATTCCAGCCGGGATCACCTGTGGCATGGTCGGTTACAGATCATTTCACTGAGCAAGAAATCCCCTTTGAGCAACACTCTCCACAGAGTATTCTCATCATGTTCAACTGGCCCTCCGTTTTTACTCTCTATGCATCTGCACATGGAAATGAAGCTAATCTTACCACGTATATGAATGCTACAGTCCTGCCAGCAGCACGCATTCAGTGCTCAAGGAGGACGTATGCAGGGGAGGAAGTGTGGTGCGCTTTGCTGTGCCGTGGTATGCTGCCACGACATTCGCATTTTGTCATCACTTTCGATGATAGCGACGACCAGGGGACCTCTGTTCAGCCGGCAGATTGGTCGCTTGATGATTTGCCAGAGGACCTTGAGGGCAGTGTAGCATCATTTCGAGGCTTTCTTGCAAGCTTTGCCAGTAACATGTACAGTGACATTGGATCCTACAATGTCTCTGCAGAGATCTTCAACACGTTAGCTGCTCAGGTCCAGGTAAAGTTCACTGAAGTTGGAGCAAAAATTTAAGAATTTATGCTTTTCGGTATGTTCCTTTTTGCTACGCCATTTTTACTAATTTTGCAACAAAATCTGCACATATCATTCCATAGTGAAATAAATTTCTGGAAAAAAAATATATGTAACATTTAACTGAGGTTCCCAATATTGTAACAGCATAAATTTTTGATCATATATCTTCATAGAAACATACCTCCCTTGTATATCCGAAGTGCTGAGTACTTTGAAAAGAGGCACTTGTCAGAAAGCAGCACAATAAACCGCAAAATGTCCTGCTTGTAGGAGAGTGTATCAAGTGCTGCATGCAAATGGTCAGACATACACATTGCACATGTGGAAAATGCTAAACTTACCAACATGTGCATTATCATCTATATAGGACATTTTAGCAACGCATTAAAAACGTGTATTGTTGTCCACTCACTTTTTACCGTTCAATATGAGAGCATATTGAATGAAATGCATACGCTAACGTAGTAATTTCCCATAGGCTACTGTTATTGTTGCTGGCTGTTCAGTAAAATGCTGTATTATGTCTTTATGTCTAGTGTGCGAAATCTTGTTACAATCCACAAGCACGCAAACATCTTGCTAGTTGTTTGCTCCATACGCAGTTAGTTGTGTAGGGGCTTCCCCTTTTTCAGCGCTGGGATGGGACTGCTGAGTCAAATTCAAAGACGAGTAGAAGAAGGCCTATGGTATTTTTGTGCAGTTTATGCATTCTCTACGTGGTTATAGATGATGTCTTTTGAAAATGATAATCAACTGATTTTATACACACATACATGTATCACAAGGATAAAACAAAAGTGAATGTTGCTGCCTCACAAACATCTAAATGTTTGCATAGTTCATTCAACAGTGTGACTGTGTTGGTCAGTGTCAGATTTTATTGGACATGTCAATCAGAGGTCTTGTTTTTCGCGAGCTCTGTACATGTCCACTCTGAAAATACTCATGTGGTAAAATGTAATGTTTATCACTCCTGTGTTGCCGTACCTGTATATATTAGGTGGAAGTGACCAAAAGGCCTAGATGCATCACCTCACTGGCAATCATAGGAGGGTCAGATAATGCCACTCAGCCACAGCCCTACCTACGATGTTCAGACATCCACGTCTCTGCCAGGGTCAACATTGACGATGACTGCGCAGCATATCTAACCACCTCATTCGAATGGAGGATTTTAACATCTTCAGTAGATGGTGAAGTAGTGGCAGCTTTTGAGCTGGTGACTCACGTAAGCTGCACAGTAACTGGCATTTTCCACATGTTCAATCATTTTGTAAATGTGTGTGTGTGTGTGTGTATAGGGGAGGTAATTAGCAATGGGCTCTCTATTGGTGGCTCCATAACATTTGCTCCGGCAACAATTGCTCTCTAATGAAATAGATTTGCATGCTAAGCCAAACATAAAACATAACCCCAACCATAATCCTAATCCTCACATCAAACTAAGCCTAAAACCCTATCACAACCCTAACCATAAGTCCTTGGAGAAAAGAACACTGGAGCAGTTGTCACATTAGAAAATGTGTTGCCTCTGTGGTCATCCATATGAAAAAGGAAAAAGGAAAAATACTTTAGTAGATCAAGAGAAGACAAGGAGACAGTTGTTCAGTGCCTCTGCATGGTAGCTCTGTAGAACATTGAAACTTGCATGTCTGTGTGAACAAACTGCATATGTGGGTGCACACACACACACACACACACACACACACACACACACACAAATAAATCCTCATGCAGTCACAATACTCCTACTTAATTGCTTCCGTGGAACTCAACATCCAAACAAAATGTTGTGGCTTAGCTGTGAATTACATAAAAAGTAGAGCCCATTAAAAAAACCCATTAGATTGTTTAATTCATGATTCATAACAATAGCCTTGAAACAAAATTTTGTCTATGAAACATAAAGCTTTATTCCATAAGTTAAAGGACAAGTCCACCTTCATATACATAAGGATTGAGAGAATGCAGCAATATCAGTAGAACACATCAGTGAAAGTTTGAGGAAAATTGGACAATCCGTTCATAAGTTACGAATATTTTAAGTATCTGCGCAGTCACTGCTGGAAGAGAAGACTACTACAGTGTATGATGTCACATGCGTACAACTTTATAAGGAAAATAAAAAGAGAATTTCACAAATCTTTACTTTTTGAATAAAGTGCACAGTTCTTCGACTTGCTACTGACATATGTTTAGGGTAATATTATTCCCCCTGCCTTCTGAAAGAGAGAAGTCAAGTGTTCTTTTGTTATGGGAGAAAAATGGAAATATGTTGAATTTTCTTTATTCTTTCTTTATATCGTTGTACTCATGTGACATCACAAGCTATAGTAGTCTTTTCATCCAGCCGTGAGTGAGCAGAAACTTCAAAAATTCATAACTTTTTAACGGATTGTCCGATTTTGCTCAAACTCTCACTGATGTGTTCTACTAATATTGCTGCATTCACTCAACCCACATGTCTATGAAGGTGAACTTGTCCTTTAATGTAGTCTTAAAAGTGTTTACTCTGTAGACCCTCTGCCAACATTTTTTTTGACAGTCATCCCAAGTGATCATACCTAGCCACACCCTGGACATCAGTTCACATGACCTGAAGCTGCAAGTTCTGTCTGTTGACAAGCGGTCAGGGGAAGTGGTGGGTGACCGGAGAACCACAAGCTGGTTGAGAATCGAGCCTTGCGACCTTGTGGCAGTCATCAAAGGGGGAGTGTCTCGGTCCCACAGTAAGTGTGGTGGTCATCTTATATCTGGGGGCGTTTCATCAACGAGTTCGTCGGAGGTTTTCACCGACGAATTTGCTATCAGCCAATCAGATGCAAGGATTTCAGTAGCTTTTAACAGTTGTCAGTGTAAATCACTGACGAAAAGTTACATGAAACGCCCCCAGGTGTCTCAAAGGAACCCCCTCAAGGCAGTGTTTCATGAAACACATGTCAGTCACTAGCAACTGTTTTAAACTACTGAAATCCTTTGCATCTGACTAGCTGAGAAAAAATTTTTCAGTGAAAAAAATCACTGACAAAATCCTTGATAAAAAAAAAGTGCCCTCCTAGAAATTCTTTGTCCCTTATGAATCCCCAGAAAATCAAATGAACACATGAAACATTTTGCTAGGTACAGAAAATGGTATTGAGTAGCTGAAAACTTCACTTGTATAGAATTGCAATCTATGGTACCTCCACAGAAGCAGCTGTTCTGATCCCAAGACTGCAACCTCTCATACCCATGTTTTACTGTTTAGCCAAATTTTGATATGTGATTCACAAGTGTCCCACCATGTTTGTGTGTGTTTACTTGTGTGTGTCTTTACTGTAAGGTGTCACTTCGGACCTGGTGGTGGATGGGACCTCATCCCACGACCCAAACAAAGCACAGGGCTCACATGGATCCTTGGCTTTTTCTTGGTACTGCTTACTGGCTGATAGTGACTCAACATATGAATCCCTTGAAGAAGCTTTATCAAATTTTGGTAAGTATTCGTAGATGACAACTTAGTATGTCATTCTGTTAAAGGTTCATTGGGGTTTTTTTTATTCAAAACATGTGCATTAGAAATTCTTCCAATAACAAGGATCTACTTCATCATTTTATAAAACAAGTAACACATCATTTCGTTCAAGCGTTAGTGTAATTACCCACACTTGGTACCTTCAAAACAGTCCAAAAACAACCTAAGCTATTGCCTTGGGCATGTCTTGAACTGTTCCAAAGGTGCCATGTGTGAACCATTCTTACTAATGTCCTCACTGCTGCCTCACTGATGTGTATTATTGGAGTAATATTTACAATTTATGTCTTTTGTGTAATGGCAGATCCATGCTTTTCAGAAGAGGGTGCTGAGCTGAAATCCAATGCATCCAAGCAGGTGATAAATGCTGAGAAATTGTTAGCTGACACCAGGATGGATTTCTGGCTGGTGATAGCAGTGGAGCAAGGAGTCAGCCGCACAGTACAACAGAGAATAGCAGTAACTGCTGGATATTCCCCAGATATTCTTATCAGGTATGAACCGTAAAAGTATGTAAGACTCAACATTCAAATTTCAGAACAGTGCTGCCGAGCTGTGTGCTCCAATAAGTTTGATATCTCTGTCTCTGTCACTCTATGGAACCAATCCAACCAGGGGCCTGTTTCATACAGATTGATCGTAGGGTTGATTTTACGATTGGTGTGATTCAGAAAAGTTACGCTCGCACTGCTATCAAATCTGTTCTTTGAATCAAGCGTAACTATCCTTATAAAACAGACTTATGATCATAATTCAGGGATGCCAGTTTTCCGGCTTTTTCATATTTCGGTGTCCAATTTCCGGCTTCGTAATATTATTTTCGTCTGTGTGGGAAAGCCGGAAAACACGAGAAAGAAACAAAGAAAGAAAGAAAGAAAAACGAAAAAATATGATCATCTAAACTTACGGGACATTCACTTTCACGATTTCCGTAGTATGTTTCGTATATACTTGGGCATGAGAATATCACAAAACGACTGTCATGCAAAACTAGCGCGATGTTGCTGCTGCTGGCTGGGCCATGGGACATGCAACACGTGCGATGATAGCGATCGAACAGTGTGGTGTTTCTATGCGATGTACTATGTGCGGTCGCGGTGCATGCATCATACTGCGCTCTCGCTGTAGCTACAGCGCTGAGACGGTGTGGCATGTGGTGAGTCGATTGAGTCAGCTGAACGAAGCAAAACTTCGGATTTTACGGCACTAGGACTTCTTTATTTTTGCTACAAATCCCTTTTTTCCCTAGAATACGACCACATTATTGTCTGGAAAGCGTTATACCAGCACGTACGATCGCGATCGAACAACGTGTGGTGTTTCTAGGCGATGTACTATACTGCGGTGCATGGATCATGCTGCGCTCTCGCTATAGCTACAGCGCTGAGAGAGTATAGTGAGTCGATCGAGTCAGCTGAACGAAGCAAAACTACGGAGTTTAGGGGTTAGGACTTCTTTATTTTTGCTACAAATTCATATCTCTGGATTAGATTTGAGGGGAGAAGAGCCCTCAGAAATGCTCAGATTGCACCAGAGAGCATCTAAGAACCCCAGAGCTTCCAGGGCCCTTGAGCGGGCCCTGGACCCCGGCCGAAGGGACTTCGCGCTTCGCGCTCGTAATGTGCGCTTCGCGCACATCAGTTTCGTTCACAAAAAAATTTCCGGCCCAAGAGCAATTTGCCACTGGCATCCCTGATAATTGATCTTACACTCAATTTGCTGAGAATTGAGCGTCTGTGCATGAGCAGATTTCCCCCCTTCCCCCCCCCCCCCAAAAAAAAAAAAAAGATCATGAGGATTGATTACATTCAGTACAGGAAAACATGTGGTTATAGACATGACATTATGCCTTTGTATTGAGTGGCCAAAGTCTTCACTATTGTGGTTATTTGCACTTTAAAGGTATTAGCCCACATTTGTGAACCTGCAGCAATTGGTCTCATAGTTAGCATGGAGTTTGGGTATGATTGCAGTAACACCTGTGCAAAATTTCGTTCCAATTAGTCCAATACTTTCATAAAAATAAATGAAAATGCACCGTATTCATGCGTATAACGCTCGCTAGCTCCGGTCCACATACGTACTATACATGCATGCGATACATGTTTAAGTTACATGTACGTAGCTAGCCCGCGCTCGTAATTTGATTTTGGGTCGAGTTGACCCGGTTTGAAAATTGATTTTAAAACGATGATTTTCTCTCTTTTATCGAATGGTATAGACAAAGAGCAACAGGTGAGGTATGTTACTGTTATAACTTGTACTTGAAGTCATATTGGACCTGTTTTATGCAGTTTTGATTTTCGTGGGTTTGCAAATGTGGGCTAGTACCTTTAAGTTTTACCTACTATGAGAGGAATCGTGCTGCATAATCGGACATAAAGTTGTTTCAAATATTTACTGTGACCAAAGTAGGTAACAATGCTCATGGACAAGAACCCATAATATACTGCACTCTCTTTGTCCTTCCAGCTGCCTGAGCAACTGTGACAGCTACCTAGATGTGGCTGAGCGGCTCGTTCTGCTGGCAACGTGCACCAGTTGTGAAGAGGACCAATTAGACGTCTCCTTCACTTGGCACCACGTGGCTAGTCATTCCAGTATTGGTGTGGATTTTGATTTTGCCAGCCAAACACTTACCGGACTCCATAGCAACCACTTGGTTGTCAAACCCTTCACCTTTGCATCAGTGGACAAAGCTGGCAGTGTCGTGTTTCGTGTGGAAGGTACGGCATGATTTATAGATTGAGCTGTGCATTAATGAAGTAGCATGGTGCTTGCATATTTCACACCTATTTTATATAATATGCCTGGCACACACTAAACACATTCGAGTTTTGAACATAGAACAACATTTAAAAAAGAAATGAGAGATAGTTCAGACATTAAACTGTTTATTTTTCTTACTGTGTTCATACAAGTCACATAATTTGCCATTTTCTTAGATATAACAATAAAGTTTACAATGTGGATGACACAAATGCTATCATGACAACACATATCAAGTACCATCACCATTAATTATTGTTCCACCATTTCTTCTCATAGGTTCGGTGGGAAATTTCAGCACTCCAGGTTTCACAGAGTACAGCGTCCACTTCAATGCCCCACCATCCCCTGGGGATTGCCGTGTGGAGCCCAGGGAGGGGCATTCCATACAGACACCCTTCACCATCGCTTGTCAGGACTTTGTGGATTCCGACCAGCCCCTTTCTTATGAGATGCACGTCTTCACCAATTTTGATGTCACTGGGGGCAGATTTATCAGTGATAGTCAAGGTGGGTGGGTGATGAAATGCTTCACAGTAATTGCTTATCTAAAATGGTTAGAATTTGCAGTGTGCCTCTCATGTTGCTCATGACTTTTCTCATGGAGGAGGAAAAATCCAAAGGATAAAGAAATTCAAAGTCATCTAAATGTGCTTTACACTTAAAAACTGTACTCTAAACTAACAAAGTTTCCTCAGTGGCTGGTGCTTTACACTTGAACACCGCACTCTAAACGAAAAAAGTTTCCCTAGTGACTGAAACTTATGTGATGTCTGTAAGTCATGTTCAGAACCTTGTCAGTTGACCTCAGGAGAAAATTTGAATAGAATGTATTTCTTGAATGTCAGTATTCACCTTAAAAGTCTTGAATGCAAAGGAAACTTTTGGACAATGGGTGAATGTGGCAAATTTATCTTTTCAGAGTAGATTCTTCTGGAAAAAGATAACATTTTGTGCATGGGTGAAAAATGTCACACTTGCTTTCGTTACTTAGTTATGTTAACTCCTCCACAGATACCAGAATTGTTATGTAAACAGATGTTTTTGTTTGCTGCAATGAATGTCATTCTCCATTCAAGATTTTGCGAGACCTTATGTCATCTGACTACAAAATTCATCTGCCTCACGAAATCATCATGTCTTCATCTTTCTCTTTGCCTTTTTTGTTTAATCAGGATTTCAACTCTATGCAGGTTATGAGACAAGACAAGAAGATCTTTCCATGCCAGTAGGAGAAATGGAAAAAGACTTTGTGGTGTTAATCAAAGTGATTGTAATGGATGCATTCAAAGCCATGACAACTGTCTACCTGAATGCTACAGTAAGCACACTCTCCTTATTACTGTCAATAAGAAAAACAAATAACAGTGCATGTGAAATAATTGTTGGGAAGTTGACTCTTCAAACCCACGTTCTTTATGGTCTTTCAAATTATTTACAAATGAGAAGTAAAATATGGTTCACTTTTTCCAATTTTTTGTTTGGTGTAAAGTGCCTTGAGCACTTAATCAGAATGGAAAATGGTGCTATAAAAATTATATGTTTTATTATCAGTAGTAGTGTTATAACAAACAGACTTTCAAGAATGTTGTACCAGTGCTAGTGCAGCATACATTTACATGCATTTATTATCAAGGAAAATGGCCACAGCTTTGGTAGTGAAGTAAAGAAGTTTTGCCCGTGCAAGTTGTCACCTCAGAAAATCTGGATAATTTGAGATGATTGAGACACTGTTATGCTTGCAAATTTGAACTCTGTTGGTATAAAGGAACCATGGACTCGAGAATAGGGGCATAGCCCCTAACTTTTATGGACTACTGTTGTAATAGAGTTGTTTTGATGCATTGCCCCTTGATACCCAGCCATGAGGATGTCCCCTCCTCCAACACTAACAATTCAAACTTTGTGGTTCTCCCTTCTGATCATCTTAATTGCATTGAGTGTTTCTGCAATTTCTGTGTAGGTCTATCCCCCAGCGACACAAGGTTTGGGTGACAACGGCACAGAACTAGTGAACATATCTTCTGCAGTAGACCTGAAGGTGAATGCACTTTTGGCTGAAGGGAACACAGGGCAGGCAACCCAGCTGATCAGTGCTTTAGGGTCAGTCCTCAACTCATTGGGAGAAACTGATCAGGATGGTGAGATGACCACACAACGGAGAGAGGTACTGTAAAACTTATTACTGTCCACTCCTGATTTTTATGCCTTTTTATGCCAACGAAGTGGCCGGAGGCATTATGTTTTCGGGTCGTCCGTCCGTCCGTCCGTCCGTCCGTCCGTCCGTACGTACGTCCGTCCCGTTTTGTTTTTGTCGATATCTCAAGAACCGTGTGGTGGTTTTACATCAAACTTGGTATGAGGGTATATCCTGGGGGGATCATACTTCAGAGACTCCAACCTCAAGCACCTTCTGATCTGGAGATTCTCCCGCCTGAAACCCTTAGCAAACGGGAGACTCCGACTTGATGTGTGCGAAGCGCGAAATTCCCAGGTTTCTAGATGCTCTCTGGTGCTATCTAAGGCTTATTTTTTCAACATACGATAGAAATAAGTAAGAAATCCTTTCCAACAGGAGACAAAGAGCCAGGGCAGGAGAAATTAAATCTCAAACGGGAGAACGGGAGATTTTGCAAATATGGGTTTTCGGCGGGAGATCTCTCGTCGAAAACGGGGGAGTTGGAGTCTCTGATACTTTGTTTGGACTTTAGGGTCACGGGGTCAACGGTCAAAGGTCACAGGTTATTTTGTGAAAAAAAAGGTTGAAAATTCATGTTTTTCTCCATATCTCGCAAATGGTTCAAGGTATCTTCATGGAACTTAGTATATATGCTTGTTCCAATGGGCAGTGATTATCTAGGGAAGTTGGGGGTCATGGTTCAAAGGTCAGGGGGGTCAAAGGTCAAGGTCAACTCCTCAAAATATCACTACTTTCCTTATATTTATGCAATGCCTGAAGGTTTTTTTTTTTTAAAACTTGATGTATACATGTATTACCCAATATATATTCTTTGGGAAGTTTCTTGCCAAAAGGTCAAAGGTCAAAGGTCAAGCACTTTTTCTTCCATATCTCAAAAGTAACTCAAGGTGTCATCATGAAACTTACATATTTATGCATGTTCAACCTAACAGTGATTCTCTTTGGAACTGTGAGGTCAAAGGTCAAAGGCCAGGTTTAGATAGTGCTATTTTCCCATTTGATACTGAAATTATACTTTTTCTCAATACCTTGAATTACTCAATGCATAAACTTATAAAAGGGTCAAAAGTCAAGTAAAAATCATCAGTTCCCCAAATACCTGCACTTCCATTTTAATCATTCATCCAATTGAACCTAGTTCTAGGAAAGTGAACATTCAGCACATTTGTGTCAAACCTGTCATTTTAATATTTACCAATTGTGTGAAACTGTCATCACACATTGTCAAGACATTGTACTATAGACCTATTAGGAGAACCATGCATTATGGCGGAGGCATATCAGTCGCCGTAGCGATATATCTAGTTTCTTTTCTTTTAATGCCTCGGCCGTGTAGGGTGCTTCTCTTCAAATGTTATTTGTATCTTCCAGCAAGCCAGAGTGACCTCTTGTTCATAAGAATGTTTCAGTTGTAATGTGTTTTTAGTTTGTTCTACATATATGTCATAGGCTGGGCATGTGGGTTTTCTCTGAAATAAAGGATGCATATCTCTTAATCTGGATGGATGCATGCTCCTTTGCTTCGTTCCATAAAGGACTTTTATTAACTTTTTTATGCCTCCGCCACGAAGTGGTGCCGGAGGCATTATGTTTTCGGGTTGTCCGTCCGTCCGTCCGTCCGTCCGTCCGTCCTTCCGTCCGTCCGTCCGTCCGTCTTTCCGTCCTTCCGTCCGTAATGAATTTTGTGGATATGTGTATTAGGGGGTGAAGTTGTGCCTATCAATTTTTGGGTGCACGATGCTCAAGGTCAAAGGTCAAAAGGTCAAGGTCAAATACGTAAAATTTCACTATTTCCACCATAACTATGCAATGCTTGAAGATATTTTCTTGAACCTTAGTGTATACATGTATTACCCAATTAAGATTCTCTGGTGAAAGTTTGGGGTCATGAGGTCAAAGGTCAAAGGTCAAAAGGTCAAGTAAAAATATTAAAACTTCACTTTTTTCTCCGTATCTTGGAAATTGTTCAAGGTATTTTCATGGAACATAGTATATATACATGTACTGACTGGCAGTGATTATCTAGAGAATTTAGGGTTCATGGGTCAAAGGTCAGGGGTCAAAGGTCAAGGGCAACACTTCGAAATTTTACTATTTCCCTCATATTTATGCAATGCCAGCAGGATTATTATTATTTTTTTTTTACACTTTGGTGTATGCATGTATAACCTATTACTAGAGATTCTCTGGTGAACTAACTTTTTCCTGCATATCTTAGAAGTGGCTCAAGTTATCTTGAAACTTACTACATATTTATGCATGTTGTGCCTGACAGTGATTATCCTATGAATTTTAGTGTCAAAGGCCAGATGAAAATGGTAACAACGAACTTTTCAATACAGAAATTGCACTTTTTCTCCATACCTTGAAAATTACTCAATGCATCATAAACGTATGAATGGGTCAAAGTCAAGTTAAGTCCTTAAATCCCCAAATACATGCTCCAATTAAACCTACAAATGTAGATCAAGGAAGGTGAATATTCAACATATTTGTGACAAACTTGTCATTTTAATATTTTGCCAATTTTGTGACAATGTAATCACACATTGTCTACATGTACTATAGACCTATTAGGAGAATCATGCATTATGGCGGAGGCATACCAGTCGCCTTAGCGACATTTCTAGTTTAACTTTGATGCACAATCATTTCATTAAGTGGCATTATTCAACCAGTTTTTTAAGTATCCTGAACTGCCTGCTGTTATGATGATATTCATGACTGTTCTGTGACAGCTTTGTACCCTTTTCCACTTGTATTCTGACCACTGATGTGCCAAATTTGTCATTCTCCAATGATAGATTCGTGAGGCCTTAATCGACAACATTGCAGAGATACCAGTAGAGTCTATGTCCTCCCTGAAGCAGAGCTCTGCTGCCTTGGCAATCGTCACCAGTAAGGAGACAGAAATAACCACTGATGTGCAGGTATGTGTCACATAAATGACATGAGCATCCATGTACGACACTGGAAGAAGAATTAAAATTTGGGGTGATTGGTTGTGCATGCTTCATCGAATAAGATGTATTGTCGTTCAAATTTTGCTGACTGTCAACATGCTACCAGCAACAGTTTAATTTTATGTTAGTAGAATATGGATAAAAACATCTAGAAAATATTTGGCTGTCTTACTGTGCAGTGCTGCTTTCACGTTAGATTTCACAATATTTCACATTCATGCATATTTTACATGTACTGACATGGAATCTGCAGTTCTTTGTGCTTATGACTTAACATGGACCCATTTCACATTTTGAAGTGCAATCCTGGTGATTTACTTGATTTACACATTCTCATTTTAGCTCTTGCACTAAAATTATCTTGTCCCTTATAGCACAATAGGCATGGCTCGACACTAACTTTTTTGTTTGGTGGCCCGATGGGGCCACCAAAATCCTAAATTTCAAATTTTTGGTGGCCCGAGAGAAAAATTTGTTGTCCCCCCAAAACAATAAAAAACACTAAAAGTCTTTTTTTTTTAATGAGTCGAATATTTAAGTTTATGATAGTAAGAATTAGAAGTTGGACATATCTACTCATAAATAAACTTCAACAAACTTGCAACACTCACTCTCAGGCACTCATTCAGTCCTTTTCATCCATCCTTTAAACAAATTTAACCGCTAATTTCCGGCGCGAAAAGTTACGAATTTATTGACATACTTTTCAAAAAATTTTGGTGGCCCGAGGCGGGCCACCAAATTTGCCCTTTTTGGGAATTTGGTGGCCCGACTTTCATTTTTGGTGGCCCTGGGCCACCGGGCCACCATTAGTGTCGAGCCCTGCAATAGGTTACAAAACTTAAGTAGTGACCATAATTTTCTGGGACTTTTGGAGATGAAATAAACAACCCAAAGTGTTGTGTACTATGTTTATACACATTAGGCAAGGACTGCGGAATTATGTTGCCATGAAATGATGCAGCTATATCTAGTGTAGTCCCTTATGACAGAACAGAAGTTTATGCGCTTTAAAGTATTGCTTTGTATTTTAGTAACTTAAAAAGATATTTGGTAAAATCTGATTATTTGGGATAAAAGCAGAAACACACTTGTACAGAAACAGGAACAGAAAATATTTATTTATTTCTAATGTTATAAGCCAAATTGAGAGAAATATGAGAATTCATGCACAGACAGTTTGATGAAAGCTTGTCATATAAATACTTCTGTACACAGGTCAAGGCCACACTGGCACTGTCTGAGATGTCGTCCTTTCTGAAGACCCAATCACAGTCCGACAGCGAGGGTCAGGGGACCATAGAGTCCACTGGTACTGTGCTGGTTCAGGGTCTGTCCAATGTATTCAGTGCAGCAGAAGTGACCGAGAAACTTGCAGTGAATGGGTCTGATCCTGAGGCTGACAATGAGGACTCTCAGAGCAAAACAACAAGTCAGGTATTGGTCAAAATATTTTCTCATGCCGTCTTGAACTGCATTGTATTTGTACCATACACCCACATGTTTCTGGTAGGTGTGAGTAACATGCTCCAACCATATACTTTATCCTTTATTCTTACTGTGTACTACCACATGCACTTCTTAGCATACTTGAAAGAAAATTGGTCTTTCCTGAAATGAGCATTTTGATCAGATGTAAAATTGCAGATATAAGCTGTGATGTAAAGGTTTTCAATGAAAAAAATCTTTGTAAAAAAGTAGTTGGATTCCTGCGTTCTCACTCAAAAAAAAAAAAAAGAGAGAGAGAGAGAGAGAGACTAAAACAACATTATAATGTGAAGATTTCATTGGGAAAGACAAGCAAGCAA
Organism: Diadema antillarum; assembly: GCF_040938485.1. Taxonomy (NCBI): domain Eukaryota; kingdom Metazoa; phylum Echinodermata; class Echinoidea; order Diadematoida; family Diadematidae; genus Diadema; species Diadema antillarum. The sequence goes on from NW_027271750.1 coordinate 360,630, forward strand.
CAACCATATTCAATGATTCTGTATCTTTCATGAAAAGCATACTTTGGGATTTTTTTTGTTCTTTTTGTATTTTTCTGCACATCTGTCCGATCCAGGCTCGTAACTTCACCAAAGGGGCTTTGTCGGCCATCTCTGACATCCAGGATGTAGTTGTTGCCGGCAAGGTGCCACAGGAGGAGGCCACCATCATCACCTCCCAGTCACTCAGCCTTGCCGTTGCCAGGGTCAGCAAGGATCAGCTGACCACCGCGTCGCTGGCCGAGTCCGGCCCCGGAGGTTGGGGTGGGGTCAGCATGCCCAGGGATGGCAGTGACCTCGACGGCATTCTGGGTGGTGTGAATGAGGCAGCAGTCGACCTCCAGGTATATGCTCTGTCTATAGTTGGTGCACAATTACTTCTTTTTCTTTTTACCCATTTCTTGGAAAAATAATGTTCAATGTGCAATATGTCAGCAACATTATATGGAATCACCATACCTCTTGATTTAGTGGGGTTAGGCAGATATATTGTAGGCCTGCTACTGTAAAAGTGAAAATCTTTGCGGAGTTGAAATTTTTGCGCATTTCGCACAACCAGAAACTAGCACGAAAATAAAAGCACACAAATATTTTTCCTTGCCATATGTTCCTGCACTTTGTGTATTGATTCTGTGGAAGTGCGAAAAATATCCACTTTTACAGTAAATGCAGTTGCACATGATACAATGTGATTGGTGTTTGCCCCTTTCATAGCTTGGAATTCTCTGCCAGTGTCCTCTACAGTGTTGTTGGTGTGATTGCATATGCACACGCTATCAATGTCATAAATGGGGATGACTCGGTTCTAATGGCGATATAGCAAATTAAAGACATGATTATTGTTTGCAATCTGAGTCTTTGTTGCTGCTGCTGCATGCTACTATTGTAATTGAATATTCCGCATTCAGTCTATATAGGATTCTTATTTCCGTTTATTTCATAAATTGATATTCATCAACAAGAGCACAGTGTGGTTGATGGAGACGGGCTCTTGATTGTATGGAGTGCCTTTCTTCTTATCACTACAGATATCATCATTAAAATGGAATCCTTTCCGGTGGGGACAGGGTGGGGACACCGTCGATTCCAGCATCGTCGGTGTTCATATCAAGACAGGAGAGGACACTGTAACAGGTGAATCATTCATTTCAATTTTCAATTTCAATTTCATTCTTCATTGCCGATATGGAAGTCCGATTTTTTTCAAGTCTTACACATAAAACATCAAGTAAAATCACAAGTCAAAAGACATTCATTATAGATACAGTTACAGGGCGACCTCCCTCAGTACTACATAAATGTTTCTACTTCTGCTATGTGGCGATGATCATATGCTTTTATTTGAAAAGTTACTAATCATGAAGTGAACATTCTCTTGAAACAAGAAATTTCCATTAATTTTTGTGAAGTAGAATCAGTGTAAGGAAGGGTTTTCCTCCTATTTTAGATTCCTGTGACTATGCCAAATACAAATCTATTGACACTGATGATCCGCTCTAATTTTGATACCTGATTTATGTGAACTTTAGGTTGCACATAAGATGAAATTTCTCCCTGGAACATCATGATAACAATTATCAATGCCGTTGCAATCTTCCATTATATTCCTTGCAGTTGGCAGTCTGTCCTCAGAAATCAGTGTCTACCTACCAACAAAGAATCTTCCATCTCAGGAGCTAATGCTTGTTGGCATCACCAGGGAGTATTCTGCCTCCCTCTTTGTCAACAAGTCTTCCTCCCCTGAGCAAGGAGGCAGTGATGGTCTTCACCTAGTGATTGTTCCTCAGAACGAACCACTGGTGGCGCTCTCCATCTGCACTGCCAATATCACCATAAACATGACTACCTGCGTTGGTCAGATCTCAACAGTATATGTGTTGAGCGACCAGGAGGAGGCTGCAGGTGTGAATTTCACATGGAGTGCTGTAAATGAGGACTTGCAAGGTACACCTGTATAATGCATTGATAGCATTCAGAGATTACCTATGCAAATTTCGCTCTGTCATTTCGACGTCAATGAAAACGTTCCATGATAGTTAGAAATTGTCCATTCACAATAGTTTGGATTATTAATGATCTGGAGTGAGCATACTCCAGAAAGGGCATCAATACCTTAGTGCAGCTGATATCTTTTACTGCTTGTGTTGTGTCATCTCTTTGTCAACAACACACAAAAACAAACTCATTCTCAGCACAGTTATAGCTTCTACAAACAAATCAAGGTTACACAAAATCTGGTATATGTGGAGACTTTTTTTCCTCGTATTTCTTGATGCTCTGCTGTTATTTTCGTTAACAAAAGAGTCAGATGGCATCCTCATTAGCCTGGCAGAGGAGACTGTTGACCTAGTGTACGAGAACGACAACATCACACTGTCAATCACCATGACGACATCGCAGTGCATCTTTTGGGATGATGACGAAGAAAGTTGGGATGGCAGGGGATGTAAGGTGAGCTATGCGCACTTGCTGCTTCTCTTCAGAGAAGCCATGCAATGTCACTGAAGTTAACATGTTCATAACCAACTGCCAATTAAGTGCTCATTGTCAGTGAGTTAGATTTGAGGTTGCAGTTGAAGTGGAAGATTCATGACGTCCTTTTCCTGAGGAGAAATCTGGTAGAGCACATGATATTGCGGCATGTACACTAAGCCACTTTTGTTGACATCAGGTTATCACCTTTCAAACAGATCCAACTTGACAAGCTGCCAAGATGAGATAGTAATAATACATTTAGCAAGTAGTAGTAGTAGTAGTAGTAGTAGTAGTAGTAGTAGTAGTAGTAGTAGTAGTAGTAGTAACGACGGCGGCGGCAACAACAACAACAACAGCAATTGATGATGATCTTGAACTACACTTACCGGATATATAGCACATAACACATGCCTGGGATGCAGTCTATTTCAAGAGTAAAATGTCTCCACAATGAAGTTTCTAACATACTTGTGTAGGTATTCTGAAATGAGTAATTGGATGCAAAAAAACAAAAACAGACACACACACAAGAACCCCAATCATAATGGTGAAACCGAAGATTTCCCTCCAGAGGATGCCGGTGAGTGTGACAAAAATTGATCATACAAAGCCAAACAATTTTGTGAAATGTATGCTTATTCCAACAGCATCTCAGCATCTCAGAATAGAGGTGTTCTTAAACTCCATTGAACCGTGGCCATGTATTGCTTGATATAACAGGTTGGAGCGCAGTCCACCCAGGCCATGACGCACTGCGAATGCACCCACTTGACCTTCTTCGGCTCCTCCCTGCTCGTACCGCCAAACAAGATCAACCTCTTCAGCGACGCAAAGCTCTTCCTCACCTTTGTTGACAACCCGATAGTGGTGAGCATTGTTGCTGCCGTACTTGGTGTCTACGTCCTTGTTGCTGTGTGGGCCAGGAGGAAAGACAGACAAGATGCTGCCAAGGTATTATTGTGCGGAAAATCAGATGCCATCCAAATTTTCTTCTAACATCCATTTTGTGATATGATACTCTGCTCATTCAAGGTTGAGCATGTATACTTTATTTAGCACAATGAATATGAAGCTGGTATGTTGTGTTCAATTTGACTATTATTCAGGTGACTCCACTGGGACCAGCAGTTTTCTGTCGTTATGTTGAAAATTCATTATAGCTAAACAGTGAAGTAGGTAAAGAGATACAGATGATCATTTGGGGACGTAAATTTTTACTTTGTTGTAACAAGCATTTTGTTATAACTGTTTCGTTTTTAAGAGGAGTGCATTGTACATAAATGATCTAGCCTTTTTATAATGTGTATCCTTCTACAGCATTATACAGATATTGACTGATATGGGGTGGGATATAACATTCTTTAGACCGCCAGGGAGTTATATCTTCCCAAGGGAAAATATGATCACGAGGGAAAATATAACTCCCTGACGGTCCAAAGATTGTTACATTCCACCCCATACTGCAGTCGATATCTGTTATATTAGATGGCCTTGATTTATAACAATCGGTTAGATCTACAGAAAAGTAGGCCTACATAGTGATACATTTTTGTTGATGATCAGATACTCACCCAGTTCTCAGTTGTTAGGCTTGACAGTAAATCCAATGCACACATGTCAATCCAAGTTCCAATGTACGTAATGCTTAAAATCCACAGCGTAGTAGTTCAAACAATCAAGGCACAAAATTAAACATATTTACACAAGTTGTGGAGTAGTCTAGTTGTCTACTTGTTTGTGATGTTCACTGTATAGTGATGAAAGTGATACTGCACAACATTTTCCTGGTAAACATCAAGTTTGTTTGAAACAAAATCCATCGTTTGAGGAGAAGACTGTGAGCTTGGTGACGGTGATTGAACAATGAATGTAGATTTCGGTGACTGCAACAGTGTAGACCTAACGACGCTAGTACCAACGTTAGGCTCAGGTCTAAGATCAGCATTAGATTTCTGCAGGGGCGGAGACATCACCGAGTCCGAGTGGCATTTTTCTGGTACATGGGAGTAGTGTTTCAGACTGGTTTCACTTTTATGTCCAGAAATGCTCATAATGTGTCTATCCTCAGAACCATGCTCATCCAATGTTGTTATAGCCGTGGCTCTTAGGCAGTGGTTAGTGTAGATTCTTGACGTTTTTGCTTCAATGCTAATGGTCTTCATTTTGTTCTCCAATGTATTCTTGCCAACAACCTGGCAATCGTACCATGACAAGTCTTGTATCAGGCCTTCTTCCGCTTCATCGTCGTCGTTAGATACGCGTAGCGGTACGTTAGATTTACCGGTAGGTCGCTGCCAGAAATAAGCAACGTCAGGGTTCAAGTGGGACATGCATTCACAAAACGACTTTACTGGGCAATTTTCATCATTTGTTTCATACATGCGTCCACACTGGCTCCTTGCATCATCATCTTTCTCTCCCCTGTGATTTTTAGTCGATTTGTCTTGTGTTAGGTATACGTACCTTCTGTCACAGGAATCTGTAGCAATTTCAAAATCAGTCTTCTTGAAATTTTTGAGATTTTCCCGACCTCTGTTGCAGAGATAAGACATTGTATTCACGAACACAGTGTTTTATAGTCCTCTCGGGGTAGTACGATCCAAAGCTGACGAAGACACGATTTTGTCAAAGTCCTCTTTGCTAATGGGTTCCTTGTGTGTAATTGCACCCTTTCCTTCAGTTTTTAGCTTATGTAAGACTGCAGCAAAAATGTCATTTGCACGCTTAAACCCTTCGCTATTTACAATGTCCGTTTACTTTGTTTTGAGAAAGTGTCTCTGTAGGCCATAGCGAATCATGATCATCATAGGTCCTGCTCGGTGTAGTCCTTCTCCACTTGTTTGATGTCAATTGCCCTCGCTCTGCAGTAAGAACTGAATTTGTCCAATGCTTGTTTCAGGACATTTTTGGTGGATTTAGAATCCTCATCCTCCAAAAGCTTATCGAGCTCCTTGTAGTTCATCAAGACAAAATGGGGCTCCATTTTGAAGTGTAAATCAAAACTTTGCAAGCCGATTGTGCGTGGATATGTAGGCCTACGTAGGCCTACATCACGTACGGACAACCAGACAGTATATATCGATCGAGACTGCCATTATCAATAGTAATCATTTGCTCGTCACAGTTACTGTGGTCCCACACCCTTATATTGGTGTAATTGTTCCTATTTCAACTGTAAGAGGGCGACAGACATGGAAAAAATGTATTCATTTGACCAGTTGGTGAAGTATAACGCGCTGGGAGAATATACTATTTACGATCCTTGCGAACAGTATCATGTGACGAGCTCTCAACCAATCATATCCTAGTAACTGTATCGGCCAACTAATATTAATGGATATACACTCTCTCTCCCTCTCTTCTGTTATGTAAATAAACTCTGCCCTCTATTTGCCATCCAGCAATTATTCTGTCTGAATGGGCTATGTCAGCTGCTACATCCAGTACATATTACAGGAGCTAGTTTGCATAACATGAAACGTGGAAATACAAATCATATCTCTTCACCATAGGAGTGAACTATCTTTGGAAGATGTGGAAGTAGTATTGGTATTGGTAGGCTGGCAATGAAGCTTTACCTCAGGATGCCAGTTTGTTAGCAATTCCTGGTCATGGTGTCTACTTAGAATGTGATTGTGTTAACAAGGTAACTGGTGATGACTGGTCATTGTGCAGTGATGCATATAAAACAACAATAACAAAATTACCAATATTGTTTTGACAGGTATTTGCCAATAAGTCTTTCGATTTAAGTGATATCTATGACAATGCATAGTGATCATAATATGTGTATGTCATCATGGGCAGCTTTTTACAAAGAAACTCCAACATTGTAGTAATCCTGGGTCAAATTTTACTAAATACAGTATCAGATATCAACAATAACACAGACAAGATCTCATGGTATGCACCATAATCTTTGCAATAATCCTAACAGTTATCTGTCTCATAATAATCTAATGAGCTCATGATAATGTCATACTGACAAGGATGCCGGACCCCAATTCATTTGCATTCAAACTTTGCCGAGAATAAGTGAAGAAGCAGCTAGTGGACAGATTATTTCATCTAAACCTGATCTAATTCGTGGTGACTTGAGAGAGAGAGAGTTCTGTGTTACCAATGTATCTCATAAATATTAGATTTATTCTGTCAGATTTATCACTTCTCTTGCAACTTCCATGTAAACATGCTTCAGGCTGCTGTGACCATTCTGGAAGACAATGACCCTTTTCACCACTACCGCTTCAACGTCACCGTGGTGACGGGCATGCGTCACGGAGCCGGCACCACGGCCACTGTGACGCTCACGCTGATCGGCAGGAGCAGCCGCAGCGAGCCGCACGTCCTCCACGATCAGAGCTACCCCGTGCTGTCCAGGGGCTCAACCAACTCCTTCTTGCTGACCACTGCCGACAGTCTTGGGGAGATCCATGCCATCAGGCTGTGGCACAACAATGCTGGCAGCAGCCCCCAGTGGTAAGGCTTCCTATCAGAACATAGCTGTGCCTTGAGTGGTAGGTCCAGTTGAAGTGTACTTTGCATAGTGATGCACATGTCTACTACAGGTAAAGTCAAAAAATTTGTTTTTCCCATCCAAAGTATGACTTTTCAGCTGTATACAGGGTTACCATCCCTGGTCATACCAGTATTGGGTGACAACATTTATATCTATCAATTTTCCATGTTTTTTTTGTGGACATTCTACTGAGCAAGAAAACTTAATAGGAATGATGCTTTCTATTCCTTATCTATGAAAAAGCTTCAGCGTGATGTTGACCAAATCCATGAATTATGATAGTATTGAAAGTGCAGTACAGTGCATTTACTGTGCTAGAGTAAAAAAAAGAAAAATTCATACCCAGTACACTGGTTCCCTGAAAAGGCAGGTATTTCTCAAATCAACAAGTACTGGTCTTTTTTGTGAAATGGTCAAATGTTACTTGACCTTTCTGTGGTAAATTCTGTGTTAATGCACCTGCAGTGAACACTGTAGGCCACACAAACAAACAGATCAACAGTTGTTATTACTATAATTTGATGTTGCTCCAGGGTTTTAAAAAAAAAATTCTACGGGTACTTATTCATTTAAAAGAATGTCTCCTTTTATCCATAAAGGTATGTCAGTTACTGCATAGTTCATGACCTTGAGAATGACCAACGGGCGTACTTCATCTGCAACCGCTGGATGATGGTCGGCGGCAGTGAGGGCATGGGCCTGGACTACACATTTCACGCAGCCGGCCCAAAGGAGCTCAAGGAGTTCCGGCACCTCTTCACGTCACGGACGGTGCGGGACCTCCGCGACGGCCACCTCTGGCTGTCGGTGCTGACGCGCCCTAAGCACAGCAACTTCACCTGCCTTCAGCGGGTCTCCTGCTGCCTCTCTCTCCTCATGTGTTCCATGATGACCAGCATCATGTTCTACGGGATCCCCAGCGACCCCGCCGACCAGGTCATGGACTTTGGTTCCTTCCGCATCACGGTGAAGGAGATCGTCATCGGCATTGAGAGCTCGGTGATCGCCTTCCCAATCAACCTCCTAATCGTGCAGATCTTCCGTCATGTGGCCTGCCAGCCGCCACAGGCGACTGTGAAGAAGAGGCGCCGCAGCCTCTACCAGAGGAAACTCGCAGAATCTCTCAGTAGTGTCGATCTGACTGCTCTGTCCAGTCACGCAATTGATGTTGAGAATCCAGACATTGTGCAGGAGAAATCAAAAGCTTCTGTACATACGGTAAAAACCGTCGATGAAAAGGGGGACACAGATTCCAATAGACAGAGACGAGACGAAGATTCTAAAGATGACTGTATCGTACCAGACATTAGCGTTTCCAGTCATCACACACATGCACCCATCTCTTGCAGCCAGTCGTCACTGTCGGCAGTTGAGAGTGACCTGTTCAACCAAGATGGGCAAAAATTTGTGGTGAAGACACTGTCAGAAGTGATGGGAGAGTGGAGTAGGGATAATACGTCCCATCAAGTAGGAGCATTGACTCATGGAGAGGTGGAGATACATGTAGAAGATCAACCTGTGTCTAGTAGAGAAGTCTCTATTTGTGCAGAAGCTGCATCAAGTGACGAAACAGACCAACGCAGCACGGTCGAATCAGAGCATCAGTCAAAAGGATCCATCGCGAGCCCAGAGAAAACCAAAGGACTCAGCCACAACTACTTCCTGTACTCCCGCCTGCTGCAGGTCATCCAGAGCCTCAGGGAGCTGCCCCCGGGCGTATTCTCCAACCCCGACGAGCACAAGCAGGCCATGAGGGAAGCCCAGGTTCTGGTCATGACAGCCTTCAGCTTGCGCACACCCTGCATCTCTCCTGCTGGCAGCTCCGTGTCAGCGTTTTCAGGGAATAATACGGTTTCCCGGAGAAAGGTGAGAAACGCACCAAATTTCAGAAGTATTGCTGCAAGACACATTTGCCGTATCTACGTATATCAAGGGAAAGTAATAGAATTATTCAACTTTAACTTTGATTTTTGTTATAGGAATAGGGATAAGGTTCCAATGAGGCATATTTTGTGCGAAGGTCAGCGATAGTCTGTAAATATTACCAGAAGAATTGTAAGAGTGCAAACCAAAGATAATCTGCTCAGTTGAAATGCCACATTCATGGATGAGTAATTCAAGGCACCATCCTTGTGTCATCTGCACAATGTGCACTGTTCTAGGCTTTCCCTTTGCAAACTTTTTTTTTTGCTAGAATTAACTTTGACTCCTGGGAAGTGTAGGATTGTTGTCATCATGAACTGCCACCAAATATAGCAAAAGTAAGTTCTTGTTTCGTTTGTGTTTGTTTTTTGGTGTCTTCTCGGATGCAAGGGTCTGCCACGTCCTTTCGTGTATGTGGCCTGGGTGCTGGTCTTCGGCACTGTGGTGGCGTCATCCTACGTCACCATGCTGTACGGCCTCAAGTACGGTCGGCAGCGCAGCATCGAGTGGCTGGTCTCCGTCTGCATCGCCACCTTCCAGAGCATCTTCGTCACCCAGCCGATCAAGGTGCTCCTCCTCGCCATCTTCCTCTCCCTCATCTTCAAGCAGCTGGAGCCGGAGGAGGACTTCAGCGACGAGATCGAGGAGTTGGAAGTCGGTGAGTGTCAAGCAACAACATTTGCTTGGTGTCTGTCACAAGTTGTGATGAAACCAAAGCTACAGATCTTATAAGGACCTGAGGTGATGTTTAACTTTTCAGGAAGCCTCCTGCAGAATCCTGCAGAATCAGAAAGACTTAGCAGCTCTGCTTTCCCTTGGATACTCCTTCTTCTGAAATTCCCATAAAACAACATGTGCATTAGTGTTGATGCAGCTAAAATGTTGTCTTCATGCTCAGCCTTTGTCAGATCCTCTTTCCATTTTCCAATCACACACAAAAATTTTGTGTAACTCTGGAAGTAAATAACATGTGGATGGTAATGAAATGTTAACCTGTTGAGGACAGTTTGATTTTGCTACACCACTCATTTCCCATGGACTCTTGCCCACCCCCCCCCCCCCCCCCCCCGAGTATCCTCGGAACACGTCCCCAACAGGTTGTGGGGTAGCAAAATATCACCAAAGCTTTGAACAAATATGAAAAGTGTGTGAGAATAATGAAAGGATTGCAATATATGGGCTGGACATGGGAGAGGCAATTGGTCACTGTGATCGTAAATAGCTGAAACTCCCTTGTATGTGACATATTAAGAATCAGATACCAAATGTTCTGTTGTGGTGTTGGACTTGCTCCTTTGACTTGTCTTGGGCAGAAAACGCTGGAGAAGCGCACCAGAGCCTGATGGAGAGACGTCACAGGGATGACCACTACAGGCCCCCTGCCAAGTCCACCATTGACGTCCACCTCCGCAACAAGCACCTCAAGGCCCGTATGTACACCCTCCTGTGGCAGATCGCTATTTATTTCTGCTTCTTCTACCTACTTATGACCATCACCTACAGCCAGCGGGACAGGCAGGCCTACTTCCTCACGAAGGCTACCAAGGGCTTGTTCTTCCACAACAAGCACTACAGATTGGTGAGATCACCAAAATAGGAATTAGCTCAGTGGAAGTAAGGGGAAACATCATAATACCCTTTTCCTCTTATGTTACATGGTCTGCACATAGTGCTGACAGTGATTGGTCACAATGCAATCACTGGAGTAATGCTGAAAGGATCACGTCATTATAATTTGAGCAGTGACATCACATCCGGTAATATAATACAAATAATGCACAGGGGAGAGGGCGTTAATGGAGATGCAGCGCACTGGAGGGTACTTACAATGGTGTAACATGCATGAGGCGCAGGTAATTAAGTCTAATACATCATAGATACAAAACTTAGGCTGATCATCATGGCCTTGGTATGTCATCCTTAAGATCTATATGAGATGTCAATTAATATCACCTTCAGTGTGGGGTGTACACTGAGCAGTGCAATTTAGCCTGGATAGGCATGAGTTTTGATGAGCATGCTGCGTACATTCTACCCTAAGATATTTGAACCCTGACATAAATAAATAGGGATCTACCAAAATGATTAAGTGATTTCTCAAAAAGTGAGTCTTATGGCTGGTTGCAATTGCAGATGAATGACTTCCGGAGCTTTCTTACCTGGGCAGACTCCACACTCCTCCCAGGCCTCCTTGGTGACGACAGATGGGGTGCTGAAATGCAGTCAACACTCATAGGAGGCGGTCTTCGTCTCAGACAGTCCAGAGTAAAGCCAAGTAAGTCTTTGATCATTATCTTTGTGAAAATCAGTCACTGGGCTTTCCATCCCCACCCCCCCCCCCAAAAAAAAAAAAAAAAAAAAAATCATGTTTTTAGGCGTCGTCAAGACAGGCTATATGGTCATGGAGTGGCTCAAACAAAAAGCTCAACAAAGAAAGAAGTCTGGTTTTTTTTCCAGGAAATGCATGCATGTGAAACTTTTGCACAGATGAAATAAATATTTTGAGTATTGGCATTGTAGGAGTGCATTAAACCTCAAGAAGCTGGCTTTTGGCATTACTAACTTCTATGGACATGAATAAGACTGTTTAATTGAACTGTCAAGATGCATGCATATGAAACTTTTGCAGAAATGACAAAAAACATTTTGATTACTAGCCAGCCTCAAGTTGCTAGCTTTTTGGCATTATTAACTTATGTGGACATGAATTGGACATGTTTGGATGATCAAACTGTCACATTTTTACTTGTTGAATCTTTTACTTAGGTTCCTGCGAAACCCATCCTTTCTTGCAAGCCCAAATCAATGACTGCCGTGCTCCCTTCACCAGAGAAACAGAAGACAGAGCATACTACAATGGATCCTGGAGCCAGTCGCTGTCCAATCGATCCAATCTCTTCCTGCAGCAAGATCTGCGGCACGCTCTCAGGCCCTCACCATGGAAGTACAACCTCGACACATCCATGAGCATGTGGGGTGTCACAAGAGTGTTTCCCAGTAGCGGCTATGTGTGGATACTGGGGACGACGTATGAAGATGCCAGGGCTGCCCTAGCGAACATGTCGGATGCCCGGTGGCTTGACGAACGCACGAGGGCACTGTTTGTTGAGTGGACAGCGTACAACGCCAACACCAACCTCTTTTGCGTGGTTACGTTCCTCCTTGAAACTCCAGCTTCAGGTGGATTGCTCAAACTGCCAGAGATACAGAGCGTTCGGTTGCATCGCTATGCAGCTAACCACATGCTCTTCATTGTCATTTGTGAAGTACTCTTTGTTGTATCCTTGTGGGGCCTCATATACAGGGAGTATCGACGCTTGAAGCCCATCGGCATCAAGAAGTACTTTTCGGATAGGTGGAACTGGTTAGAGGTTGCCATCATCATCAACTGCTTTGTCTCGATCGGCTTGTACGTCCGCAGGTACCTTGTTACAAAGCTACTCTTTGCGGAGATGAGGAGTAGCTTTGCCCACTATGTGAGCTTCCGGTCCGCCGCGAGTGCTGACAACATGCTTTGCTACAGCCTGGCCGTCATGATCATCCTCAGCGCGGTTAAGTTCCTCTACCTTCTTCGTCTCAATCCTCGCCTTTACCTCCTCACCGCGGTCATGTCGGACTCCCTCTATGAGGTTATGGCTTTCTCATTCCTTCTCTTCATGCTCATCGTCAGCTATGCATGTGGCATGAGCCTCCTATTTGGTAGCCTCCAGGGCTACAGAAACTTTGTCCAAGCATTCATCACACTGTTCAACTCCCTTCCCGGGAACTTTGTTTACGCAGACCTGGTGTTGGTGCATCGCAAATTTGGTCCGTTCATGCTCTTTACCTTCCAGTTTGTGGGCTTCTTCCTCTTCTTGGATCTCCTCATATCAGCTCTAAATGAGAGCATGGTGTCTATCCGACGCCACCCACCCCCGCCATCAGAAAACAGAATGCTAGGTCTGATGCTGCTCTCCAAAATGTTCTCTCTGCTTGGGATTCCTCAGAAATATCACATAGGAATGAGCTTAGACTAGAGAAGGGCAAATGTCAACAACTCAAAAACCAATTATGTTGCAGTACTTGCCATAGAAATTCCCACCCCTAATGTGTCTCATAGATGATGTTCATCAAATATACCAGGAAAAGTGTGCAGAACAGATGGGCATTATTAGATACTGATACTTAAAAGATCTTTAGCGGTTGTGTTTTAGTTGTTTGTGTTTGTAATATGTTTAGATATTGGTGATTGAAGGACCTTTAATGTTTTATTTGTTGTTGTCTTTTTGTACTACAAGTATAGGCAATCTGCATTTTCAGGGGTGTGGTATTTATCATGATGCAATCCTTGGCTGTGATACAAGGATAGAAAAAGAGGCAATCTGTAAGTCAATACTTATGAGCATAGCTTCCCCATTCTGGTTACTTCCTGGGATAAGAGAAGTGTGCTACAACTCTTGTGGAATGCTCCACTATGACAGTATCATGTATAGTAAAAATTCTTTGGTTGAGTCTGCTCTGATTGCCTGTTAGAATGTGTGTGTTGCACAAATTCTGTACACGTAGTAGGAGGAAGATGTCAAACAAAATCGGAGACAATGTATACACTGATATTAGTTTTCGTATTGGGAAAAAAAAAACCAAGAGATCTCATATGAACAACAATTGCTGTCTCTTGACTATCCAGAGCATGTGGCAAGGCAATCTTAATATGTCTATTTTACCTCAGCCTTGAGGGCATCTCAGCTTCCATATTTTCCGCCTGTTGGGCCATCCATACATTTGGCCATATCTGATAGTCTTTGTGATCAACACAAGGTGAAACCACCAGAGGGACATTACATTTTGGTAATATTTTTAGTTACAATGAACAATCTACTTCCCAGCTTTAAACTTCATTAAACTCCTACACAGGTCAGAGGTCAAGATCAAATTAGAAGTTTTTCTTTGTTACTTAATATCTTGAGAAGATAACATGTATGATTCCATCAAATATGGCACATGTGTATGAAAAGTGGTACAATATTCAATACTAATTTATTCACCAAGTATGATCAAACCTGGGAGATGTAAGGGATTGAAATTGGTAAGATGTCAATGTTCAAAAGAACAAAGAAAAAGCGTATAGTGTTATTATTCTACATGTCAAGTTTGGTTAAAAGACTATTTATATGACAGAAATTTAACTCCTGGTACAATGGATTTTAATCTCAGCATACTTTTGGACCAATTAAATCATTTTATTATATCAAAAGTTATTTCATCAGAGCTTGAAATATTTTGAACTTTTGGGTAATCGTATATATTTGTTATAAGGAGAGTTGTTAATATTCTTGTTGAGAGTAAGCTATATATGTAAGATATTGAGCATGCATGTACCGAGAATGTCTTTTGAAGTAATACATATATATTACACCCAGCATTGTAGTGTGTGGAAGTGTTACAACATCACAGTATGAAAATGTGCTTGCATTTGTACATAATTACCTTTTTTTGATAAAAAGAGGTTATTTCTCGTTGCCGTATCCATGTTCTCTTTAACTTTCTCATTTGCCTCCATGTCATGAACAATAAAGAGAAAATAGAAGAAAAAAATATGGAACACCTTGTGGCATGTCCTATTACATATACAGTGTATTTACAACAACCCATTGCACTATAAAGTAGAGACAAGGAAAACAGTGTGATGTTCGGTTGACATTTTTTGCACAGTTTTTTTCATCTAAATGAGTGTACAGTGCACTCCCGTTGTAACGAACACAGTTATAACGAAATTACAATGTAATGAAAGAAAGCTGCCGTCCCAAGGACTTCGTTATAATGGGAGTCCACCGTACAAAGTGGAAATTTTCATGGGAGTAAATTTATTGTCCTCTACCAGGTGAAGTGAATTTTACATGTTTTTAATTCTGCAGGATCAGAAATAGAATATCGTAACAAATCACACACTAAATTGTTCATATGCTATTATTTTTTTGTGCTAGTTTCATGTGTTAAATGCATGAACATTTTCACACCACAAAAATTTCCACTTACACAGTATGTAACTTGTCATAAACAGTGCAAAATTGCCAAAGGTTAAAGGACGAGCATATCACATTCCAATAAAAAAATTCAATCCATTGCAATCCAGTCCAAGTATGAATTGCAATTTGAAGTTAATGTTTGCCATCAATTCAAACAGTTATTTGAAGACAATTATATGAAGCAATGGTGCCTAAAACCTGTACAATATGTGAAGACCAGAGGAGTAATGTGATACCAACCAATACTGGTAGGGTTCCACATTATGCCTACTATACAGAGAAACTGGTTGCAAACTGTTTTTTAGTTACCCTAAAACTTTCTTTACAAGATGGTGAGTTGAGAGGCAAGTTCATTGTTGCTTGGTGTAAATGTGCATACTATGCAAATTTATGATGCAGATTAAACCACACCTATTTCATGTGGCATCTTTACTGAGCAAGATTTGGACAGCTTTGAAATTTCTGTCGTATTGCAGTCTACTACAGTTGAATGCAGAGTAACTAATAGGGGTTATCAAAAAAAAAAAAAAAATAGAAAGTTTTTTACCAGTGGTATCGAAATGCATCCCAGAACAAGTAACAGCATGAACATGCCCCAGTCCCAACAACAAGACAGCCTCAAATCTCTCCACAGAGTCAAAGCAGACAACAGCGTCCTGCTGGTCCAGTGTGTAACTCAGCATGAAGTTATGTATGGTCAGAGTTCATATAGTGCGTATAATATATGCCTGCACAATCATTTCTTGTGACTGTGGCAACAGGAAGCCTGCTTAGGGTGGGATTTCACGGAGCACGCGAACGATTTGCGTAAAAGTTCGTAAAAGTTTTTCTCCGAATGTGTTCCGACAATGAAGCCGAAAACTATTCTTGCGCAATTTGTGCGAAGTTTCCACGACGTATGTGCGAATGTCGTGTGTATCATTGCTAAAGTACAGCATGTTACGTACACGAAAAACACGCGACGGAAATGCGAACAACGAAAAATTTTCAATAATCATGGGAGAAAATGTACCCAAGGAGAGGTGGAAGCTGTCTTGAGTTGATTTTTTTTTCTTTCCTCTATTTCTCCTTTCTTTTTCTCTCATTTTTCTATTGTGTGCTTGCCTACATTTTTTTTCCTATAGGACGTATCTCGTCCACTAGTAAAGCATATGATTTTTTTTTTGCAGTTCCTCCAACACATAATCTCTTTACTTCAAATGACATTTTACATACTTTAGATTAATTTTAACTGTATTCTGTGATTTATTTTGTATATCAAACACTTCTTTCTCTTTGCTAGTCTTTAATTTCTTTTGTTACTATAATTGTTTGATGTTTAGGTGTATGCTACGATTTTTATTTGTAGAAAATGTACATATAGGTCAATTAAGGTCATACATCCCCCAAACGTGCGCTAAACGTTCGCGAGAATGTCTCAAAAGGTACGCGAACAGTTTGCGATTACGTCGTAAAATGATCGGAAAAACTTCGCAGATTTCGCGTAACATACGCGAGACATTCTCAAAAGTTTCGGAGTCTGTTTGGGGTTTCACGAACATTTTGCGAACATCGCGCGTGTCTTGCGAAGGTCTTGCGCATATGACGAGGCTTTAAAGACACTTTCAAGAACAATTCACGAACAAATCACGACCAAGTGTGCGGAAAAGGTTCGCAGAAAATTTCAAACTTTTTTGAAATTCTCGCCGAAGTAAAAACGACATTCGCGAACAATTGACGACGCTTCCGAACCCTCACGTTGATTTGGCGATCTTTTGCAGACCAAAATGCGAATGCTGGATTTTGCCATTCGCGTCCTTCGCAAATCGTTCGCGTGCTCCGTGAAATCCCACCCTTACATGAACAGACAGGATAAATCATGTGCACAAATAGAGGCAGGGTTGAACTTTAATACTTGGAAGTCAGCTTGATTCAAAATAATAAGATTTCGCACCTTACAAGAATTCCAGGTGGTATCCTGCTCTGTTTTATTTTATAAATTCACTGAAAAGTAGGTAGGAGGATGAGGCACGGTTCTCACACCCCTCCCTCACCCTCTGGTTTCTGCCTTCAAAAATTGAATTCATTGATGAGTTCTGGCTTACTTCGCTTACTTTGAAGTAAGCCATGAGTTCTATAGTGCTACTTACAACAACGACAAGATTTTTCAGGTGAAGTTATAAGGGGATATAAAGTTTGATCTATGCCATCAAACTTTGTCATCTACAACTTTCCTCAGTGTACTTTTATTGATTATTCAGGATTGAAAGAAATATTTTTTTTTTCACTTGAAGCTCTTATTACCATTTAATGTCATTTTAGCATATTAATCAGAATTGTCCTTGTTATTTATTCTGATGATGGTGGTATATTAGTAGCATTTGTAGTACATAGTCACAGTAGAAGTAATAGGTACAGTGTGCAGTGTCATCACAATCTGTATCAGCACTTTTATCTGCACCCTCATTGACCATCATTGATAGGCCATGATAACATTAATCCTTGTAATATATATATATATATATGTCACAGCATTACATATTCAAGTTTGCATGAGAGAAAATATATCATAGTTTACAGAAAAACAAAATATACATATATATAATATATATATATATAAGTAACAAAGCTGCAACAAAGTTCATGCTGTATTCACCAACGGTTTATTTCTTCACAAGAAGAAATAAAGCGTTGGTGAATACAGCATGAACTTTGTTGCAGCTTTGTTACTTATCTTTTTATCTTGCCAACACGTGGACTACCTTATCAACATATATATATATATATATATATATATATATATACATACATATATACATATATATATATATATACATATATATATATATATATATATATATATATATATATATATATATATATATACATATATATATATATATATGCCTGGAAGAAGAAATTATATATTGTTGACACTAAAAGAGTATTTTTTACCAGCCCACAAAGACGGAATGGTTAAGAAAAAAAAAGTTTTCCAGGCTACCCATCAAGATGATCTTTGTACCAGCTGATATTGGTATTTCTACCTTTTCACCCTTGTCAGAATAAAAGGCTTAAAAGGTACCACTTTCTGTAGGCCTACTCTGGAGTACTTATAAAATCTAGTTGCGCTCATTCACATCGATTCTTCATTTTTTTCTTGTTCTTCTGTTTCGTTATGATCATCCTTCTAGACTAAGATTGTATTCTGCTTCTTTGTCTTTTTCTCCTCATTTAATCGCCTTATATGCTTCCCCAAACCGTTCATCACTGCAGCAATTGTTAAAGGAGAAGAAAAGATATAGTCTCACTCTGGGTCTCGAACGAAAACTAGAAGGACACTAATTCATAGACCCTGATACAGGGGAAACTCGGTATAACGAACACTGCTATAACGAGATATCGGTTATTACGAGGAAATTTTCCCGGTCCCAAATTTCCTTCCACACAAGTCTATGTAAAATGCTACTCTTATAGCGAGATCGGCTATAACGAAATAACTGCTATAACGAGATAAACTCTGTGACTTCCAAACAAAGAAAAACATAGCCAATCAAACCTTTTATAGCGAGGTAAAGCAAAATGTCTTCGGGTAAAGCTTTACTTCGCATGTGCTATCACCTTCCGAGATTGTAAAGCTCGATGCGCCAAAAACTGCCTTGTACACACATATTTTCTTCAGTGCACTCCAGCTAGCACCGCATGATGTACGTGTATGTGTGCGCGCACACTGATACATGCAGAAAATGTGGTGGGACGCCCATATGTATACATGACATCATCATGACGTTTAGCAGGTGTGAGGCAATCTGATGCTGTGATTGGCTTTCTACTTAGGGAATTCCCCATCTTCACACACACGCAGTCATAATGTACATACAGAATGTGTCACATACACACACAGCACTGTGCAGACCATATTCCACACACAACACACACTAACCACATACCAATCCACAGACGATCTTGACACAATCGCAAGCTATATAAATTTACAAATTCAAACATCTACAATTAATAAGAAACGCATTCTTGATATTGGATTTCATTGGCGAAAAACATCTTCTTACCCATAAAGGTGAGTAATTCCCTCACACACATTATCAAGTTATCAGTATTGATTGAAAGATGATGGGTAGTCCCATATGTGCAAATTAATGTCTTTATGTTATGCTTTCTTTTATGCCTACTGATATAACGAGATATCGGCTATAACGAGGAAAATGACTCGGTCCCGACCATCTCGTTATATCGAGTTTCCACTGTACTATCATGACGTCGCGTTGCGTTCACACCGAATTCTCACAACATGCTAACTTGTACAAAAGCCGGTTAACGTTTCGCACGCTTCAATGGGCATATTATGTATACTGGTTACTGGGTGCGCTACGTGCAGGTCATCTGCTGATCACGGTCGGAAAGACTGACTCGACAGACAGATAACTGGGACGAGAGGGAAACAAAGGCAAAGCCAAGACAGGTAAAGACACTGACTATTGAAGTCTGCTCATTTTTCATGTTTTTAACTGTGGTAATTTGCCTTGGTCATTTAGTTGAACCAATCAGCCGGTTTCCACCGAAAATACTGGCACCTACCACAATAATCCGCACTCGACAGGGCACTCATTCTAGGTCACCTCGTTCATCGTACGATCCATCGCATGACCGTGGTGGGATATTACCGGGGTAGTGAGGTAAGCGGGCGAGGGTGGCTGGCGCTGGCTGGAGTATGGAGCTACAGCACAGTAGTGTAGATTCTACATCATAGTTCATACGGTGGGGAATGGGTCTCACTGCACTGAGTGATTGATATTCAGCATTGTTCAGGGTGACCTCAGTCTTTCGAAACAGCTCAGCTCTGACTTAGCTAGTATCGTGAATCTTTCATATCAATATCAGTGAGTTTAGAATTGCTAGCAAATTGCAGGAGTTTCTCATGTAACCTTTGCCGAATCCTGACTGATTTTTTATGTGTGTGTGTGGTTTTGTTTGTTTGTTTGCTTGTTTTTGTTTTTTTTTGTTATGGAGACTTGAGTGCCGTAGTATTACTATTAAAGAGTCTTTAATGCTCTAGACTCTAAGTAGCTAGACATGCTCATGACATGCAAAGTTACAAATAGAGAGAGTACATTGTAACTCAGTTCGGGAAACCCACTCACAAGGGGGGCTCCTTCTTATAAGTAACCCGTCCCCCTTATAAGTAACCCCCGGGGCACCCCTTATAAGGAGTCTCCACGCTTTTTTGCAATGCAACGCGAAAATGAAAGGACTGCGGCAATTCGCTTGATTATGTCCATAAAGCTTCACAAGTTTCCTAGTTACTCACGAAATTTGAGCAAAATCGGTTTGAGGCATCATATCTAAAATCATGGATTTAAATGCGATGTCAAACGACCCATGCGAATGCTGAAATGCGAGCGATACTGGCGTGAGTGTCGCCAGGCGCGGCGGCGCGGCAATGCTTGAGTGCAGACGTGGCGACTGCTCAGTCGCCACGTCTGCACTCAAGCATTGCCGCGCCGCCGCGCCTGGCGACACTCACGCCAGTATCGCTCGCATTTCAGCATTCGCATGGGTCGTTTGACATCGCATTTAAATCCATGATTTTAGATATGATGCCTCAAACCGATTTTGCTCAAATTTCGTGAGTAACTAGGAAACTTGTGAAGCTTTATGGACATAATCAAGCGAATTGCCGCAGTCCTTTCATTTTCGCGTTGCATTGCAAAAAAGCGTGGAGACTCCTTATAAGGGGTGCCCCGGGGGTTACTTATAAGGGGGACGGGGTTACTTATAAGGGGGACGGGTTACTTATAAGGAGGGGCCCCCCTTGTGAGTGGGTTTCCCGAACTGAACTTGCTAACATGTTTATACATGTAGATCTATGTGATGTACTGTATACTTGGCCTTGGGTGACCCGCACCTCGTCATAGTTAATGTTTGCCCATATTTGAATCACATTTCGCCCC
Source organism: Diadema antillarum (assembly GCF_040938485.1). Lineage (NCBI taxonomy): Eukaryota > Metazoa > Echinodermata > Echinoidea > Diadematoida > Diadematidae > Diadema > Diadema antillarum. Next base: position 381,518 of record NW_027271750.1, read on the forward strand.
TGAAATTCTTTGAAATCCAACTCACATACAGGAAAAATGCTGAAAATTCCAATGGAATCACAAGTTCACTGATCGATATTGAAAATTTGCAGCTATCGTCGTCGAAAGCGAACGATGCGAAAAAGTTGCGCGCTAAGGAAGGGGCCCGCAACTCGTCACCCCGCTCTCCCATAGACTTAGCACGTAAAAGACGTGTGCGGGTGACAGTGATGTTCCCATAGACATACACGTAAAAGATGCGTGCGGGTGACTTATAACACGTATTCCTATAGCCCTATGAAAATTTCAGATTTTCGCGAAAAACTGTTCGGTTTTCACCACAATTTGCTTGATTGTGGTAGCCCTGCCAAGTTTCAAGCATACAGAACACAGTCCCGGGCATACATTTTTGTTTAGTGCGCTCAAAACAATTTTAAGTGGGGTGATGGTATTCGGGCCCCTGACGAGGTGCGGGCACCTCACTATACATGTACATGACATGTGTAAATTAACGTAGCATATACCAATCCACCATGTCTACTGTCATGATAAAATTTAAGCGTAAGAAGTGTACTTTCGCACCTCCTTGTCAGTTGATCTCCAAACATGCACATTCTAACGTTACATTTTACATTTCCATTCTACTTAGACACTACTTTGGGGGATGCTTTTAATCACTGTCACTAGTGTCAGTTGGACGTGCTAGGCGAGGTACCGGTACCGTAGTTATGGGTAGACTCGGCCTAGCAGGTAAAGTCGGCCCCCAGCGCGCGCATTGCAGGTAGTTGTACTGCGCACGCTGGGGGCCGACTTTACCCGCTAGGCCGAGTTTACCCATAACTACGGTACCATGGTACCTCACCTTGACTACATATAAATTCACAGTCCTAGATCGGCAAAGTTAAGCTCAACACACAAATGGTAACATCAGACAAATAGGTTCCTACAGTGCACTCACCAGCTGTTTGAAATATAAGGGGCGTAGTTTTAGAGTGCTTCAGGAGTTGATTGTCTCGGTGCTCATAGTCATACAGTACCAGCCTGCTGTAACAGTCTACAGAGTTTAGACTGCTCCTGGAGCACTCTATGATGTATATAACGTCGCTGGGGTGATAAGACCTTGTATCTGCCATTTTGATGAAAATAACATTTTTGGATTAATAGTCAAATAATGGGTTAAGTGATGTCCTGTCCAAATCCCAACTGTCTTACTCCAAAAATGAAGCCACCAGAGCATGTCAAAGGAAAGGCTATCCCATTCGCTCTATTGCTTTGGCCGCCATGTTTTTTTGTTCTCCTGATCATTCAACATTTTGTAGATGCGAGGTCTTGTCACCCCAGCGATGATAAATTGGTGCAGTTAACGTTAGGGATGAAGGAATTGTTCTTTCAGAATTTTCAGTGAGCATTGTTCATGCTTTATGCTTTTCAGAGCTCATCTAGATAAGAATGAAATCATAACACTACAGATTTAGTTTAAATAGAAATGAAGGAAAAAGCTTTCATGGTTTCACCAAAAAATGGAACAAGTGGCAGCGCTTATCATATCAGACGTAAATCTGACCACGATGTTCCATTCCACCTTTTATAATTTCAGACAATTTTTGGGTAAATGATGGAGAAAGTATCAGTGATGTTTGAGAAAATGCAGCATTTTAGTGTAAATAAAACCTGAACTTGGTGAGAACAAATGTTCAATTTTTTACCGTCTACTGATATTAATATTCATGTACCAGTATAATGGCAGATAGGAGTGTATAGTGCATGCTGAGTGTTTACAGTGTATACTGGAGCTTGCGTAGTGATGATTGGGAATAATTGCATCATCCTTCAGGAAATGAATCTATTATTTACTAGATAGTTTACTACAGTATCGGCCAGACACACATCTGGTAATACAGGATATTGAGATAACTGTGTCCACATTATTGCAATATGTCAAAATGTCATTTACCAACACATGTGCTGAATTCCTTGCATCCATGTTTTCTTTAGTGATTGCACCATAAACCCATATATGTTGCTAGGGTAAATTTTCCAGTAGGCACACATTGACTCTGTGGGTCGGTAAAGCTGATTTTGATCTTAAGAGTATTTTTTGACAGGGCATTTAATTAGAAGCATGAAAATCCTACAGAAACTTTTAAGATTTAATCCCCTTCGTGACATTTCTGTGATGAAAGAATTGCCAATTAAAGGTACACTGTAGTTTTCATACATATGACTGCAAAAACTGTCCTTTTTTTTGCCATAAAATGGATATATCCGTGCATAAGTAATGTGTGAAGTAGTGCTGTGATAAGACAATTTAATTTCGGTAATGATGAAAATGTGAAACATTACCCAAAAGGGTACACCCGAAATATTGCAATATGCAATCTCAGAGCACAACTGACTGTGGTTGCTATGTAATGTTTTTATAATTGATTACCCAGTTGGTATGTTGGGCCATAAAATTATCCTTCTGTTAGATGATTGATGAGCAGTGTGTGCTGTAGCCTGATGTTGACTGCAACACAATCGTAACTTGTACTCTTGTTTTTGTTGTTTATTTTCACAGGGACTGAGTAATGAGAGACTGACAAAAGCGTAAGGCAACAACATGGATATTGTACTCGATTACCTAGATGAGTATCTCCTCTCGAGGTACAATGTCTGCCCAGAGTCGTGGCCAGAAAACTTCTGGTTACGCCAGGCCATCACTCTTTTTGTCGTGGTCAATGTGGGTGGGGCCATTCTCTACTTTCTCCTGGCCGGTCTCAGCTACCAGTTCATCTACGACCACCGCCTCATGCAGCATCCAAAATTCTTAAAGGTTCGTATTTATGTTTACTATGCGGCAGCTGTGTGAAGTATACTGTACATGTCATCACAAGTGTAATCTTTTATTGGAAAATTGAGCAAAGAAAATGGGATTCCATCGGGATTCGAATCCCAATGGAATCCCATTTTCTTTGCTTGATTTTCCAATAATGAATTATATTCAATTCTGGTCAGTTTCCTCTTTTTGCCTTTGTTACGAGTATAATCTTTGTGAATTGGGACTACTTGTAACATTGTAGTGCAACGTGATCAATATTGACATTCCCAAAAAGGCTGTCATATGTGCTGTCTTTTTTCCCCTCTTCTTTAATCATACGATTGCTTCTGACATGTAACAAAACCATATAGAGGTCCATCCCATAAACTGATTGTAATCTAGCACTCTACTTTTGGAGTCATATAGTGTACTTGAGTCCATGCAGGACTACTGTCAGTCCACATAGGGATCAGAATCATTCCAACCAGATAATCTGCAAAGTCGACCTGGAATCAGATTATGCTAACCTATTAAAGAACAAGTTCACCTTCATGGACATGTGGGTTGAGTGAATGCAGCAGTATTCGTAGAACACATCAGTGAGAGTTTGAGCAAAATCAGACAATCCGTTACAAAGTTATGAATTTTTGAAGTTTCTGCTCAGTCACGGCTGGATGAAAAGACTGCTATAGCTTGTGATGTCACATGAGTGCAACGATATAGAGAAAGAATAAAGAAATTCAACATATTTCCATTTTTCTCACATAACAAAAGAACACTCTACTTCTCTCTTACAGAAGGCAGGGGGAATAATATTACCCTTAACATACATCAGTAACAAGTCAAAAAAATGTGCACTTTATTCAAAAAGTAAAGTTTTGTGAAATTCTCTTTTCATTTTCCTTATATAGTTGTATGCATGTGACATCATACACTGTAGTAGTCTTCTCTTCCAACAGTGACTGCGCAGATACTTAAGATATTCGTAACTTTTTGAACAGATTGCCAATTTTCCTCAAACTTTCACTGATGTGTTCTACTAATATTGCTGCATTCTCTCAAGCCTTATGTATTGACCGATTCGGGTTCGTTGAGGGCAGCAGGCAATTTGTGGCACTGGGCGCAGCCATTAGCTCAAATTGCGGTGTCCCAGCCTACCCCCCCACACCCCGGCAACATATTTATCGCGCACTTGTAACAAAGGTTCGCGCACTAAGCAAGCATTCACGCACTCAGTACGAGACACCTATTGGCTAAAACAACCATGCATCAGTTTTTCATTCCGTGCTCGTGCTAATGTAGGAAGAGGGGTGGGGGAGTGGGGGGGGGGGGGGGGGGGGGGTCGGCCGGGACACCGCAGTAATGGCGCTGCCCATGCCAATAATACACAAAGCGCGTCACAGAATCGGTCAATATGAAGACGGTGGACTTGTCCTTTAAGACAGTGCGTTGATTGAATGACATCGTGTATGTGCATAGGTGCATGTTACGTGCCACAAATTGCATCTCAGTTTATATTTGAAAATGAGTCAGAGAATCTGGAGGAGTGGAGATAATGATCAGCACGATTTCAGAGCCTTGGTCAGCTCGGGTGCACAGAACTATTGATTGTTTGATGCCAATCGTTATCTTGAGAATTGCTAAAGGTACAAATAGAAATGACCTTTACTCTGCCTGTCAAAGGGATGGATGTTGTGTGTACTAAATATGTAACATATCATTAATTTAAAACCATGTATTTGGCAAGATAAGGAGTAGTTTGAAAGAATGAGAAAAAATGCACATGACAAAATAGCAAAGCAAAACCAGACTATTGATGATTATACTGTGCACTGGCAAAACAGATTGTACAGGAACGTTTCCAAGCATGTGTTTACATGTTGCAAGTAATTTCTGGAGAGATAAGATAACAGTCGCTAATGTGCAAAGGTCGAGTAGAGGCAGGGTGCTACATAACTTTATTTTACCACTTGCCCAGTTGGGCAAGCAGATTTTAAAATCTGCTGCAAAACACTCGCCCGAATATCAATTTTACTTGCCCAAAAAGAAAGTCCAAAATATAAGGAAATGACATAGAAAATCAGGTGTAAGTCAAGGGCTTGATAAAACACAATCATCTGAATAAACAACGCACATTGATTCCCACGTTTAAACACAATGGAGTAACAGACTTGGTCCGATCAAGTGTTGCCGTTGCATTGCACTGGAGCTTCTTTACGTAAGTGCTGGAAAGTTGCTGAAATGAGATATTCTGCATGTTGCATCACTAAACAGCCATTATCTTTGGGCTTCTGTATGGTCGACTTTGTGGGTTTGTTGGGGGGAATAAGTAAAAAAAGAGTGGCTTCAAAACTTTTTGCTTGCCCACTTTTTGCAAGCATTTGTTATCATTCTTCAAAGATACTTGCCCAAATTTGATTTTCACTTGCCCCGTGCAATCGGGCAAGTGCTTATGTAGCACCCTGGTAGAGGGCATTTTGATGCAAGAACATAAATATGCAAGAAAGTATTGTAACACTGTGAAAATGGTGCTATGTGATATGAAATTCATGGAAATTTTTTGCAAGTCGAAAGATATATTCTCACAAATTTCAAAATATAGAAGAGAGTGGTGTATTTTCATAAGTACAAGAGTGCTGCTGCAACTATTAATCTTGCTGTGATCATATATTTCCCCTGAAATCGACATTTGAATGGGATTTATGAGAAATTTAATCAGTATAATTTGCTTATAATGACTTGACACTTTAAATTTTTTTTTTGTTCTCTCTTGTCAATGTCCGACAGGACAAATAGGCACCACACATGCATTTCTTCTTTCCCCCCTCATGTTCCTCTCTTTGTAAATACCCCCCCCCCCCAACTCATCATTTAAACTATTTGCAAGCATATAGATTGTGTGCACGGGGGTTGCAATGGTTTTCAAGCTTTAAGCTTATGTTGCAATTCCTTTGCGTGTTCGTTACCTTGAATAATGTAGCTCTCTTAGAGTTGTATACTATTTCTGTAACTGCTTCTTATCAATGTATAGTTATTGTATATATTCTGTCTTGGCTATATGAGATGTACTTGCATACATTTTGTATGCACTCCTATTTCGTGAACATGCATGAAATCTTGAATGAATAAATAAATGAATAAATAAATAAATAAACAAAAGAGCTATAAGAGCAGTTCATAAATAGATTACCACATTAGTTCAACATTTCCAGTTTTATGTAAAGAGAAATCTTTCAAATCATTTTGCTACATTTATTGATTTCGATTATATTGTTTCTTCCCTTTAGAATCAGATTCAGCGTGAAATCCTGTACACCCTGAAGTCCATTCCTTTCATGGGAGTGCTCACCGTGATCATGTTCATGTTGGAGGTCAAAGGTTACAGCCAGCTCTACGACTCCTTCAGTGAGAGCAAAATTGGTAAGAGCAAGTGCTCAAAAAAAGGGGAGGTAGATATGTGGAGCTATCCAAAGATATTCTGCCAGTTGTAGCTTGAAATGCCTCAAAAAGCATAAACCTTTTGTAAGCTCTGATTCAAGGTCAGAATTAGAACATGAGAAGTGTTAATAGCAGTCTCAGACATGCCAAGTGCTACAGCTTCCCATCGCTACATTCCATGTACTGTAAAACCAGAAATAATTGCATGTATTTTTATTTCGTGAATTTCGTCTAAGTCAAGATTATCGCAAAATTATGATGCATGCGAAAATTCTTGCCTAAACTACATGCATTGAATACCACTGGCAATTTGTGAAAATGTCGTTGCTGCGAAAATATTATGCTTTACACTCAGTTGCTTCTGTGATAGGAAACAGTTCATGGCTCTTTTTTTTTTTTTTTTTTTTTTTGCAAGGGCTTGACTACACCATTCAAATTTTCTTGATCAATTTGAAAGTTTGCAGTCTTCTCTTAAGAATATAACCAGTATTCTACTACCAAACCTTACCACCACACTTTAAAAGACTATGTTAGGGAATCTGAACCTTGAAATGCCACTGCCTGGATTGTGATGCAATTATGTATTAGAGGCAGTAGGGGAATGGCAATGGCATAATTGTAGACTCAGAAGTCAACCAATCTCCTCAGTTCTCACTGCAGTGCACACATTAAATATGGAATAGATATTCTTAAGGAGTCCATATCAGAAGGTATACATTTATTTGTTATGTGCTATCTCTTTGATGCAATTTATGCAAAGAATTTAATCTCCAATGTAAGTCCTCATGTGTTTGTCTGATTTTCCATCATTGAAATACTGCAGCAATGCCCTGCTAAAAGGTACAAATATTAAGTTCAATGTTTCAAAATCAAGCTGCCGGTAATTGCTTTTGATGTTGTACACATGTTAATACATTCTTGTTCTTGTCTACATCCGACTTCATATGTACAATAGTTGATAATGACCAATGAAAAAAAAAAAAAAAAAAGGCTGGAAGCCATCAGTTACAATTATTGTACTCTTTTGACATTACAGTGTCATTTTATTTGTTGCCCCCCTAAAGGCTGGCTGCGGTTGCCGTGGGAAATCTTGAGCTTTCTCTTCTTTACTGACATGTGCATCTACTGGATCCACCGCTGGCTGCATCATCCTGCCATCTACAAGCACCTGCACAAGGCGCACCACTTGTGGAAAGTGCCGACGCCCTTCGCCAGCCACGCCTTTCACCCCGTGGATGGCTTCCTGCAGAGTTTCCCCTACCACCTGTACCCATTCTTCTTCCCCCTCCACAAGGGGGTCTACCTCTTCATGTTTGTCTTTGTCAACTTCTGGACGGTCAGCATCCACGACGGCGACTACCGCGTGCCCGACGCCGTCCAGCCCTTCATCAATGGCTCCGCCCACCACACCGACCACCACCTCTTCTACAACTACAACTACGGCCAGTTCTTCACGCTGTGGGACCGGCTGGGTGGCTCCTTCCGCAACCCCTCGGCCTTCGAGGGCAATGGCCCCATGGAGGAAGTGCTCAAGCTAAAGGAGAAGAACGGGAGCCTGGCGACAAAGAAGCAGGAGAACGGATCCGCCACCGAAGAACTGGCGAATGGCATGAGCCAGGAGAATCATTACAATCTCCGCAAACGATGAGCTACTCATGGAACATCCACTTCCCCCTTGTCACGAGAGGAAGCATAAATTCCTGGAAAACAGCGATGTGACCTCAGCATGAGACTTACAGTAAAGGTGGATATTTTCCCGCGGCTAATTTTTCGCACTTGGCCGTATAAAAAGAGTTTCATGTGTTTTTAATTTCATGGAATCAAGACATAAGTACTGGAACATAAAGCACAAAAAATATTCTTGTGCTTTTATTTTCGCACTAGCTTCTGGTTGCGTGAAATGCGCGAAAATTTGAACACTGCGAAAATTTCCACTTTTGACATTATTTGACATTGGACATTATGGGAGCTTAGCCTTTATACCAAACTCTCCATTCTATCATTGATCATTTTGTATGTTTAAATGTCATGCTATCTGGTCATCGGTGCAATGCACGCCATGATGATAGCATGCTTTTCTATCTGCTTCACATTTTGAAGAAAAGCTCTAAAAGCTGTACGTATCCAGTTATGTGGTGCGGCATGGATAGAGATTGTTGCATTCAAGGCAAAACTATTTCAGTCTAGCTCCAAATAATAATGATAGTTGATATTTTCATAGTGTCTTTTCCACTGGATACAAAGCACTACTAGATGTCATCCCTGGTCATCATAGGAGATAAAATGTATACAAATTACCAGGCAGTACAGTGATCCTCCAGGACAAATGCGGGATTGACTTTTGTGAGCCCCACCCACATTGATTTAATGTCGTATGTGCAATTGTTTTTTTTTGCCTCCTCTCTTTCCATATTCTTTCTCCTCTCTGAACACTTTACTTTTTATCTTTTTGCTTGCTTGATCACTTTTACATTGATAGGGAGCTTTTGATTGAGGACGTGGACTTCAATTTTTGCGTGTTGTGAGCAAATTTCTGCTGTTGGCAAGGTTACAAGCTTGAAGTCTTGTGCCCTCTCAATTTCCCAACGGTAGTAGGCCAAAATAACATCATTCTAGAATCACCAACGTAGCTGAAGGAACGATGCTATTTAGGATGTAATACGCACATTTGCATCTGGCACAGTCCACTAGGCTGAGCTGCGGTGTATTACATTTTCAAAAGCACTTGTAAGGCACAAGGGACAGAAGGACCTGTACATTCCAGGTTGGTTTCTTCATGCATTGCAGAGCCTTTTGCGTCCTCAATCCAAAGCTCTCTATTGTCTCAGCTGCCACTCATTAAAAATTGAGGATCTCTGTGAAAGCCAACACGCTTTCATGAGATATTTGCAACTGTAGTATTTAACTTGTTCCGAAGTTAATGGGGCAGAAAAAAAGAAAGAAATAGATTGATGTCTGTGTTTATATGCACCTTCAGAGGTGCTATGGAGTGAACCAGGACCCAGTGTTTGATGTAAATGTAGACAGGATTACTGTGATGGTAAATTTATGCAGTCATCTAAAACTGGAAATTTGTAGGACATCCATTCTTTTATACCATATATTTTCTTATGAGCACTCACTATAATATGGTCATTTTTGAAAAAGTGTAGCATTTACTTTTTGTGATGCAGTGAACATGTGCAAGATCCATAAGAGCCCAAGAGGTGCTGTTGTTGTTTACATTATAAATGCAATTGGCCTTTTTAAAATTCTTGTATTGGGTGTAAAAGGAGCAAGGCAGCATTGTTTGTTAGCTTGTGCAAATTGCTCTTAGGAAAGCTTAGGAGTCCGTAGTAGCTTTTCCATCACTTTCTTTCAGCTGAGCTTTCACCATCATGCTTGTGCCATGCAGCACTCGTGTATTAACAGTGTGAAAAGGACTATCATGAGAATGATTGATACAAAGAACTGCTTGGTGGTGACCTCAATGTTAAGACAGTGTGAGTTTAATCTTTCATCATCTCTTGTCACATGATCATGGGCTAATGATTTGGAACTGATGGGAAGAATATAATTTTAAAAATGTCAGAATTTTGCATGTGCATTCTTAAATGTAATATGCTAGTACAGGATGACTCATTGCAACTTCAAGCAACTGTAAAATTGTCTTTACATGTGATGATTAAAATGAGAAACTGTAGGGCGTGTTTTGATCAGTGTGCCATTGAAATGAATGGCTAGTAGAGACGGAACATTGTGGGCTGTATGTTAGCAAGAAAGCAGACGCCTATGCAACAGTCATCAAATGAGCATTTAGCATGTAAAATTAATAGTACTACCTTACTAAAGTGTGCATCATACTGAATAAATTCTTGCTAAGTACATGATGTACTTGGTAATTTCTACTGGTAGACTGAAGCACACTTTGCACTCATGATTTAACCATTCAGAAAATATTTCGTAATGGAGAAGATAACAGAAAGTCTCCTAGGTAGTAATACAATAGATTAAAAGAAAAAATTGAATCCATAGAAGATGGCAAGTTAAATGTGTTTTGTGCTGTTAGGATGATCCATACATATATTTCAGAATACATTCTTTGTACTTTGATGAATTGATAAACTACATGGATTTTTGCACAGGGATTTATAATGACTGTATTTCAAGTACACAACATTACTTGACTCTTTTAGTTTCACTGGATTATACATCGTCATGGAAACTTGTCACTCTTGACTTCATGTTTGCTTCAAATACTGATCACTAACATCATTTGAAGATTAATTCTAGTGTTTGGTGTATTTAAAAGAAGTATACTACAGATGTAGTTTTAAAAAAGGTCTAAATTGCAGAGGAATATTTATTCATAGTATATATCATAGATGATTAAAATGATTGGATATATGTTGCCCTGTAATTAAACTTGATGATGGTATAATGTTGTTACAATGTTATGTGTTATCTTGTATGTATATTATATCAGTAGATAAGGGCAGTAAATTGATTTGATATGTACTAATAATCTATTCATGATAATATATTTAAGACAGGAGCAAGAATAATGAGAACATTTGTAATTTTACACTCTCCCTGTTATTGCTGGAATAGTAATGTTTCCTACATTTTATTTGTTTACAAAATTTTACCATTAAGATATCCTTTCAATTTTCAATATACAGCACCATTAACCATTATCAAATAGTAGGCACTTCACACAAATAAAAACAGAAGCATTCCACAACATCACAATATATATGTATCATTTAATTTATCAGCCATGTACAGCCATATCAGTCTTGTTTACACATACACTGGCAGGAGTAGTAGGTGCATTATTATTTACAGATTCTGCAGATAAATACGAGAGAAGATCTCTGAGCCAAATGGTAAATAAAAGACTAGAAATGGGCAAAAAACTGAACGACATTCTAATTAAGTATAATAAAGTGATAGACTCTTTTCTGATACATTACTTTTTTCACACAGCAACAGCAGAGAAAGACAAATGAACTAAACGGAGAAAAATACGCTCGACGCTTGGTAGGAGAAATGTCCAATAAACCAACATTGCGATATCATAAGTAGTTCTTGGCTAATATAGCCCAAATCTATGTATTAAATAGATCACTGTGAGATTTCCAGTGGAAATGACCCATCCTGTCACTTCAGAAAGACATACTTCGAATTCTTGTACATAACGGGTAATTTACATACTCTACTCAAATATTTGAGAAAGAATGTCTTGTGAAAAATATATGGTTGAATTCTCACAATCTACGTACAATTGTATATCTGCTGATGAATGTCTGGAATAAATAATTACAAATGCTTGAAGAAGTTCAGCCACTGTGGATCAGATATACCTCAACTGGGCTCAAAGTACAACTTCCTATCTGCTGAGAAAGACGCTACTAGCACTTATTCATGCATTGCTACAATACACTGTATAAATAATGCTGACTGGAGCACACAGGGTTAAGGACACACGGCCAATTTTAGCAGCTGCACAAAGTTTGGTACAATTGATCTCTCGTAACCCTGTCCACTGCAAACAGCACATGGCTGGCTCAACTGCACAAAACCTTGTTACATGTAGCAGAATTCTCTTTGGCACAGAAGATTCCTATCATAATGTGCACAAGCTGATAAAACAGTTTAGACAAGTAGACATCATTTAACATTAAAGGGATGGGTCAGTGTTGGATGAGGTGAGGATTCAGCTTTCAACTTTTTGCGAGATACTTAGAAACCATTTCATGAAATGTTAAAGAGCATACAATTCTAAGAGGAATTGAAACTTTATTTGATAAAATTCCGTTTTGAAATAGCTTAGATATCCCAAAATAAAGTAAAACAAAGCAATCTGAATAAAAGGCGGGTCCCACCTTTTATCGCTTTGAATGGAATATCTCGGCTCTTTCAGAATTAATATCTATCAAATGTACTTTGAGTTCCTTTTAGAATTATTTTTTCTTTCATATTTCATAACAGGTTTCTCATTATCTAAAAAAAATAATTGTCAAAAACATTGGAGATCCAAGGCCCCATCTCAACCAAAAATGTACCATTCCTTTAAACCACAGGCCAATAGGGCAAACATTTGTACTTGTTTGTTCAGCAGACATGGTACATAATCCCTCTTCATTTGTTTAACAGATACTGGAAATGATCAATCTACAACACGATGATGACATGATATTCTGTTTTTTCTGCAATGAAGACAGACCAATGTAAGTTCCTGAATAAATTTTCATTGAAATGATTTACCTTTGTCAGCAAAAGTTGATCATTATATAGAAGAAAGTTGAAATCTTTATCTTCCCTGTAAATGCAACAGCATGAGGTTTTAAACCTGTTTTTAATCCTATTTTTACCCTTTTTTCCCTTATCAGTCACTTTTTTTTGGCACACTTCCAACCCTCACCTACTGCTCTTGTCTTTCCCATCTCGAACCCTCCCCCTCCTTTAATATAGGAGAAACACTGTGATCCTTAATGAAGCTACACGAAGACATAATCATACTAGACACAAATGTGCAGAAAATTATTTTCTTCAGCTTCTTGCAATCTCTCAAAGTCTGTTAGATTCAGTAAAATCCTGTTCAGCCTCACAGTCTTCAGCCAAAACAAAAAAGAACAACATGGGATATACATTTGAAGCAGCCTCTGAGTGGTTGAAAAGCGGAGCAGGACTGTAATTAGCCAAAGTGTATACACACTGACTTTTGGAGTGTGCAGCTGCAGAATTACAGCTTCAATTTCACTATCTTAACTGGTTGAGGACAAGTCCCAAGTTTACTGGTACTCAGGCTTGTTGCATGTTGAAGCAAAATCAGCCCATCCTCAACAGGTGAAAATGTGGAGTGGAGGTGAGGGGAGGAGAAGTTGATCTCAATGAAGAAGGGTTATTTCACATCAAACCCAAAAACATAAAATCATTAAAAAGAAGTAGTCTGACCAGCAGAATAACATCATTTGCATAGATACTATAAACACTTCCATCACATACAACAATAATCTAACCACATGTACATGTAGTATGGTCAATTCCTCAAAATCTAAGCTTACAATAGAAAGAGATGTTTGTTAATGTGCGGAAACTTTTGAAGAGTTGTACCAGTACCATGAGCACCATTATGTATCTCTCTTATTTTCGTTTTTATATATCAAAGTAGAGAATTCACAATGTCAGTAAGAGACCATGTGCTCACTTGATTGTCATGATTTAAGGAGATTATACCACTATAACTATACCCCTAAAATCTAAGATGGATGACAGTTCATCAGTATACAAATGACGCACAGGTCTAAGTGCGTCAGTCGGAATTATAGAATGGGTAGCGAGAATCCTGCGATCTGATTGGTCGAGAGCTATGTGTTCATTTTTACTGGCCACACGCTGAGTCACAGTGGTAAACATGTTATCGCGCACTTAGCAAGAGTACGCGTACTTGTAACAAAGGTTCGCGCACTAAAGCAAGCGTTCGCGCACTCGGCTTGGCCATGCATCCAGTAAAAACTTATGCATGGCTGGCCATGCATCCAGTAAAAACCGTAAGTACGGGTATGCATGCCCTTTACGGAAAGCCAAAAGGAAATGCATCCAGTAATTTTGTCATCGGGTAACACGATAGAAAACTGGGTTTTGACAAGAAAATTACCCATTCTATAAATGAAATGACGCACATGTCTTTTCGTGCGTCAGTCGGAATATAGTGTGCATGCGGTAACTATGGAATTTAGCCTAAACCCACTCGGCTTCGCCTCGTGGGTTAAGCATTCCATAGTTACCTTATGCACACAATTCCGACTGACGCACTCAGACCTGTGCGTCATTTGTATATTGTGTGCATAAGGTAACTATGGAATGCCTAACCCACGAGGCGAAGCCGAGTGGGTTTAGGCTAAATTCCATAGTTACCGCATGCACACTATATTCCGACTGACGCACGAAAAGACATGTGCGTCATTTGATTTATAGAATGGGTAATTTTCTTGTCAAAAACCCAGTTTTCTATCGTGTTACCCGATGACAAATTTACTGGATGCATTTCCTTTTGGCTTTCCGTAAAGGGCATGCATACCCGTACGCGTGTTTTTTTTAGACGGCACAGATTGGGGAAACTAAAAATCTATCGGGGACCCTAAGATCCCTAAACCTAACCCTAATCCTAATCCTAACCCTAACCATCAAACCCTAACCCAACCCTAACCCTAACCCTAACCCTAACCCTAACCCCAACCCTAACCCTAACCCTAACCCTAACCATAACCAAAAACCCTAACCCAACGTTTTTCCCATAGGTTTAACACGCGCCATGCCCCAATCTGTGCCGTCTTTAAAAAAAACGCTACCGTACTTACGGTTTTTACTGGATGCATGGCCAGCCATGCATAAGTTTTTACTGGATGCATGGCCAAGCCGAGTGCGCGAACGCTTGCTTTAGTGCGCGAACCTTTGTTACAAGTACGCGTACTCTTGCTAAGTGCGCGATAACATGTTTACCACTGTGACTCAGCGTGCGGCCAGTAAAATGAACACATAGCTCTCGACCAATCAGATCGCAGGATTCTCGCTACCCATTCTATAATACCTGATACTGGATATTTGTGCCCATGCTCTGAGTACAGACAACAAAAATGCATGCAATGAAAGGGGACATGCTTTCATAACTGGAGTGCCTCCTTCACCAGTTGGCACAGGTGTTGAGAAACTACTGTCAAACAAGGAATGTTCGCATGCATTTTTATTTCGCAAATTTCGCGAGCGCCAAGATTCCCGAAGTTAAGATGCACACGAAAGTTCTTGTCTACACTATATGCACTGAATGCCAGTGGCAATTCACAAAACTTTCATCCCGCGAAAAAGGCCGTCGGCTCCAATTCGCAAAAATTTCATGCCACGAATATAACATGTTTTATAGTAATTGCCAAAATTAATGAATAGAGATAATCTGATCCTCTTAATCCCTATTGTGCCACCATGACCTCTTTCTGCTGAGATGAGGCACATTGCTACACCCGATGTGTGGACTTAGCTGACTTTACAACTAGGTCAGGTTTGGATCAATTATTGAATGCTGATGGAAAAGCTTGTCAAGTTAACACTAAAGCACCTGGGGACCTGTTTCACAAAGGAGCCAAGTCGATCTTAAAATCTAAGATTTACTAAAAATTATGGTATGCTGTGTGTGTCTTCAGTGTTGCTCAACTTTCTAAGGAAACTAAAAAAAATTGGAGACTTTTTTCATGTAGCCATTGATAATACAAGATAGAATAGATAACAAAGGAATTATTCTGTGAACATTTATGATAATTAGAAGTTGGTGGTGATTAGGCTAATAAAATTTAACACGGAAACCAGAGGCATACCATCATTTTTAGTCAATCTTTAATTTAAAGTTTGACTAAGATTCTTTGTGAAACATCCTCCAGGGCACATAAAGGGTTGAGAGTATGTTTGCACTCAGTGGTGCGGTGAGGTACAGATGCCTTTCCCTGACTGTGTTTTTTAAAAGGGCGCCATCTATGCCAGCAGACAGTGCAGTGTGTTTAATATCAAGTAGCTAAACATCAAATGGCATATGTTCTAAGAGATGACTGAGGAATCTTTGTTTAACAATGAATTATGATAGACTGTATAGTATAAAAATTCATATGAGCTGCGAAAATGCTACAGATGGCGCTGTTTATGCTCTTCTTCTGACAAAGGTCATTACTTTCACAAGAATATAGAGCACATCCAACAAATGTTACTTTGGAAATGTGAGACCCAAAAAAGATTCTCCTAAAGTTTGTGGAGAAAAGTCATTTGATAAATTCCTTTGTACGATACATCCAGCAGCATTCTTCTTTAGCAATATATGCTTTGATTAAACCTCCTTCATGCATGATTCACCATATGAAAATGTCTGCCATTATGGGCTCTCCTTAACCTCACTCACTGTTTATACAAATCCGTAAGACAACTGATGCAGTTTGACATTTTCGCATGAAGAATTTTGGGAACAATTAAAGTTGCACAGACTGTTCAGAAAGAATATAACCCTTAAAAAAGCGACCTGAAACAAATTACAAGACAAGCAATGTTGATATCTTGTAAGATACATGATGCAAGATCTCTCACCATAATCGATGTTGATTTGGAAAAAAGCACAGCTCATGAGATAGTGTGGCAAAAATGAAGGACAGGGCCTTTAAAATGTGCAAACTATACCTTTAACTTTCCCATAGATTTTGCCCCCTGTGCTCTCTCGATAGGAAAACTCTGCACAAGGAAAATATCAAGATTATGATAGCAAGAAAAGAAGGAGGAAAAACGAACCCACATCACACTTGTGTGTCCTGCAACAAGGAAACTGAAATGTCAGAATGAATCAAGAATTTGTATGATGATACTTTCTGCTGGACTAGTGGTACGAACAAAATCTATAACATTACATTTCAACTTGCTTGCATAGGTAGTGGTACAGATCTAAAGGAGAAAGTCAAACACTGGGTGCGTTCGAGCACTCTAGAGCGAACCAAAGCCAACTGAACCAAAGCGTACCGTATCGAACTGTGCCAGATTTGAAGCGTTCGAGAGGTCTGTTGAGAAAGCGTACCTCATGAGTTATTTTTAGAAAAGGTCACGCATTTTATAGCAAAAGGGTCACTCACCTGGCATGTTTGAACTACTTACAGCTGTCCCTAACAAAGAGAATGATGTCTTTGCATTGTGATGTACAAAGTTGTATGCGCATGATACGCGCATGCTTTACAGCAAACTTTTGGTACGCTTTTGGAGCACATCGGGAAGTGGTCCACTTTTAGCTCGGTACAGTACGGTACACTTTAGGAGCGTTTGAGCGCTCCTCTGGCGCAGGTACGTTACGGTACCGTTCGCTTTAGGAGAGCGCTCGAATGCACCCATTGATATTCTACATAACTTTTCTCTGTCCCAGCATCTACTCAACAAAAGAATCTTTAAAAGAATATTAAAAAAAACTCTTCCCTAATAAAATTGAACATCCACACTCACATTCACCTACACAGGACACATTCCTACATGGAATGAGCTTTGGCAATAATAGCGAAATACAAAAGTAATCTGAGTGAAACTATGCATTCCCCTAAATGAAAAACAAAAATACTTATGATGCACTGAGTTGTATCTTTGGAGGGGTTCTAAACTCTCATGCTTTGATTAACTGAAATAGAAAAGCTCATAAATAAATACATTCACAGTATGGAGTTTCAGCATCACCACCACAAGCTTTACTGTTCACACAACAAAACAGAAACAAAGACTAATAGGAACCTGAAATTTGTTAAGATATGCCTTAACTAAAAAAAAAAAAAATGAACAAGTCAGCTACATGAACAATGTGATTTCCACTACGAATTACAATTCATGTGGAATGATTGTCAGTAAATATGTCACGGACTACTTCTATTTCTGTGAATTGCTGCCGCTCTCCAAACAATGAAGAGCATTGTCTCATACTGTCCCAGTTGTACCATAGGGTGATCTACTATTGCAAACTAGAAACTAAAGCTCAGTTCTGGAACTGAAGCCAACTGGAGTATAGCTTTGTAGCTTCTTGAATTACTGCGCTGCACAGATATACACACATGCAAACGCATCTCATAGAGAATGTTGTGGCCAGCTTAAATCCAGCTCAGCAGAAAGCCTTCCCCATGATATACTTACTTGTTAGCAGCTCATTCCAGAAATGTATTCGATGTCATATAACACCTGCCATATTTTCATATCTCTCCAAATATCTCATATTCTTCCAAACGATACTATACCCATACTCTGCAGGGACCACTAGGTCTGCAAAAAGTGAAAACATAAACCCAGATGATGTATAATCAGCCACTGTTCACTGCTGTGAACCAACTCAATGGGGCTGAATAAATTAGCATACTCAACACTTTGCTGCAAGGAACCACAGTGTACTTAGCCATAACATCAAATAGATATAAAATGACTTAAAAAGAGCTCAAGACATGATCATAAATCACACAATTTCAGCTCTAAAAGCTATGGAATGGTTATGGACCAAAAATTTTGTGTGTTATTTCTCAAATTTGTTTATCCCTAAAGCTCCCTTAAATGTAAACTGCAGTCCTGGTGATTATGATGCAGTGTAGCAGTTCTGATATCCCACCATATTCCAGAATGACCACTTTTTTCCCCCTGAACGTTCGTTCCATTGTCTGCAACAACTTGTCCATATTTCAATGACTGCACAGTTTATGGAATTCATGAATTCGAGATGCTCTGCATCTTATGGAGCGGTGCCTTGGACAGGTTGAAGGGGGTGGGGTAGTCCTGCACCCCTGCAGTGGGGGGAGGCCCCATCCGTGTGTTTTTGAGGAAGGTGCAGCACTCGCAGCAGACATTCTCCACCGGGGTGGGCTTCCGCCAGACGTGGAGGTCCTGCTGCCGATCTTGCTGGGTGCTGGCCAGGAGGAATGGTGTGGGCGGGTCACTGATGCTGTAGGAGACAAATCAAATAGACAGTGGTATAGTAAACAAGTTCATAATTAGCTCATGTACATATTGATACCAATGATTTTTCTTCTTCTTTTTCTTCTTATTTGGTTAGGCACTTCACTAATTTTCAAACCGACATACAAAGCATAAGCTTGCCCCACGTAATAAGTTATTGAATTCATGGTCAAACAAGAAATGAATTTGAAAAGAGCTGGTGACCACTTATGGTATGCGGAAGCATCCATTTTATTGTTTCGCACCGAATACATCAACAAACTTTTGTCTATTGCTACTGCCAAATACAAGGCTTTGAATAACACTATAAGTTGCTGCTGGGTGGATGTTCTAGTAAGCACCATTTTTAAGGATTACATGAATAATTACATCACAGCTGCTTATTTGAGTGAGTTCAGGAACCAACATGCCTGTTAGGTATATGTTACCTTTTTCTGCTCACGTGACAAAGTGACAAATAAGACTAGTCTTACCCATCCACAGGTCTCATTGCGCAATAGTATATATAGTGTGAGTCATCACTATTAGGAAAAGAGAGATATATTTTACACTAAAAACAAACTGAAATCTATATATCAACGACAAGTCACAGTTCTATATCCTGTGAAGAGCTAGTGTTGCCTGATTTTGGGACCTTCCAATATCTTGAATATATAGCGAAAATGTGTTGTCATGATGATAATGGAAGACAAGGTCAGTCCTGGTTGTGTCAATCTAGCATGATTTGTCCTTGGGTTCAAAGGTCACAGCAGTACTCTCATAAACAATCTACCTGGTATGTGTGTAACTTGCAGCTTGCATACATTCTGTTTAAACCTTCAAGGCACAGCCAAGTTCGGTTTAAGACCATATCTAAAGTTAATAATGGCACCTAATTCTGCCGATTGATCATCATATTCTTTAAAATTTGTGCACAAGAAATGGTAAAATGACAATTATAATGTGCACAAAAAACGGTAAAATGCCAATTATCAATCATGTGTCTGGTAGCACTGAGTTGTGCATCCAATGCAAAACTGTATCGCATGAAATTCACTGATGCACAGCGATGGACAGATTTACTCAGAGAATTTTACCAGAAGAATTCAATCACCTCATGGCTCAAGCTCACTGGACACATAATGTTACAAGCAATACTGCTGTCCCATGACAAAAAGGAAGCAACTTTGAATTTTATCAACGGGGACTTTTTTTTTCTTAATGTGGGGTATTTTTTGTATGCTCTACGTGATGGTGAAAAAAAAAATTGAGGTCTCATGACCCCTAATAACCAAAACATAGACATATCAAAAGGAAGTAACTGTACACATTTCCTCATAAAACAATGACATTTTTCTTCATTTACTGTAAGAAACTCATTCCACAGAGTTGCTTCCTTTTGTGATTGGATGGCAGAATAATGGGATGAATTTTGAATCCCGTATTCCATGATCTTTCCCCAAAAATATGGCGACTTTCGAAACATTTCATTCTCACCTTCTCTGCCTGAGTGGTGAGGAAGGGCTCATCTTGGGACTACTCGGACTGAGAGACTCGACGGGGATGTGTAAGAACTCCTCCTTTGGAATGTACATCTTGACGCAACAGACTCCACATATCAGCCTACAGGCAGTGAGGAAGGGAATGAGAAACATCACATCTCAACTATACGCACCATATTCACACTGTATTCATAATAAAGCAAGTGTTTTAAAGTCGATGGTTTAATACGCTGTGTCCATTTCGTTATAGTTATCATCAGCATTGCCATCACTATTGCAACTGATTTGTTGATCTGTGCATGTTCGCATGTAAGCAGTCCACTGGGATGATACAACTGGATTCAGTTTACAGAAAGAGCAAATGCTGATAGAGTACATAATGGAAATATTATACATGGCAAATGCACAATGTTTAACATTAATTTAATAGGACCGATGTAAAAATGTTCTACCACAATTGAAAGCATAATTTGTTCAGAGAAGGTGCACTTGGCTTCATAATGCATCAGCTATTAAAGGACAAGTTCACCTTCATAAACATAAGGATTGAGAGAATGTAGCAATATTAGTAGAACACATCAGTGAAAGTTTGAGGAAAATTGGACAATCGATGCAGAAGTTACGAATTTTTTAAATTTTTGTGTTGGAACCGCTGGATGAGGAGACTACTACAGCTTGTGAGTCATATGCGTACAACAGTATAAAGAAAATGTAAAAGAAAATTCAACATATTTTCACTTTTTTCGTATAATAAAAGAGCTCTTGACTTGCCTCTTTCTAAAGGCAGGGGGAATAATATTACCCATAACATTTGTCGGTAACGAGTCGGGGGAATGTGTACTTTTTTCAAAAGATGGCATTTTGTGAAATTCTCTTTATATTTTCCTTATATTGTTGTACGCATGTGACATCTAAGTTATTCATACACTGCAGTAGACTTCTCATCCAGCGGTTACTGCACAAAAACTTCAAAAATTCATAACTTTTGAACGGATTGTCTGATTTTCCTCAAACTTTCAATGATGTGTTCTACTAATATTGCTACATTCTCTCAATCCTTATGTTTATGAAGGTGAACTTGTCCTTTGATAGGCCTTATCTTTCTATCTTTCCTACCATATCATGAAAGCATAGACTGACAAAACTAAAATCAGCTAAA
This sequence comes from Diadema antillarum, assembly GCF_040938485.1. Lineage (NCBI taxonomy): Eukaryota > Metazoa > Echinodermata > Echinoidea > Diadematoida > Diadematidae > Diadema > Diadema antillarum. The sequence goes on from NW_027271750.1 coordinate 402,855, forward strand.
CAAACTATTAAAGGACAAGTCCACATTCATATACATGTGGATTGAGTGAAGGCAACAATATTAGTAGAACACATCAGTAAAAGTTTGGGGAAAATTGGACAATCCGTTCAAAAGTTATGAATTTTTAAACGAACTGCGCAGTCATTGCTGGATGAGAAGACTACTACAGTGTGTGATGTCACATGCGTACAACAATATAAGGAAAATAAAAAGAGAATTTCACAAAACTTTACTTTTTGAATAAAGTGCACATTTCTTCGACTTGTTCCTGACATATGTTAAGGATAATAATTATTCCCCCTGCCTTCTGGAAGAGAGAAGTCGAGTGTTCTTTTGTTACGCGAGAAAAATGGAAATTTGTTGAATTTTCTTTATTCTTTCTTTATATCGTTGTACACATGTGACATCACAAGCTATAGTAGTCTTCTCATCCAGCCATGACTGAGCAGAAACTTCAAAAATTCATAACTTTTGAATGGATTGTCCGATTTTCCTCAAACTCTCACTGATGTGTTCTACTAATATTGCTGCATTCACTCAACCCACATGTCTATGAAGGTGAACTTGTCCTTTAACAAGAAAACTGAATTTGCAAAGACAAATGATTCTTGCTTGCTCAGGGTTTTTACTTTTTCATGAATATCCAAACTGATAAAATAGTAATATTACATGTTGCATCATTTCACTTTATCACAACTGCTTTGTCAAGTAATTTTGACACTCCAGAATTTGCGCTTCCAAATTTTAAGTGAAAGTAAAGCTATCATATACTGCCCTTCTTTCATGATACTCACTTTTTGCACAGTCTGCATCTGAGTTTCTTCTGGAAGAAAGTGAACTTCTTTTTACACGAAAAACACACCTGAATGCACAAACACAAGAATAGGTAAAAAAATGATTGAGACATCACTCAGTCATGCTGTTGATACGAGTCAGATGAGCAGTTTCATATTGTAACTAATATACAACCATATATAAGAACTCAACTTTGTGACCAAAAAGAAAAAAATTATTTAATCATGAAAGATGTTGCCCTCTGTGTCACTTGAAGAGTATCATATGAAACTGGTTTCCTTTAACTGAAGAATTTATTCTGTAAGTGTATTCTGTATAAAGTCAATTAAAATATTCAGAGACTTTCTATGCCGTAAAAGTGGATTATTTTGCGCATTTCGCAAACCATGACTAGCGTGAGAATAAGAGCCTGTAATTTTTTTCTGTTTATTATTACTAGTATCATATGTAATATAATTCTATATCTTTGAATTCATGGCTGGTATATTGTAGTGGTATAACTGCTATGTATGTAGTTTTCTTCAGGTTTGCTAGCCTGTAGTGTGCATGAATTTGCATTCGTAATGCGGACCAGTTACTTTTTACCATTAGTAGATGCTGCCAAAGCTCTTAGCCTCCATTCCAGCAGCAAGCTGTTTGAAGTGCTAAATTGTTATGACTGTCCGCGTCATAAAAAAACACACAAAATTTTTCTTATACGTTTGAGAGCAAAAAATTACTCCTGTAAAAACTTCCACAGTAGCTTGACTGCTGGAAACAGCTACATGTAGGCTACTACATTGTTACCTTGAAGAAATGTTCAGACATGACATCTCCCTCTATACATTGTTTTTTACAATTCTTATACATTTCCTCAAGAAGAAAAAGAGATAGAATCTCTGCCAAAGCTATGTTTTAACAAAAATGATAGCAGGGCTCAACATTAGTGCTGGCTCGGTGGCCTGGGGCCACTAAAAATTGATTTGGGGCCACCAAATTTGCAAAAAAGGCTATCTTTTGATAGTCCTCTCGGGCAGCTATAATTCAAAATGAATTTGTATATTTCCTTTTATTTCTGGCCACTACATTTCTGTTCTGGGCCACCAAAATTTCAAATTCATTTTTATTTTTTAAAAATAATAATGGGCCATGAACGGGGTCACGAGAGAAACAAGTAAGTATTGATGCCCCAGATGGTCCCATAAATCCATATACCTTGTCCTGCAGCACGGCTCGGTAGAGTTTCTGGTTGACCCTCAGGTTTTCGATCTCGGCCTTGACCAGGACACTCCTGATGTGGATGACCTCCTCCACGGTCAGCGACAGACACTCCATGTCCTTGGGGGATTTCGTTTTCGTCTTGACGTTTGAAAGATACAGGAAAGTAAGGATGGAAGAATGAGGGAGAATCTGCATACAATGTTTTTCAGGCCACTACATCTGGACCTTAACCCACATAAAAAATTCATTCTTGACACATGACTCAGTGGTAAATAATACTGTCAAACACAATATTTTGGCAGCATGGAATTTTCGCGAATGGGAGCTGACGGTCTTACTCGCAGCATGAAATTTTCGCAAGTTGTCTCCAACATTCAATGCATATAGTGTAGACAAGATCTTTAGCCTGCATTTTAATTTCGCGAAACTCGGCTCTCGCGAAATTAAAATGCACGCGAACATTCCTCGTTTTACAGTATGTTCATATTGCGTGGAAAGTAAATGAGTAAATGAAATGTTAAACAGTTAAGATCAGTGGATGCATACAGCAAAGTAGTCTCCATGCACAGACCTTTCTTCTCTGTTTTCATGTGTGCCCTGGCAAATACATCTACACGTGTACTTTGGTAGCCTGCAAAGGGATACCACTTAGAGTAGTTGACTCATGAACATTATGACAGCCAAACTTTTCATATTTGCCAGAATTTCACATATTTGTCACTGATATATATACATATATATTTTTTTTTTCTTTCACCTTCAGCTGTATCAATACTAAAAATTTACTTTTATAAACTGATAAGGTAAGAGTGTTTTCAAATTTCAGACTTCCTTTCCTGTCTCCCTCATCATAATGAGTCTGTTGGGTCTGTGCAAGGAGCCTAAACCTTTCCATGTCATCCAACCAACACCCAAAGAAAACCAGAGTATGGATTATGAAGAGGCTATCATGAAAACTTCTAGCCTGCTAACACATGTAAACAATGTTTGTTCCATTCCTATCTCTTTTTTTTTTGGAATTCTACTGCTTATACATATGCATGCAACTAATATGTATGGATAGATCCAGCACTTAAGCAATGTGCAGCAGAACATGACAACTATCACAATTTTCTGCCATGAGCATTTTCACTGTAAACTTTCTCAAGAAACATACGTCATGTCATGAAAAAATGTGTGTAAAAAATTCATATTCCCATATGCGATTTCTAAGCAGACATATTTTGAGTGGCTTTTGGCACTGTTGTCTACTAAGCATTAACCGAAAATGCCGCAATTTTCTAATATCGTTCTTTTTCAATGTCATTGTCAAGGGGTCCACGCAAAGATACCCTGCCCTGCTAACAACACATCAAATTAATTCCACTGAATGGACTAAAAGCTGTTTAGTCACTGCAGACTCTGCCGTGATCAAAGCAGATACACATGGTGGCAGGGCATTCTTTGTAATCATATCTATTGCCTGGCCTTGGGTAAGATGAAAATATACACTGCAAATGATATCAGATTTTTATTGAGAGTGGTGCAGTATATAGGGCTTCATTTCAGAATAATCTGGGTCTTTTCACAGGAAATTTTATGTTGTCAACACTCAGTATGATCCTCACAACTAAACACCCATCATATGCTACTTGACAAGCTGTTACTGTTCTATCAAAATTGTTCTTGTTGTCTACAATAATCAACTTCAGACTTAAACTTTGTTAAATTGACTGTTATATCTTATGGTATTAGTAATACGTCATTGTACATCCACACCGGATATCACGTTTTATTCTATTTTAGATTGTTATATTTGATGTATTTTTTAATGAGAATATAGAATATAAATCAAAATTACATAAACTGAAATATTTGAGTTAAATACTACAAGTATCAAGTATTCAAGTCAGTCTCACATGACCAGTGAGGTTTCCTAGGTTTCCTAGTAAATTAATCAACTTATTTCAGCAGGGTTAGTTATATACACAGAGACTGAATAATATATTCACAAGCACATATTTCATTATGATCTCTTAAGTTAAAAGTAATAGATGTGTGTGTATATATTGAGAGAGAAACTTAAGTAAGAGATCTGATGAATGATATATCACATGAGTGGTGAAGGAGTAAGAAGATAACTATGCTTAAATTTTCTATATTCCTCTGTAGTAAAATCCATGTGCCATGCATTTTTCTAAAGTCTTAAATCTTTAGCAGTGAGACACACTCACAAAGAGCTAAAAATTAGGTATTTCCACAGCAATGAAATGATTGCAAGATGCTGAATAGGAACCATTTTCGGCAACTGTTTTGTTGGTTGAACCATCCTTGTTTTGAAATCATACTATAACTAGACTATACTATACTTTACCACTGTAAAGGTTGAAATTTTTGTGCAGTGGAAATTGTTGTGCATTTTGCACAATGAGAAACTAGAGTAGTGAAAAAATAAAAGTGCATGATTTTTTTTTAAATATGTAACACTACTAATAAATGTATTTTATATTTTGATTCTATGGAATAAAAAACATGCAAAATTTATCTAACCCGACCGAGTGCACAATAATACTCCTTCAAAAATATCCACTTTTACAGTATACTATTATGAGACTACAACATACTTCTTTTCACATTTTGTTCAGTGCATGTTTGGTATAATTCCTTTTTCATTTCTACATACAACTACATTTCGTATGACTTGTCTCAACTTAGCTGAAGATGTCATGCAAGAAACAACGATCCTACTTTTGAACAAAATAGGGGAGGCTCAGCATGACAAATTCCTGATCAGCATTACATTAAATCTTCTGAAAATGACATTAGATAGAAGAAATCATGAAATCCTATACAAGAGAAGGGTATAAAGCAATCAGTGAGTTAATTGGAGTGATGAAAAATACCACAAAAATGAAATGCACTGGTGAATAATTAGCACTACAATGAATGTATTTAAAGATGCGAAGATTAATAAGCAAGAGCCATGTGCGATATGTACCATCACCAATTTGATAAGTACTTTGTGACGGAAAAATAATAGAAAGTCAAAATAAATCTGTTGCAACTTGTGTATGTCCAACAGTGAGGGACCCACAACAGTTACAGTAACTACATGTATTCGTACATTGTCAGAGACATGCTACATACCGGTCTAGCCAAAAATGCCAAAATATGAATACCATAAGAGGATAATAGCCATGTTTAATACTTCCATCATAACGTCTACAAACTCCCTAATTTTCCCAAAGTCAATTAGAGATTATTGTACCTCAATGTGTAAGATAATAGCTGAGGCATCATGCTGTATATTGCTGGTAATTAATGAATTATCATGATTACAGAATATGTCTACTACCAATGGTACATTGTGTAGGTACATGTAATTGAACACAGAATTTTTGTACTTACTGTCAATTTTAGACCATTCGCAAAAGGAGAAATGTGAACAAGATTCATTAGATAATTGGTCAACAAGTCATTTTGGGTAAAATGAATGAGCAATGCCTTCACCGCATTTGTTGAGTTCTTGGAAAAAAAAAGAAATTCAATGCGATGAGCTGCAAGATAGATAGCTAATGCTGATACAAATGACTTCCTGTAACACTTTTTCTCTATTTCTTTTAATTATGGAAAATTACACTCACTTTTTTTTTTTCAAATCAAATCTCTCAAGCAGGCTGTTACTGCATTACTTTGCATTACTAGGGAACATCTTTGCACAACATAATGAGAGCTTTCTAGCAGAAATGGAATCATTGCAACATACTGTGACAACTCGTTTTGCAGACAAATCAAAACATACAATTTACTATGCCACTAACATATTTGCTCAGTGCATCTAAAGCACTAAGGACCGACAGTGTTTTCAACTATAAGAGAAAAATATATGTGCAGGAAATCTGGGGGTGGGGGTGGAAGGGGGTGCATTCTACATCAGCTGTTACAATATTTCGCCAAAATAAAATATCACTAATGCTCAAGTGAATCATATGCTTGTGCACTTGCTAAATTATCATATCAAGTAAAATTCTTTTATTTCACTTGGACCTTTGACCCACTGAATGTAATTGGATCTACACTGACAGTTTGGAGGTAAATTTCATTAAAATTGACTGAAACCTTTTAAAATCAATCCCTCTTTCTCTTCTCTAACTTGCATATCGCCTTAGCACGGCTTGTCCTTGGGTCAGAGTTTGATGTCATGCATCTGGAATTAATGATTGACATCTATAAAGTTAGGTCACTGACCTTTACCTTGTAATCTCCTTCTTCCAACCCATAGGCACACACACACACCCACAAACCTATGTACAAACACACACCGAGAATTTCATTGCAGTAATGCTGTACCTAACGGTGTTTTAGAGTCATCATGGTTAATGTAGATGCTATATAAATAATGCATGAACAGAAATTGCAGAGAATATGCCTACTGCATCCAGGTTGAGGCATGAAAAAATCAGGACCTGAAGAACAAAAGGTACCAGGCCCATCAACATTGTGTTAAAGGAGGAATAGCTACCATCCCTATTCCAACATCTCATGAAAATATTGCCTCCCATTAACAAACATTATTACATCCAAGGTGGGAGATTGCTAAAAAAATTTCTCTTCAAAAATAGCACTTCACTTTCATTTCGTCATCACATTTCTTGATCGCAAATTCAACCGCTTGCAAATCAGCTCGTAAGTTCCAATTCATCAATTATTATACTTACAAAATGTAAAATATTCATATTATACATATACCTTTAACTAAAGGTTGTGCCTGGTAATTGAAAAGTTTGCCCATCAGTAACAAATAATTCATGCAAACTTATTATAAAGAATTGAAGTAATTCTAAATGAACAGGCATAATGAATAACTCATTGATGGGTCAACTGGGACAACAATTTCCATCTATTCCTATATATTTCTTAATCAGCCTATAGTTTTAAATGAAATGAATTTAAATGAAAAGATAAATAATGGTAAATTTCTCTTTTTCCTTTGAAAACACTTTAATGTGTAAAACAACAGAAATTTGACATTCGCATGAAGTGTTTGGAACAGTTTAGACTCTTGATCAAACATTCTCAATAATGTCAACATGTGATCATCCAATGTATTTACAAGACATACAATGGTGTACCTGTAGACCCATTTCACTAAAACTAACAGGATATAGCAGAAAGAAGGAAGAGAACACAAGAAACTGACAGGGACAGAAAGGAGTCTACCGAGAATCACTGAACAGAGAAGAAATCCCCAGTAATTTGGGCACAAACATGATTGGAAAGAATGTTTTGTTTTTCACATGTTTGCAAACATAGGGTCAGAAAAGATAACCTGGGAATGAGCATGGATATTAGGCAGCATCCCCATAGACAACATTCGCACAAATACAAAACCACTTTCATACACACCAGTCATTGAGTTTACAACCACAGCCCTGATATGATAATAACATACCATAAAAAGATGAGATTCATGAAATCCCTATAAAAGTGTACACCATCACAGAATTGTGTAGGTTCTTACTAAAAAACACACCATCAAAAAGCAAAGTTCTAATATACATACCACACATGGCAAGTTGAAATTCTTTTTTTTTTTCTCCCAAGAAAGGGACAGAATAAAATCACCTTAAACACAGAATATATATCATATAATGACATGTACCAAAATGCATTATTTGATTACACCTGATGGGATTGGGGGGGGGGGGGGGGGGGGCAAATGGACCTTGAATGATAGCAATGGATGGACAAGCTACAGATCCCTTGCTTGAGTCGTTGGAAGAGTGCTAGGGAAAAATGCTGAGTAACTATAGCCCCATTATCTAAGAGAAAATGGCGTTCTGGCAGTGCGTGATCATGGCACAGATATAAAGTACGCTACATAACATGCAATATCACTCTTTACAAACCTCAGGCAGATCAGAGTCACTTTGAGCCTCCTGGGTGAATGAGAGACTGAGTTTACATCAAATTTGTCCACATGCCTCTATCTTCACAAAATGACACAATTTTCTAGGTATCAAATGAGCAGATCTCATTACCTATCAGTGCCCTTTTTGAAAGGTGACAGCGAGAAGGGTGACCCTTTTCATGGGGGTTCCCAGTAAGGTCAATCCTTGCAGGGATTAGCACGCTATGAAATTACATCGGGAGCATACTGTTCTCAGGGTATTTTGATATTTGATATAAATTTATTTCTGCAATTTCACGACAAACGTAATATACAAATACATTTTTCTTTTGTACAAATCATAGGATTTTTGAAGAAGAATTAGTAAACTAATAAATACAAAATATTGACAATTATTTTAATACAAATTACACAGAACATCAATAATAAACAAAAATAATTTAAAGGAACAATCTAAGGGGAGCAATTGCAGAAAAAGTCTGTATCCTATCAGCTTACGCTTGAGAGCAGAAACAGCCCAGTTGACGAATATAGATAATGTTTATCCAGGGTGAGTATCAGGATGGGAGCGTGGGAGGGTGCGTGGTGACAACACCTCGTATCTCAATTGGCATATTATATTCAAAAAGCCACGTCCAACATACTGATTTGAGTTTTAAAAGATTACAGATATCAATGTGATCCAAAACAAAAAGAAAATATATTTTTGCATCTGTGTGTGTGGGTGTGTGTGAAAATGATGCAAAAATGAACAAATTTGTTCACTCTCCTGAAAATTAATGATTTTATAGATATGAGGTCATGTTACTCTGTACTAGACTGATGTTATCTATGTAGTTTGTTCATTCATTTCCTGAAAACTCACACAAATCCTAAGCATAGCAGCTGAAAACATAAAACTGCGGTCAAAAAACAACAAAGTTCTTAATTTTTGACTTGATAGAACATTTCACGACACAAATAATACTCCTTTAGATTAAGTATGATCGTAAACAAGTGAAAATGGCATCCTTACACACAAGTACATATTATGAATTCACTACCGACAAAGTAACTAACAAAAATCCCTAAATGTACAGGCTTCAGTAATGAAACTTTCTGTCCATGCATATGTCGGACCTTCACATTCCATAAGCAAACATTGCATCAAACAACTGAAAGTCAGCTTTAACTTGGGCAACTCAGACGATTTTGAAAGTTCTGTAACTATCAAAGCAAGACAATTTCACATCAACAATGATGAGGTAAAATGAAACAGAAATTTTATTCTTCCTTTACGAAATGCTAACAATGACTACTATACAAACAAAACTCAACAGTGAGGACAATAATAAGAATTACTCACGCTATATACCTTTGGAATGTATCAATCTAATATGTCCAAGGTGATAGCTGAGGGCAGTTGGATTATTTTGTAGGTTGCGAGTGCTGGTAATCACTAATCCTCAAACAAAATAATGTGTATTATTTGTTTTGCTTGAAAGTTTGCGCAGCGATGTAAATGAAGAAGAGAAGCTTGGGGTAGCTGCACTATTACGGTGTTAATGTAAACCTTCCTTTTTCAAATATTATTTACTTTACAGACCGAATCTATGAGGTGATTTGTGTATTATCGGCATGGGCAGCGCCATTACTGCGGTGTTCACGCCTACCCCCTCCCTACATTAGCAAATGATGTATGCGCATGGAATGAAAAACTGATGCATGGTTGTTTTTAGCCAATAGGCGTCTCGTACTGAGTGCGCGAACACTTGCTTAATGCGCGAACCTTTGTAACAAGTGCGCATACTCCTGCTACAAGTGCACGATAAACATGTTTGCCCGGGGGGGTGGTGGGTAGGCGGGGACACCCCAGCTAGAGCTAATGGCTGCGCCCTGTAACCGCAACTTGTCTGCTGCCCTCAACGAACCCGAATCGGTCTATAGCATGATGAAGCAGGTCCTTGCTGTTTGATATATCACCCTCATTGCTAGTAAATAAAATGATGAAAGCTTGCCTGGTCACCACTGCGATGTTAAAGTGCTAATGACAAGTCACTATACTTTACTATTGACCAATCATAAGCAAAATTACATATAAGGCAAAATAAATGGCTGGTCACATGTATGCTTTCAACCAATTATATGATTAGAATCTGCTCTGTCATTTTGTGATAAAAGACGCAGCAGCACCAAACCAGAAGGGTTTGAAATTTCAGGAGTGAAATCTAATTTTTTGGCATTGGCCTTCTCAAAGGGCGCAGCTGGGATACTGACCTGGAATGACTGGCAGGGCCCAATACTGTGTCTCCTCACCGACTCCTTGGGAATGTCTTCGGAAGCGATCTCATCGAAGCTGGACAGCGATGACCTGCTGATGGTCAGCGTCTTCTCCGGGGTTGACGGAATGGTGTCTTGAGCTGACCACGAAAGGAACACACATTTGGAATTTTAAAAAACTTACTTTGACACGAACAATGGAAGACAAATTGGACCACATGAGAAAGTTTAAGGCACAATGTCTTGGCATTTGAGTTGTTTGTCTGTCTGTTTGTTTGTTTGTTTGTTTATTTATTTGTTTGTCATTTTTTTTGGGGGGGACGGTCATTTTGTTGTAAAGGTGGTAATGATTTTCCGTAAACTGTATTTAGCTGGTCTCTTTTTTTGTATGTTTACAATGAGATACTGTTTATAATGAGATAAAATTGGCATTCCCAACGATCTTGTCAGCTAATGGAATTCCCTGTATTTGAGTGGATTTACTCTCCGTATTATTTACATGTTTGTGTCTGCTACCACTACAATCAATACAATAACATATGAGATGTTCATGTGATCACAATGTATTGATGCATACAGATAGCCAGCGAAGCATGCATATTGTTGTTTGTTCCTATATTTGCCTTCTTAATCTCTTTATCACAATATTGAATAGGGCCTATAGCATTACCCCATTCCTTACGGGAACCTGGTATACCAGGTTCCCGTAGAGTCAACTCGTATACAGAAAACTGGCATGCCAGGTTCCCAAAATAGAGACAAGAATGTCTTCACTCATGGCCTAAATTCAAGTTTATTTGTGTTATGCTGACTAGAAAATGACTTTGAATGAAAGATTTAAGTTTTTTATATCAACATTTCTTCTTTTTCTGTGTCAAAACTGCATGTATTTTTGTCTAATCTATTCCTTCCAATGCAGTAGCTAGAATGCTTTTCTAGTTTAATGAAGGAACACCATCATTGCCTCTTTCAGAAAGCGGGGGGGGGGGGGGGGGGGGGGGGGGGGATAATATTACTCTTAGCATATGTCAGTAACAAGTTGATGAAATGTGTATCTATGAAAAATGAGATTTTGTGGAATTGTCCTTACTTATTCTTGATATTGTTATTAAACATGATGTCATGAGCTGTATTAGTCTCCTTATCTTGCGATGACATAACCCAAAATCTGATGCAATTCGTAACTTAAAGGCATAACTTTTGTTAAAAATGATGTCGTGAGCTGTATTAGTCTCCTCATCTTGTGATGACATCACCAAAAACTTTGATGTAATTTATAACTTTTGAATCGATTGCATGAGTTTCCCTGAAAACTTTCACTGATGCATTCTTCTACTAAATATTGCTGCTTTCACTTAATAATCCACATTGATATTTGGACCTTGGTTTCCTTTGAAGAAAAAATGACAAAATTTTTCCATCACAAGCAGGTGCTGAATCTGTAAAGCGTTTTGAAGTTGTTATCCCTAAACATTCCCCTCCCTACCTTGTGTCCGGCTGATGTCCAGAAACATCGTTGTCTGGTCCATCTTTTGTCCATCGTCGATGATCTTCTGAATGGCTCTCTCGAGGATGTCGGCCCCGTCCTCCTCATCTTCCCCCTCCTCAATCTCCTCCTCCTGGTAGGTTGGTCTCGAGTAGAAGTCAGACTCGTGGTTCCTACTGGTCTCGCCTTCTGACTCCTAGAGTGGGGAGATTAATTCATACACAATCCAATGAACAATTGCAGACAGGCACTGCACCACAAATTGAAATTTTTTTCATATTTCCGAACTATTTTGAAGCACTGGAGCCGGGTTTTTGCTTCATCTGCAAATGGTCAATAATGCCTTTAAAGATGCAATTCCGGACCTATAAAAGGCAGTCTGAAAAAAAAAAGGAACAATTTTATCAGCCCAAAAGAGAAAATTTGATCAAAATCGAATTAAAATGAACAAAGTTATGATAATGAGAAATTTTGATTACTTTTGCCAAACAATTTTTGAACAGTTGATAGGAATACAAAGTCTTAAAAAAACTATAATCAGTAAAATCAATGATCAGTGTCTTCATAAAACTTTCATGACAATGGGTCACAAATGGTACATTGCCTGTTGTACCATTCAGAAAAAAAAAATCCATCTAGTTCAAAAAACATGATATGAAGACAGAGTCTACAGTCATACAACTATATCCTCGCAATCAAAATTTCTACATGTTCTGTTATATTTCTTTTTAATTTGTTGTTTTGTCTTGTTTTGTTTTTTGAGGGGGATACCTGATATTGTGTGTCACAAGACAACACCATTTTGGTTTGGTCTGGCAATAGAACTTATGCAGGGAAATCTGAAAACCTTCCTAATTTCTTTTAAGTGTTTCTGGTATATGTTTATGTTTTAACAGGATAAAAAGTTATACAATGCAATCAATATGGTTTAATTCTTGCAATGAAATGAATATATTTCATTGCCGCCAAAAATCTATGGTTATTATTTTCATTACAACAAAAATCATGTTAATGTCAAAAGTATATTTCTATTGATTTCTAAAGCAATATCTATAGATGACACAAACAAACAGGACAGGCTGCTAAAGATTTCGTAAACAATGCTACAAGTTTTGTGGATTAGACTACGGGCTTCAAAATGAGATAGTTCCAAGAAAGATATGTCTATGCACAGTTGAAAAAAACAACAACAACAAATAACTACATATAGCCTGTAGAGTATACACTTTTAGTATAAAGGTCCTTGACTGACAGGACAGTTGCCACCACTGCCGATACGGCACTTTCATTAACTGGGCCTGTTGCTTGGCATCACCATAGCAACACGGAGGCACGATAACCTGACTGAACAGGATGTTATTCATTGGAAGGTGGTCTCTTTATTGTGGAGTTAATTGAATGATTTGGGACACATGACTCAGCCACAAGAATGAAAATAGGGAAAGCAGAACAAATTAATCTTCCAGACGGCAAGCTATGCATATTGACTTTCAAACCTCAAAGGACTATTATTAGGCCAGCCTTGGTTTAAAAGAAAAAGAAGACGAAGAAGAAGAAGAATGAAAAGAAAAATCAATATTTGTACAGCACTTGGAATGTGTCCAATCTGGACAGAAGTGTAATTATAATGAAAATTTTCCTCAAATTATTTTGACTGGCTTTAGATAAAGAAGATATAATTGCAAAAATTGTCCATATTAAGCCAAAATATACATTTTTGGATAATTAGTACAAATGTGAATAATATTGCTAAGTACTGCTACTACGACTACTTTTACTAATTCTTCTCGCTTCTCCCTCTCAGAGCTTGCTACAGCAAATTATGTCGTACATATTTCACCATAATTGCAGTTCTTATTTCATGTTGTGATACTTTGCTGAACTACAGCCAATTGTTAGTGAAGAACCACAATATACATTGATTTACATCTAAATTGACTGTAGCAGCCATTTGTCAAAGTTTTTCTATCTTTTTTGAAATCACATCTTACCTGACTATTTGTAGATGTCTTCTAAAACAATGACAAATGTTTGATATTCTGGTTATTTTGCTAGCACACAGAAATATATCTTTGAATCTGTGAGAAACACACCAATAAATCCCATACATTCTTTAGACATGCAACATGATTTCTATACTTATTAACTTGCCTCTGCTACAGTACCCTGGATACAGAAAAATGCTATTTACATAAATAGTATTTCATAGCTAGCTGAACTTAGCTCAATGAAAACAATCATTGTGCACAGAAAACGCTCTTATCAAAGCCTGTTTTGGTAAAATCCCTTGAAGAGCAGATTCAGCAAAGTCAATCAATTCTTGCTGATAAAAGAGTATTTGTATTGTGTGTAATTTGCATACCATTACTTACATATAATTGCAATATATGCTTATATTTGGACAAATTACGACTGCAGGAAACCTTAAAGTTACTTACTTTTCAGAGTTCATATGTCAAAAAGCTGAGATTTACAGACTTTTCAAGGACAATAACAGACTTTAAATTTTCACGGTCATAATCATGAAAAACTCTCATATCTATGAAGTTTTGAAGAAGTATAAACTCACTGAATTTGGGGTCCAGAGCAACAACAACGACAACAACAACAAAACCAACAATCCTGTGATGTTATAAAAGTAGACATTTTTGCGGTGTGGAAATTTTCACACATTTCATGGAACCAGAAGCTAGTGCGAAAAAATAAAAACTTACAAATATATTTGCATGCTATATGTTTCAGTAGTTAGTGTCCAGATTCTGTGGAATTAGAAATACACAAAATTCATCTTTATTAATACCTGACCGAGTGTGAAAAATTACTCAGGTGAAAATATCCACTTTTACAGTAGTTTCCACCCTCACAGCACTTCATTCAAGTATTAACCAGAAGTTGGCTAGCATGTTCAATATACAACTCACCTCTTCAGACCAATCCAATGTGAATTCTGCTTTAAGAACCTTCCTGGGGAGTTGGGGCGAGTCCAGGTCTATGCTGCCCAGGTCTTCCTCCTCCCCGGACTCGGAGTGCTCGGAGAGGTAGCTGCCCAGCCGGCGCTTGCTCTGCTGGACGGGGTCTGGGAAGGAGACGAGGGGGACAGAGGTGTGAGGAGGAAACAGACCGCAGTGGAACTGACCGGAGGGGCCCGGCCAGTGGTGGGGGAGGGACGTGTGTCCAAAGGCTTCCACCAGGCCCAGGGATGACGCGTCAAGGGCCGAAAAGTAATCTGTGTGGTCGGCGACGTCTTGAGTGTTGTTGAAAGAGTGTTGCCCAACAGACATCATAGTGATAGTGTACAGATGATCCAAGCAAGGACCGTGGTCAGTCACAAAATTACTTTCTATGCCTTGCCTAACAGTCACAGGCTAGCAGGACTCAAAATATTCCCAGGCGTACTCTATCTGCTACAATGGCTAACAACAAGAAAACGGTTGTAGGCTCCCAGGCTCACTGTTATCTGCTACAAAGAGTTGACCAACGACAAGAAAATGGTGAATGTAAGGTATATAGGCCTATCCATTAAACGACTCCTTCGGAACACATAACATATTTTTCTTGCTGCTTATTGCCAGGCAAAAACCACCTCTTCCTGTATCTATAGTCACATCCAAATAAAGTCTGGCACATCTGCTGTTGTACAAAACCTGCAGTATCACTTGCACGCAAGCATCACCAAAGAGCCATCTGCTTGGACAATCAGCTGATATGAATCTCGAGAAGGAAAAATACGGTAACAGCATCCTTCCAATGACAGCTGCATAGGCAGGTTTCCACAGCTGGGACAGTGGACGAAGGAAAAGTCTCCCTCCCACACAGCCCTAGCTGCCCCTTGGAGTAGTCTATCTCAAACTCAAAGCTGATTTCCCAGCGGAAAGGACACTGAAGCGACTTCCTTTTGTGGATGGGAGAAGGATACTGCAAGAAAACAATAAGCTGGAACCCATGTAAAGACTCCTTACTTTATAGACACAGTGTCAAAGATCTTCCCTCGTTCTATCTTCTCCTCAAAGGATGGCTTATTCTCAGGAGTGCCATCATGACATTCGAAGGTGAAGTTTTTGGATACTAGCTATCAAGCAGACCTCTCTCTTTTCCCCTTGAAGCGCTAAAAATGAAATACTGGGTGGGGAGGAGGGGAAGGCAGACCGAAGAGAAAGGATACGGCTTAATCACCGCTTTACGGGGACTTGACAGATTTAAACACACACCATGCACAGTCACTATCCCGTAAAAAAGGGTGACGGGCCTACTTAGAGATTAGAATCTCGAGGGAGAAATCTAACCATGGGTGACCAAAATGTAGGGATAATCTGACCAAATTGAAATCCTTCCTCCCTCGAAAAAAGAGAAAAAAAGAAAACTAAAACATCCAGTGGAGAAAGTCACAGATAATCCGTTCTAAAAGCTCCATGATTTGGCAGAAATGCAGAATCTTGGAAGACTTTTACTGCCACACTACCACATCTGTTGCTACCCTTCCAGGCACGTGGATATCATTTGAGGACTCACAGGATACTAGGCACGCATGACTCTTAATGAAAAGTATCATTTGGCCCTTAAACTAGCATTGTCATATTTGCATAATTGGCATGCACATGATTAAAGAAAAATGTGTACAATTGTATCATGGCTTCATGTGGCCACCTCAAAACAGCCAGCTTGCATGCTGTACTCAATGAAAACAAAAGATGCACAAAATTGATCTTACTGCTATGTCATTGGAATAGTATGAATTGAGAAAAGGTCAGCGTGAAAAACTGGAACTGATACATTTACATTACAAGATGTTGTTTTGATTCAAAAGCTTTCACCCTCACCCCTACGGGATGCATACTTCTCATTCTTTTGTCTTTAATATCTTCTTATAATTACTAAATAATCTCTCTTTTACCCCAAGAAACTTTCAAGGTCAATCCTCTTTCTCAATTTCCTTTTAGGAAGAGTTGCATTGCAGTGTATGTGTGTAACATCCTTGTATGATCCCCCTATTTATCTAGATTACTTTCAAATGATGCATGAGAGATTTCTGGTTCCCGTATTGTGGAAATCTGGCATCTACAGACTATTTCTCACTCCCTCAAACTGACGAAAAATATACTTGCACATTGTTTTCACTCATTTATTCAGGGAGAGAAGAGGTGTATTATTTCTTGGTCCTTGGGGTTCCTGATTTTGATGAGGAAAATATGTAAAGTATTAGCCTTGGTGGCAAGAAAATCAAATAAAACACTTGTTGTATATAGTATGCCATATTGTATATCTGCATCTGGAAAAAAAAATTGAACCATTTCTATCGATTTTTTTTTTTTTTTGGGGGGGGGGGCATTAAATGGAAAAAAGAGGCCCTTCAGTTTTCAGTTTTCACTTAGAATAAGACTTCATCATCATTTTTACAGATTTCACAGTTGCACATGGAATGGGTGAGATTTTGCAACACTGCATACATCAGAGTTTTAATAAATCCTTCATCAAAATCCTACAGAATATGCCAATTCACATGCACATTACGTGTTGGCTTTCATTACTGTAAAGGTGTGATTTTTTTGCGAGTCGCTTCCTGTGTGTGTATTTTATGAAGTGCGAAAACGTTGCCACTTAACTCGTCTTCACCGAAAGACACATTTTTGGAGAAGACTCTCTTTGGTTCCATGATTGTGGATGTCAATTATTTTCTGCATTGACTCATTGCCATTTGCTTGACACAAAAACCACACGGCATAGTGGAACACCAAAACAACATCATAAAGGGGGGGGGGGGGGGGGGGGGGGGGGGGCATTCTATGGGATATGGGAATATACCGTATCCAGCTAGTCAGATGGTTACAATCACTTATTTGTTAGTTGTCTCTCATCAGTCACTTCAGGTCACGAAAATTTCAAATGGAGAATAACTTAACAAATGTCTTCACAATGCAAGCAATCCAACCAAAAAGAAACTTAAAAAAACGACAACAACACTCGGAGAGCACAGATCTCCACCAAGCAGGTCATTTCTACCCATATGGTGAAAATTACCCTATTTCCCAATGATATAGAATCCTTTACAAACAATTAAAGACAAAAAAAATCCTGAATCAAGAAGGAGGTATGGATCACTACCAAAATTTTAAGTGCTCCTTATCAACTTATCATTATCAACTTTTCCTGAAAATTTCATCCAAATCCATTCATAACTTATAAGTTATTTTGCAAACAAACAAACAAACCAATGCCAAAAAAAAAAAAATAACCTCCTTGGCAGAGGTAATCAATAGAACATTTTCACCTTCTATTACATAATGAGATGTAAGAATACACAGCAAAAGCTACAATCCGACATAGGTCATTCTGCATATTTACATCCTAGCATGAAAATTAGTTTGGAAATCTGGTATTGTACGCCAAGATCAAATCCCATACAAAAACAGCATGATAATATCAGAATATCAAGCGTTACAATGCTGAAGGGTATATCGCATTGTTCCAGTTCACAGTGAATTTCATTTTTAACTTTCACTTCACACATCCAGTTCAATAACATTTTATTTTTTAAACTTCAAGACAATCATGTCCAATTTAGTAACCATCAGTCTAAAGTATGATTATCATAACAATTATCAATGTACAGCATGCTAATACTGTAAAAGTGGTTTCTTTCGCGGTGGTTTTATTTTCGCGCTTCTCGTGCTTTGAGGTTGAACCGCGAATTTAACATCACGCGAAAATGTTTTGAAAAGTCGCGCGAAATTAACCACGCAAGGAAATGTTTTGAACTCGCCGCTTGCTACAACACTATTGCGCACATGCACACACGAAGATTCCGCGCATTGAGTGTATTGATGGTCAACGCACACACAGCGATACCGCGCAATGTACTACTAGTACTCGAGAGACGGGATTTCAGGTAAGCCTGCATTTAATTTTAATTTCTATTCAATAAATTAAAGAGTAATTGGATTATAGTTTGGGTTTTCATGTGCAAAATAAAACAGTTTTTTTGCTGACTGTAACTTCACAGATTTTGCCGACCGCAAATTTAAAAACACGCGAAAAAGTCGGCACCGATGGAAATTTGCGAAAGTATCTGCACGCGAAAGAAACCAATTTTACAGTACATGTTCACTTTTAGAGCCACCATGTGAAAACACATACAAAAGTTGATTTCTGTTTGTTGAAGCCCCCCCCCCCCCCCCCCCCCCCCCACTTAGCTTGGTGAATGATGGCTACCTACATTGGATATGACAGATCAAGATCCTTAAAATTTTATGATTGTAAAATTGTATAGAACTGGTATGATGGCAACATGTTCCAGAATTTGTACTGACAGTTATACCATATGGAAGAGAGAAGATTGTCTACCATTTTTCAAGTTGCTGCACAAACATTTTGATATCTGATCTGGGTTTCTCAATTGCAACTCATCTTTCTACACTTGATATGTTGAAAGCACCTTTTATGACAATGGCTGCGTCTACTCTTGTTGGGAGGCAATAGGTTTACTATTTTACAGAAGCCTCTGTAAACCTAAAATTGTGTGCATACATACACCTTTCTTAGTAGACTATGATTTGGGTGTGTACACATGTTTTGTTTTGTTTTGTTTTTTCTCTCTCTCTGCTTTTTTGTTTAAATATGAAAATGAGTCAGATATTTGTCCTCAAATATGCTAGGGCAACAGCAGCCTGGATAGACTCAATGCATAATACTGAGATTATGGGCATTTCCTGAGACAAGGCTATTGAATGAATATCAAAATACCACAGAGTGCAATGTACTCTTTCATTCGAATACCCTGCCCCCATGTGTCCTATTCTACTACTAATCAAGCTTCACCCCAAAATTTGTGTTCCTCAGTAAGCTGCATTAGCATGCAAATTGTTTTACAATAGTGTCTGCCAACAATTCATTGGCTACCTATTCACATTCATGACAACACTCAGAAGATGTGAGCAACATTACAAGAGCATTATACAAGTGCTTACCTTGCTTGTGTATGATTGGTGCGGGCTTGAGAGCAGGTTTGGAGCGAATCTCGTCCATGAGTCGTTCATGTATACTTGGTTTTTTGATCGGTGCAGAGCGGGGATTGTCTCTTGGTACCTGTTTTTATTCAGCAGAGGAAATAAGATTTCAGCAAAAGCAGAAAAAAAAACCTGCTTGTCAAATAAGAACTCATCTGCAAAACCAAGTTAATTTAAAGGGACTGTATAGCAACTGGTTGAGGTGAGGATTCAGCTTTGAACGTTTTGAAATTTTATTTGATGAAAATCGGTTTTAAAATGACTGAGATATCCAAAAATAAGGTAAAACAAAGTTGTGGCCTGTCACATTTTATTAGGATTGCTTTTTTGGATATCTCAGCCATTTCAAGACCAATTTTCATCAAATAAACTGTGAATTCCTCTATGAATTGCATGTTCTTTCACATTTCATAAGAGGTTTCTCATTATCTCACAAACACACACACACACACAAAAAAAGTTGGGAGCCTGCATCCCTATCTGAACCAAAACTATACCATCCCTTTAAAACATGGATGTTACAATACATGAAGTACTGCAGTACCTATCAAGGAAATCAGAATAAATAGAAAATGATATGTTAACAAATGATTCCTAATCTTAACTTTTTTTTACAGTGTTTTCATTGATTTTTCTCTTAAAAGCAAATACAGACAACCTACATCAGGGCAGCAGACACAGTACCAGCTATTAATATACATCTTTATCCACTTCAAGTAATGAGTATTTACTCTGCCCATTATTAGCACTATGACAATAATTACTGGTGACTGTGTTATGCTGTTCTGACCTATATATATTGGTAACGGAATGTGGTTACCCTAAAGACAAAACATGATTGACAAAATCTGGGAAAGTTATCATGACATTGGTGTTCCAAAGAAAGCTGTCAATTTTACTAAAAGATAATAAATGCTATTTTATAATGACTGATTGATATAATGATACGAAATTTCAGCATTGAATTAAGCCGGCAGTTTCTATCAAGGCAAACTATAAACTGCTGCTCCTGAAAAATGGTATCCAACGTGATTTTTTTTTTAAGGGAATCTCAAATGAACCTCCAGGTCAATTGAGAAGATACTACTGTAACACTAGAAATATTCATGGCATGAAATTTTTGTCAACTGGAGCCAACAACCTTTTCACTGCATGAAATCTTCACAAACTGCTACTAATTGCCACTGGCACCCAATGCATATAGTGTGTAGACAAGAACTTTTGCATGCATTTGATTTTCACAAATCTTGGCTGTTACAAAATTTGTGAAATTAAAATGCAAGCAAAAATTTCAGGTTTTATAGCATTTTTCTTTTGCTGGACGGTTTATATCATGTATCGTTTTTTTTATATGAATGAATCAAATTTACTGAAAATAATTATCAAGTAATCTCCAAAACAGAATGCAAAACAGAAAAGAGATAAAAAACGAAAGAATCTACAGAACAATCAGAGCAAAGGATTAAATTGGGGGTTCCATCATATTTAACTGTGAGTAGCAAAGAAGCTAACATTGTGTGACTGTGAGATTACTCCATGAGTCTTTTAAATGCATGCTAGCAAACTTGTCAGAACAAAGTTTAATATCAAGGGTAACATATAAAATATCTAAACACAAAGACTTTGGTATGCATCTAATTGCCACAAAGACAACAACAAAACACATTGCAAAATGAAGACTTGGAATATCTAGTTAAACACATCTCCTTCTTCGAGAATAGGGTGTCAGGATTCTACGACATATACACTTTTGACATACCAAAGTGTACACATGAACAAGCACATTACTCACATTCATTGATTTATACAGGAAATATGCACTTTTTTTTTTCTTTCACAAAGAGTACAAATATGACGGATAGCGAAGAATAGGTCCAAGCATCTTGCATCATTGAACAAGGACACTGCTGAGCCCTGTAGATTTTCTTTGCAATTTCCATGACACGAAATATCTAAAAAGAGTTGAGTCAAATTCAGGATGCATGGCAGGATTTTAAACAACTCCCAGAGCTTCACTCCTCCTTCTCAATCTCTTTATTGGGTTTATTTTCTTCAGAAGACTTTTTGTTTACACCTGACATTATCATTGGACACACTTTGCATCCTAATAAGGTTTGACATTTGTATGAGTTGAGCTGCCTGGCAAAATGCATAATCATGAAGTGCTATTCAAATAGTATTATGTGGAATGTTAACACATACTACAAATCTATCACAAGAATTTCTGGGGTGCATACACTGGCTGTGTTTCAGTTCTGCAAATGTCTGAATTGATGATATATTATCTTATTCATCCCTTTATGAACACTTCCCCCCCCCCCCCACTCCCACAATCTAATAAACCTGAATTTTACTGTACAGACAAGTGTTGT
This sequence comes from Diadema antillarum, assembly GCF_040938485.1. Taxonomy (NCBI): domain Eukaryota; kingdom Metazoa; phylum Echinodermata; class Echinoidea; order Diadematoida; family Diadematidae; genus Diadema; species Diadema antillarum. The sequence continues at coordinate 424,857 of NW_027271750.1, forward strand.
GTGAACAAAATACAAAACAATTCCCAAACCAAATAAAAACAGGAATGAATACAAAACAGCAATACAAAAAAAAAATTATCATTCAACCTTTCCCTTTAATCCTTTTTCTTTTTAGACTTTGCCATGAATACTTAGTATACTCCCCTCATCAGATCTACATTAAATATTGGTGAAGTTAGAGCAATCACACGCCATTACTTACAGGTCTGAGGGGCGGCCTGGAACGGATGAAGTCTAGCACTATATCATGCGCCTCCTTCTTTAGTCTGGGAGGGATCTTACCATCCACCTTTCGGGGCAACAGACAAGAGGAGAGGGGGATAGGAAACAAAAAAGAGAAAAGAGAGACAAAGACACAAGACATGTGATGATGGGGGAAGAGCTATAAAAATATGACATCATCTAATTTGCATGCATGAGTGTGATCGATCAAGTTCAGCCTCTAGTGGCACACATAATATAATGCAAGCTCTGGCACATATATGCAAGCATTGACATCCATATCATGGGAAGCGGGAGTGACCAGTTTTATTCCCCTGTGTGCTTTGAGTGCTGATTGGCACAGAAAACCCCCATAGTGCTATACACCGCACTGTCCCAAGTCCCTGGCACTGAGAGAGTTAACATGGTATCAGCATCCATCCATCATATTCTGGTACTAGGGCAATTAGCAGCTGGAATCGGGAAAGGCAATTGTACAATAAGTTAGAAATCGCTAAAGCTAAAGCATCACTTTCCTTGATAGTGACTGAAGAAATCAATGCCATGTTAAATCTCTGAACTGATTTCCTGTGAATGATGATATTATTGAAACATAAACTCATGTAACTGAAACAACACATTCTAAGATATCAATCTGAACAGTACATAGTGGGCTGCAAAACTAGATTGCAATCTTCTGACCTGAAAACAATTAAATAGCCACTTTACTCCCTCAAAATTGCAAAAAAACAAACAAACAGAATCTGACAAAGAAAATCATTATATGAGTGTGAATTCATCAGAAATGTTTTCATTAAATGGACATTGATAAGAATGGCAAAAAAGTCTATTTCTCCATATATTCAGGACAAGTTCTGCATGAATTCAGATATGTGATGGGACTTACAGATTTATCTTTCAAGGAAAGATAGAAATTTACAAAATGATCATGGTGTGCTATTACAGATTGGGGCTTTCTTTGAATCACCAGGTTCTGCTTTAAAATCACCAGATTTATACAATTTGTTTGTCTCATATCTTCATGTATGTCCTTTCTGGTTGAATAGAGGGAGAGCATACTGCCCCATACACTGCATATCTGAAGAACCTCAATGAAGTTGACTTTTTAAAAAATGATTTGAAGGGTTTTTCCACCAAGCAGACAAATGTGATTATATATAAATTGTGTCCTCCTTCAAGAACCTGGAGGGGGAATTCTCACACGTTTTCTTTCCCATAACCAAACCAAAATCCCCACTGAGTCACATGACAGCACGGCATTGCTCAAGATCAAGGCCCATCTGTTGTCCATAAATTAACTTTGGGGTTCAACCCCAGGGGGTAACCACATGTTAAATTACCTTACCCCTCATGCTGACAAACTGCCTTATGTGCCTATGGCATAATGGGCAGTAAGTAAGTCATATTGACAAATCTGCGGTGGCGTTTCATCTTCTTGATAATAACCAAATTGTCATTTTGTAAATCCTCGTATCTTGGCTTGTCACAAAGCTTTCGTTAAAGTGAGCGGGGCAAGATGTGATTGATCCCCAAACAACCAGGATCTCAAAATGTTCTGATATTAATATATACAATGAGGTCGCCCATGTTAATGACAGAGTTAAAGGGAAATGAAACCAAAGTAGAAGTATGTGAATTGAGTGAATACAGCGATTTCTGTAGAAGATGTCAGTGAAGTTTGAGGAAAATTGAAGAATCTGTTCGAAAGTTATGAATCTTATAGTAGGGCAGATATGTAGCAAAAATTTGTCGAAATGCTCACATCCAGCGGAAAGTATGAAATTTTGCATATAGGGGTATTTTGGGGCGCTGATTTCAAATATTGCCGGATCCAAAAGATCTGACCACGGGGTCGGCCGCCATTTTGAATTCCAATATGGCCGCTATCACAAAACAAATTCGAAGATCCCTATCTTCAGTTCTGAATGACCTGTGGCACCAAAATTTGGTACACATGAGCGTTTTGACACATTGAATTTGATGACAGATTGATTTGGAGTGTCTGACAAACATCGAATGGCCGCCATTTTGAATTCCAATATGGCCGCCTCGACGAAATATTCGAAATCCCTATCTCGATTTCTAAGTGGTGAGTGACCCTGAAATTAGGTGTAAACAAGTATTTTAACATACTGAGTCAAAATATTAACTGATGTGATGTGTCTGACAAACGCAATGTCTGCTATTTTGAATTCCAATGTGGCTACGAAGACAAACATCACGACTAACATTCACGGGCATGTCAAAAAGTGCAGCAAAAAGGAAGCATAATGCACCTTTCACTGACGTCACAATGTAAATACAGCAGCGCGCACTCTATCAGTTACAAACGCGCGCTTAATCAGGTAGCCTAATTTACAAACCCGAGATAGAGATTTTCAACACTCCAACATGGCAAATATGTATAAAAATTCAAATTGGCTGCCGTGCAGCTTGTCAGACATATCAAATAAGTCTGTTACTGAAGTCATCATATCACCACGCTTTAATATATGAAATTCCAATGGCTAATGTCATTCAGAACTGAAGATAGGGATCTTTGACGGCGGCCATATTGGAATTCAAAATGGCGGCCGACCCCTTGGCCAGATCTCTTGGATCAGGCAATTTTTGAAATCAGCGCCTCAAAATATCCCTATATGCAAAATTTCATACTTTCCGCCGGATGTGAGCATCTTTTTCACATATCTGCCCCACTATTATAGTTTTGGTGCAACTACTGCTGGAAGAGAAGACTATGACATTTCATGATGTCACATATATATGGACAATTTTTTTAGTTGTTTTTATTCAGCTTTGCTTTAGTCCCCCTGTCCACAACTCAATGCTTGAACATGTTATGATTACTTGCAGCTATAAAGTGTAATCTTACAGAATTCCCCAACATTCTGTGATTCTGATTGTCTGAAGGCAAGTCATATATTTATTCCCTCACTCTCCATCACAACTTGCTACTCTTTCTCAAGCACCTATGGGAGCTGCCATGTTTAAACATTATCATCCCAACACCTGCAATTCTGTTCTTGTCAACAAGTCACATTTATCTGTTTGGAAGATTCAATAAATCATGATTTTTGTCAATAGGTCACATTTATCTGTTTGGAAGATTTAATAAATCATGATTTTAGAGCACTTATCTAAAAATTGGGAGGTGAAAGTACTACTTACAGTGAATGGCAAACTACATTTCAAACTCTGTTGGGTAAAGTTAGTGCAGTCAAAACCGAAGACTATAGACTGAGTAGATACCCCAAGCATGAATACATATGTAGCAAATATATGCAGAAATTAAAAACAAAGGTGACTGCTATGACACTGGAAAACAGATGGTTAAAAAATCAACAGAAAAAGATCTACATGTAGATATGCTGCAGCATTCATGCAACAAATCTGTGTGGTGTCAAAGGGTTCTGGATTACGAATAGAAATGTTTCACATTCAGCAGAATCACTGAGATTGACAATGAAATGTGTACATTAAAAGCACATTGATTAAAAAAAAAATTAGACACAAACCTACAAAATATCTTTTCATGACACAATTATATGCATAAGATGGACCATTCAGTGCACTAGTGTAAGACAAACTGTAGGTATAGTACAGTGTAATTAATGTACATGTACATGAAATGGCTGAAAGCAAAATATAAAAGCAGGAAATTCAGAAACAAGCAATGTAAAGTTTCCATTCAAGAACAAAATATTAACAATTTACCAACAAACACACTAACCAAATAACACATTTTACTGGTTATGTACGAATGGGAGAAAGAGAGAGAGACCAAATATTACAATAACTGAAAAAAAAAAGGTTTCATACATAAAGAAATGAAGAAAAGGGGGGGGGGAAGAAAGCAGAAACTAAACATCCGTATTAATTCCTACTAGAGTGGATCTTATGAGCTTAGTGGTAGCCACTACCCCTTGAATTCTCAAATGTCATATCTTTTCCCCCTAAATATTGGTATCATTTATCAGGTAGATGTATGTGAATGTTCTAAAGTGTTGTGGGTCAATTATGACCGGGGATGATACAATCGCAAGACTAGTAATGGAGTCACTCAGGAGGCGTGTCTTCGTCAGACCGAAATTCAAACTAGCGGGCCATTTTGTGGTTTGGAAAAGTAGCCCGATATTATGGATGTGCATCTCCATTGGCTCGGAAACAGCCCGCTTGGGAAATAACTAGCCCACAATTAATGAATGCGTACTGTGCATCATTGCTCGGCTCATCAGCTCAGCGTGCGGTTCAAAAGCGGTTTCCTCAGTATGATGGGATCGCGAAAATTTCAGAATCGAGAAGATTTCAGGCTGATGGAGGCACAACTCAAATAGTTTGCTAATTAACAAATAAGCATGCTATTTCATGAACCAGACCTCGTGGGGTTTTTTTTCTGAAATTTTCCCAATCAATTGATAGCCTATTAGCATCTTCATTGCACAAATAGCCGGTTAATTTGACATCTGGCTAATTTCCTAACCACATTATAGCGCATTATGTTGAAATTTCAGTCTGATGAAGATAGGCCTAATGATACCAAGGCAGCTACCACCACACCACATACCACCGGTAAGTGGAATTTAACTCCATAACTATCATTGATCATTTTGATATGTTTCAGTACAGACTACAAGTTTCTTTTCAGAATAGAGCAACGATCCCTACATGTAATACCACTCAATTTGAGCACAAATGTTTCACATTCATACGAATCCATCTCTCATAAAAATTCGCCCAGATAAACACAGCCAACAGTGTTTCACTGAGTACCACAATAATGACAAAACACAACACAAAAATACAGGCATGGGACAAATGCAGGCAGGGTTTCAACAGATCAGGGAAGAGGCTATATGTTAATAGCATGCACGTCTTTCTCTTTTGCCCTTTCTTTTGTTTCTTCCCCTTTGTATAATCATAAAGCAGGATGGTCAGATATAAAACATTCAATGACTGCAAGAACATGGAACAAGTGATATGGTGGCCAATAGTGGTTTAAAAAGCTGGGGGACAGCCTGACACTAGTCCAGGTTTTGATGGGCTCCTTTACACCTAATCACAGCCTCCCCGTGGCCAGCCTGAGGCCAGCTTTCCCATATTGGTAACATGGGTCGTCGTCATTTCGAAAGACATGCAAATGGGGGGGGGGGGGGGGGGTGTGGTGGTGGTACTTTTGTTGTGGATGCCCTTTCAAACCTATACTCTGCTATAAAGTATTCATATATTGTTTTGATCTGCAGATTTGATGCGCAGGGAAATAAAACCCAAACATCACATGTGGACTAAGTTGAATGCAGAAATTGTAGTAAAACACATTGTTGAAGTTTGAGGGGAATCTGACAATCCATTCAAAAGTTGTGATTTTTTATAGATTAAAAAATACCAACATAAAGACAAGAGTAGTTTGTGCTGTCACAGTAGGATGATGATAAAAAGAAAATATACAGAGAATTCTAACATTTCTAACAATTTCTAACAATTCTAACATGTCAGTGACAAGAAGAAGGAAGCAACGTGTACTTCTTTTAAAAAGAAAAAGAAATTTTGTGGCATTTACTTATATCCTCCTTAAATGTATCTTGTCCTACTGTGGCATCACAAATTGTTGTAATTTTATTTTCCAACAATGGCAGTACTGAAACTTTAAAAATTAATCATACTTTAGAGCAAATTATCAGATTTTCCTCAAACTTCACTTGTGTGTTCTAATATTTCTGCATTTGCTAAATCCACATACTGGCACATATTTGGGTTTAATTCCCCTCTAAAACTGAATGATTTTCCGTGTGGTTGGATTTTAGCATCATTAGCGAGATATCAATACGGAAAGCATCATACTGACGAACACCGACAGGGAAACTGAAGAAAGCACATGCGAGGCTATTGACTACCAAATTGTCGCAATAGATCTTCTACGCCTCCAACGAGTCGTCCGCCACACACGCCCACTCACCATGACCTTGTTTAGGGTGTAGCGGCGGGATCGAATGTCGTCCATCAGCATCTCGTACGGAGTCAGGGCAAACTCGATCGGCGCCCGCTGCTTCTCCCACTCGTCCAGCTTCTTCAGTTTCACGCCGTTGCGGAGGTCTCGCACCACGTTCAGCCATATCTTTGCCTGTCCAAGGTGGTGGACACAGAAGAAGGGAAACATCGAGTGAGCACAGTTGTTTGAATCTTGCTGTTTATCTAATAGTCACATGGTAATATAATAACCACCTGAATGCTCAATGGTAAGGTTTACACTGAATTGACTCAACTGTTAACTTGATGTTATTGGCTAATGCCAGCCATAGTAGGGCCTCAAGGGAAATAAACTTTAAAGGCACATGGTCCCGGTGGTTTAGTCAAATGCATACGCAGGCGCACGGCGCAAGTTTCCTACAGAGACCTACGCTAACGACTCCTCTTTAGCGCTTACGCTGTGACCCATTTCCCCATGTCTGAAGAAGTCTGATCACAGTTCGGCTCATGATTCGGCTGAGGGGGATGACAGCTTTAGCAAACTTCTTTTGTGATGTCATAATAAGAAGCACATATGCACACACCCTGGCATTACTACAGATTGCGTGATGCGCAGAGAAGACAATACAAGGCAACGTTATTTAGCAACACCTACGTGCTTTACTCTTGATGACAGCTCAACTTCGGTAATCTTTGTATAAATGCTAACGGTGATCGGCAGTATCATCAACAGCGCCCTCTACACTACCGGGACTATGGGCCTTTAACCCGTTGAGGATGGGCTGATTTTGCTACAACACGCATTTTCCATAGACACCTGCCAGAGTACTGTATACGCTATACATTTCGCGGGGGTTTTATTTTCGCGAATTTCGCGAGTCGGGAGCTATTCGCGAAATTAACAACACGCGAAAATATTACCTTCCAACATGAATCCCTTGCCTTGATGATACGAACATTTCAGTACTCGTATACCATGTCACGGCTTACCGAACAGACCATACTGGCTAAGCTTGTTTACACACGTCCACGTCTACTTACGACTACTATAGAGAGCCAATCCATTATCGCAAGGGGACCACTCGTCAGAAATCTAGCGCGATGGACTTAACCACTTCAAAATGTTGAATTCTAACTTACTAGTTCGCAGAGTTTGGCAAGTCTTTTTCATGCGGTGTATAACTAGTATCATTCTTATTTGCTAGTAAGTTGAAAATTCACACTTTCTTTGCCACTTCATATTTTCTCTGGTCCCCCAATCGCGAATTTAACCACTCGCGAAAATGTGTGACAGCGGCAATTCGCGAAAATTTATGTACGCGAAAATTATAGCGTATACAGTATACTCGGGACTAGTCTTCAATGGGTTAAGGGCCAGTGTGAATGCTTGTGTACATACCTATGTTGCTGTCTTCAGGGCTGTTTTTTGGTTCATTATTGTTGTTGTTTTTGTGTGGTGTTTTTTTTTTTTGTGCTAAACTCCTCACTCTTGACCACAAGATTTCATGTGATTAGTTTTAGATAACTCAGGGATAATTGTATACTCCACAATGTCGCATTGTAGTTTGGCAGTCTATTACCAAGTATTTGAAAGAATGTAGTTACAAAAGTATCATGGCACCTGTGGTCAGGCCTGACCTCTTAGAGCATATTATAACTCCCCGCACATAGACCTTGTTGTTTTGTTACACTAAAAAAACATGTACTTTGCTGAGGCTCTACCCTTGGTTGAGCTCATGGTAGAACAGTAGCTGCACTATTCACTTCAATGATACAAAGAACTTAATTCCCTCAAGTAACCATGAAAGTGGGGTTATCACAAGCCATGTAGGCCCTACTAAGCTTCAGACTTTTATCACAGAGTGGTAATCAAAGATACGGGTAAGAATATGCTTCCTGTCATTAATCGTGAAGTACTTTTATAGTGAACATACATTGTACTTATTGAGACAGCAATATAATAGGCGTAATCATCATTTTCCTTCTCCTTTTTCTTTTTTCAGCCCATATAGTATAAAGGGGAAAATGTCATATGCTGGGTATGTGCACACAGTACCTTGCAACACACAGCAGGCCATAACTTCCCGAGTACATTGTCATTCTGCCTCACGCATACTTACAGCACACTTTATGGCTTATGCTCGACTGTGCAAAACCCCTTCCTCACACTTTGCATGACAGTCAACAAAAGAAAGGTAAGAAATGAGATTCAAAATTTAGACTCGAGGAACAACTAGTCACACTTCAGTCCTTCAGCTTGAATACCAGCAGACCCTTCAATATTCTAGGTACCCCCCAAAAAAAACAAAAACAAAAACAAAACAACAACAACAACAACAACAACAACAGTGGTGTTTTGATGACATCAAGTCTACCTTAGATGATACCTGTACAAGGAGGAACACAGTTAAATCTTCTTTGTACAAACGAGTACTAGACAAACTTTCAAGAATTCGTGAATGGCGTATACAAGGTTTGAATTGCCCCCATCATGGCAAAAGGATGAGCTGACTAATGGGGGAAGCGAAATTGGACCAAACACAATAATCCTTAAGAATGGAGTGTGATATCTGGCATCAAAGATTCCAAGACCACGGAATTCCACTGCCTTTCGAGGAAACAAAAGGCTGCGGAAAGTGTATGCCATCTAATCACTTGAGTCCACAGATTCACCTCACTTACAGCTTAAGATTGCTTTCTTTCCTTCTGCACGCACTCTCATAAATTAAGTGGCACAAGTTAGTCTGTTCACACCATAGAGTTAAATTCTAGTCCTCGGCTTTCATGGAATGTGGCAATTAAATGATAGAAAGCACATAATCTGGATAAGATAGAGAAATTGTTCATAGCTGACAGTCAGTCAGGCTGATTCATAGTACAGTACGTTGAAAATTTGATGCGTGAGTTAAATCAAGATTCAAATCACGCTTTTTTGTGCTCTGGTCTATACACAGGTAAGAAGAAAATTGTGATCTAAATTGCACCAATTTAAGCGAGGCCATCAAAAACAGTATGATTTCGCATAGCATTGGGACACACTTCGCACCGAAAAAAAATTGTGACAGTTCAGAAAAAACAGTGACTACTTCAGAAATGCTGCACTTTTAGTACTAGGTGTGTGAATCATGATTTGAATCTAATTGTCACAATCAGTAGTATGTCCACGTCAGTTATACTAGTAAATCTTTTTTCTTTTCTTTTTTTTTTTTGCTAATAATCGACAGATAAAACTTGAACTGTAATCAAAGGAACAATTGGTCTCTTCTCCATAATGATGGTTATTTCATATAATTCTATTCCTGGAGGCAACGCTTTTAAATCAGTGAACAGTTACTAATAAAAGTTTCATATCACCACCACATATTATAAACTATCAGATACAGACATTCACATTCATTGTATTCCTCTCAATGAAGATGTGTGTGATTAAAGTTACTAGTGTGAAGAGGGCATCAGATCTGGTGGGAGTAAAGCGCACACAAGGGGAGCTGTTTACAAGTGAGATTACTTGAGCAAAACAGTATCCATCACTGCTGAAATGGATCAACCCAACTGTGAAAAAGGATCTTGCCTGCCTGGGTGAGGGATATTAGAAAGGACAGCATTTTTCTAAAATGAATAGGATCTGTCACCTAAGCCATGCAGTCTGGCTTGAGCAGACGGGTGCAGTCATGCTAAGCAAGCTTTCTTGTAAGAGAGGAAATAACTCCACAGCGATACTATACAGCCTAGAACACAAAATCCAGATATCTCTCCACAAAGAACGCAATAATCTACACTGAGCAGGGAAATAGGAAGTCCCTGCTCTTACAGTAGTAGCATACCATACAAATTGTCCCTAAACCTCCTCCCCATCCCCCTCAAAAAAAAAAAAAAAAAAATCCTGCCATAATCAAGGATAAGCTTCATTTCCTTTCAGTTCATTACAGCCGATGTTGTGACACGAATAACAAAAGATGAGTTACCATCTTAAATCACAAAGAGTTACTCTATTCACTATAACCTAAAACGTGTGGTACGAGTACCAGCTCTAGACGTAAGCAACTATCAAACGCACATGTGCATAGAAAAAGTGACCAACAAAAATAAAATGAGACAATAAAAGCAAGCAGATCGCGGAAGACATGCTGCCCTACCTGTCAAGGATCTGTGCATCAAATGTTTCCTCTTACTCATTACCATATTACTCTCTTTCACTTTTACAGTCAGTAGAATCATTCTAGGCCTACACCTGAAGAAATGAAGGACACCAAAAGATTATCTTTGTACATCACAATCTTGTCATATTAAAGATGCAGCCATACAATTATGATCACATTCCTCAGATCCTCAATGGAATTTCAAGAAGAAAGCTGATGAAAATTACATTTTACCAAAAAAAAAAAAGAACAAGTGAGTGTTACTTCCTTATCTATACCCCGTGTATAGGCCCATTTACACTTGCTTGGAAAAATCGTGATTTTTCTAAAATCGCGACATCTGGGTGTAAGTTGCTAAGAAACTACACCCAAACGCCCTCGAAACATCGCTAGAAAAATCGCCAGCCGGAGTGCGATTTTTTGAAACATCGCGAAGTTTGAGGCGAAGTTAGCGAGTGTAAACCCAAGCTGCAGAAATATCGTGATTTTTCATCACGTGACTTTCGGTCTCGGATTGCGGAGTTTACGCGCGCTCCCGATCCCTCTTTGGAACGTGTAGAGAGTACATCGGTCACTGGCCAGCAGAGCACTAAACGGCCGATCCTCGATCGGCTCGTATAGTCTCTCACCTCCCTCTCCCTGATGAAACAAGTACGTGAAAACTACTACTAGTAGCAAACCTGAAGTTCTCCAACCACGTATCATCACCCCAAGACGACTTAACAAAATAATGTTCTCCCAGAAATGCGTTGATTCAGATTGTGAGAGAGCCCGTACTGCTCTCGATATACGCCGTTTGTGGAATACTAGTACAGGAGTACGTAACAAGACTCTTAGTCTTGCTGTCGCCTGATAAAATACCAGTCCTAACTTCCAAGTCCTACTTCTCACTTTCGTCATATCGGCGAAATTTCATGATCCTCCTGAATGCTGCTGTAGATGAAGTTTTACACACCTACTACGTATGTGATCTATTATATAGCAAGCTATATAGTTTTGCCGTAAATATAACAGTCTCGAGAAGCACAAATTTATGTGTGCATTGGTATTTGTACTGATAAAAAGCCCTGGCTCAACGTTCCAACCAGCTATTGTAATCAAAATCCGATTACTGAGTATACTGCACTGCAGTGAAAACGAACAGAATAACGCGCGCTTCCACTCAGCTACCGTGTTGAAAAGAGGTAAATTACGCCTGCGCACTACCGACCAAAAAATCGCGATGTTTCGTGAAGCTCAAACTTCGCATGCTTTAGCGCAAGTGTAAACGGTGGAACCAAAATATCGCGATTTTAAAAATCGCGATGTTAGTAAGTGTAAATGCGGCTATTGTTTAGTTTTGCTCAGCTCAGAGTTGTGATTCAATGGCTGCTCCTATTTCAATAACATCACCCTAAATATCTGATGGCATAAAACCTATTATTCCTAGTGTAGCTGTCCTGAGTGCAAATTATCCTGCTCTACAATAAATCCACTTATGCACTCAAGATGACCACAACAATTCAAAGGTGTGACTGCTGATTTGAATAGTTCAACATTTCCATATCTTTTAGTAACTATCAATCTACAGGATACCATTTACATACAATGTAATAAATGACATCACCTTATACCATCAAGATTGCTTTAAATTACATCTACACCTTTAGTAGGAAATGAAATGACGCATCTAGGTTCTCATCTAATTCTAAAAGAATGTGTGTAATAATGGGTGTATTTGATAACTCTATACTATTATGCTATGATCACCTCCACAAATACTGTTAATCCACGTTCATACTTCCATGATATTTTACTGAAAATGACACCTGTCCATTTATTAGACACATTTAATATGAGGAGTGTTCTTTTTCAATTTATCCATACTCTTTTTAAGTGTGCTTTGAGTCGTCCAATTGATACAGAAAACCCCATGGCATTGTACACAACGTCCATATAGCCCTTGGCAGAGAAAGGGTTTATCCATTTATAACCTGTTCACTAAGCATCTGAAGTGGATGCCCCTTTCAATTTTGAACTCTGAAAGGTTCACAGAAAGAATCCTTATATCGGTTTTACAATAATTTCTTTCCTCCAGAAAACACTCCACTATAAGATCCTGTGTGATCCCCTTGTCTTCCAGCCCCAATCCAGATACTGTAACTCCCCATAAAATTGATACACGATACTTCAGGTTCCCACAAACATGGGGTTAAGTAAGACTGAAAAAAAAAACAGGCCTCACAACAAGGCACTCATGATAAATAATTCACTATAATATCCATCATCCTCTCCCAGTGACTTCATTGGAGCACTCTGTTGCCAAGGAAAGTTTGCATACCAAATTAAAGTGTAAAAGCCAACTGCTGATAAGTATATAGCCCATCTGATGGGGTTGGTGCTAATACGTACTGTATTATAGGCCTATGCATGTACGTATATACACGCTTGGATATGAATAAAACTCTTATACCAAGTCTAACCCAATCCTGTATACGTCACATATTTCACAAGCTATTTGTGAATGCGAGACACCAGAGACTAATGTGCAATTCCAACAACTTGCCACTCATAGGAAGCATAATCATACACACTCAAGCATATCATCAATGATTACAAGAAGTCTCCACCATAATATACTGCTGTGAAGATATTCATGATGAAAAAAGAAATTGATCAGATATCACTCAAAATCATGAGAGAATAACCCTTATCTATCATGAGATTATGAAGTCATGAAGTCCTACTGTGATTGGGGAATGTAAGCACATAGTGTTTTGACATTAATTTCCCACAATTATTTCAGTCCCTGGTGATATCTGTAACCAACATTCAGTTACGACAACCCTAACATAAAGGTGATAATATCTCTCAAGATATTATCACCTTTAAGTAAGGGTTGTTGCCAGGAAATATGTTCATCTGTTTGGAAATGGAATATGCACATTTCATAATAAAATGCTGTATTTGACATGCAGGAACATTCCTGACAAACAAGGCTGTTAAAGGCAATCTGTTGAGATAAACAAAAAAATAAAAGTTGAATAGTCCCCATATGAGACAGGCTTTATAAGAGAGACCACCTGTGGGCGACATAACACAATTCTATGGAGACGTTTCTTTCTGTCATGCACAAATGCACTCCCTCTTGCATTTTTTGCTTTTGTGTGCAAACAATCAACAGTAGTGTTTGTGCTGAATTAAACAAGCAATGTGACGGAAAGCACTGAAAATTGCCCGGCTCTTTTCTGAAGGTGGTGAATACCTTGCTGTTTTGTCAACAATAAAGCTCTTTTAGAATTCAACATTACCACCGAAAGCCATTATGAAAAGGAAACTGCACATTGATTGTGCAGTGCATCGGCCTCATTGGCTAATTTCCATGTAAAAATACCTAGACCTTTTCTATTTTCTGTTATTCAACTGCACTATGATGACGATGCAATGTAAAACTTCTTTGGTTTGCAATACTCTGGTCTGCAAAAATTTCTTTCACTTTACTCTTTCTTTTATTGGTTCCTTGTCTTGCCCTGTAGAACATTTTGCCACACTTCAATATTATGACAATGTCATATCCAGTATAAACATAGGTAGGCATTCTGTACTCACATGTGAGTTACCCTATCAAGAATATTATGTAAACAGCCAATCAGAGTGGAATAAAGCAAGTTTCTCTTCAATGACATAGTTACTGGAAAGCCAGAAATTTTTGCACACATGAAACTGTCATGTATTTATTCACAAGAAGCCAGATTCGCAAGAGTAAAGTGCACGCAAAAGTTGTTGTTCTTGTTTTTTCTACTCAATGCATTTGATGTCTGTGGCAGTTAGTTAAAGCTCCATGCTGCAATAAAGGCCATCGGCTCCAATTCGCGAAGTTTCATGCTGCAATTTTACAGTATACACTGAGATTTTTTTTTTTTTCAGGTAAAGTCTTTTACATTACATATTGTTGCTTTGGGTAATCATGTATAATATGTTATGATTCTGTAATTGTTTTGTTTGATGTTGCTCAACAAATGAAGATAAAAAATTCTCTTGAAGTAAATAATAAATAAGCTTGCCTGCAATGTGGCTAAAGAAGAAGATGGAGGAAATGTGGAAAAAATTGTCAGCTAGTGGATGCAGAAGACAGCTGGGGAAAACGTAGGCCGAGGAAGTTAAAGTTCCCTTGTGTCATTGGGCGTGCAATGCATTGATAATCGATGGTATAAAATATTCAGCACTTCTATGAATACATTACTGTGGCATGCAACGGCTCTTCGAAGAAAACTGAATTGAGTGGGTATGATCGTAAGAACCATAGGAGCTGCATTGCAATGAATTAATGTCTTTCTGATCATGGACCTACAACATGTTCTGATACACTTGAAATCTATTTTGGGAAGTTCTTCAAGTGTTTTTGACCCACTACTCTGAGGGTTGAACAATATTGCAAAATAAATTTTGGATTCTGGATCAAAAAAACAAAAAAACAAAAAAACACTTTCAACTGAAATTTTCTTGTCGTGCACACGAAGAAAAAAAAAAATCATCTGTCACACGATCATGCAGACTGGAAAGAAGAAAAGGAAGTGTGATTGTAATTTCTTCCAAGCTATGATTTAATGAAATAGGCAGAAATCTTCTAGAGTGTTACGATACCATGGTCTGTGATACTGCTTTCCCCTATACACACTATGATGGTATGCAGTGTTTCTTTGAAAGGTAAAGTAAGATATAAATGATTGTGTGTTCGCCATGGTCTACACATTGTAGACTATTTTCTTAGATTCTCGGTATAGATCTATCAATAGTATTTCAGCTCATCTTGTCTACTTGAGGGCAAAACTGCACGAAATCAAATTTCTCATGTCTATTTTGAAAAAAAAAAAAATGATAACCCAAGAAAATGCTGATTATAAAAAGTGCATTACATCTCCAGTGTCAACAGTCCAGTAATTTGCCAGTCACAGATGGAAAAAAAAGCAAAAACGAACAAACAAACAAAACAAAGACAAAACAAAGAGGCAAAAAGCTTTACTGCTAATGCATTACTTTCGATTCATTCTAAAATTGTTCCATCTTTGAATGGCTTTACTAATCGGGGAAGGAAACAGGTCAAGTCATGCTGTGGGTATCATCTTTGGATGCATTACTTTTAAAAAAAAAAGAAAAAAAATCCCACAAAATTTAACCTACATGTACCTTTAAACTCAATACAATGAAATCAAATCAAGAGTGTTCACAGCATAATTTCATAATCTAAATAGACTTTCCCCTCCGAAGGTGAACAATCAAAATCCCCTCTGCTGTTTGCCTGAGAGGCCCAAATGTGGTATTGAAAAGGATCACGGCAAAGTTTTTCCCATGTGGCATGACTATGCGACACAATTGGCGATGAAGGATAAAATCGCTCAGCCAAAGCAGCTCGTGGGACTCGGCCTTGTTTGATACGCTGGACCCAGACTGCGATGAATATTGCATGAAATTCCAAAAACCACAATGGCGCTTTCATTCTACTTCTCCAACCGTGACCAACTTTGATGTGAATCTCAACCCATTAGGACAGCTTTTGTTCGCTTACCATGCTAAAGGGGGGAAAAAAAGAGTAAAAAAAAAAAAAAAAAAAGGTGCAAATTACTGACAACACAAAGACCATTTAGGTTGAACACCCTATGCCCTACAAAACCATAATATTGAGGGACTCAGTCTAATGCGAAATACAGTATAGACATAATTTCTAGTAAGAGAATGTACTGTTGCCAAACCAATGCTGTGTGTAGGTCATTATTGATAAAACACAGCGTAAACTGGCATTCTGAATTAGCAATTCATTCTCATTCCTTTTCTTAACAGCAAACAAACAATAGCACTACATGTATATCATGTGCCTAACAAAACTTCACAGGAATCTTCCTAAATTCTTCCATTTACACTGGGCCTGTTCCACTAATGTTGTTGAAGGCAATCCAAAGTATTAAAATCTCACAAATGTTCTCCACAAACCTTCCCCTCTGACTGCCAATGGGCTATATGAACAGGTGACTGAATATGCAAAGATAACATGCTTATTACAGGAAATTATATCCTGATATTATGTTGCTTTGTATGAAAACAGAACAATCAAAGAAATAGATCAGTGATTTTTATTTTCATTTCTTTTTATTTCTTTTTCTTGGGGGGGGGGGGAATCAGACAAACATAAAAATTTAGGAACTGTAAAAGATTCACCTCTCTGATTTGTCTATTTTCATAAAATAAACATATATAATATCAGGGTGAAATTTCCCTCTTACTCTGTTTTCATCATGATTTTGGAATGGGATGATTACAGTAATCAATATCACTGATTCACACTGGATATGGAAAGTTATACCTATTTGAGGTGCACAATTACATGTACAGGAGGATAGATTATGATGATCGAGATTAACATGAAATTGAAGAAGTCAGTTACAAATAATGAATACAGCCATGTTGTTACTTGACTCAGATTTCAATATTTTGAGGTCTCTCCTTTCCATTTTCCTCCCCCCTCCCCCCTCCCCCCCCCCCCCCCCCCAACACAGCCAAGGAGCCGTTGGATACATCAATAGCTCTGCCTCTTTGCAACACCTACCAGCATGCCCACAACACACACACACACACACACATACATGTATGTGTTATCTAAGGATTCCTCACTGCATTGATGTCACACAGTTAACTCGAGGACAGCGATCCCTACAAGGTTGCTTGGACTCGGAGGTATCTACTACCAGTACCTTACAGAAGTAGGGCTTGCCAATGTGGATAGAGCCCAATTGGGGCGCAATTTGTCAGAAACGTGACGTTGGAATGGAATGAATGGAAGCACGTAATTGCCAGTCAGAAGAATCTTAACGAGATGCGTCATTCCCAGGCTAGGCTATTTGCTCATTACAATATGTTTGCTGACAAGAGTATTGCAGTTTAGACTACTTTGATCATAACTAATTTTACAGAATGGAAGGTTAATGTTGGGCTTGCATTTTTTTCTCTTTTTAATTATTGCTGTTGTTGCTGCAACTTGCTGTTCTTGACAAACATAAACAATGTGCCCCCCTCCCCCAAAGAATGAAAAATAAAGAAAATTGTTTAGGACCTATACCTTTCAAGTGACACTCACTCAAGTCCTGCCTATCATAATTTCTAAGAAAAACGTACGCTGGCAAACGAACTGCTAATCATCATCAAAAGCACGTGGATGCGGCTAGAAAATGTTCAGAAAGCACAGACCTTCACCCAAGCAGCTCATTTGCCCAAAATGTTAATTGTGCTAGTGATGCCTCTACCGGTATCTGTCAGCCTGTTTGTTTATTACAGAAATGTGGCGGTGAAATCTGCTACGTAATCATGTTGGATCGCCACATCCAATAGATAATTGCAAGCATCTGGATGAATATGATGGATAACTTGTTATTAGCTAGCCCTGCATATTGTGACATCCTGGGCATTCTTCGAGGAAGCATACCTGGTATTGTTTAATGTTGGCACTGCCACACAGATACTACTATCAGAAATGACAATGTTGACTCCCAATAAAAGCCCATACAAAGACTCAGCTGTACATAGAGCACGGTCGAACAAACAGAGAGGGAAAAAAAATAATAAACCCCACGAACATTTTCCGCTATTGAACCACGCATGACTCACTGTTATTTACCAAGCTGACATGAAAGGTATCACAAGTTTGACAAAGGGAGCATATCATCACTGGGAATCTTGTCATACATTTCACCATGGTGCCCACCCTGATGTAGGATGGTATGGTGTGTTGTCATGGTGAATCGAGAATGGAAAAATCCCCCTCGTTGTCTGATGAAACACTCATGACTCAGTACACTTGATCAAGAGCTGTTACACATACATGAGATAAAAAATTATTGGAATGACGATTGAAATCATGATTGCAGTGTGTTAAGAATGATCGGACCGTACACATGGTACCTGGGATACCATGATTTGAATGTGAATTCTCGCAAGGAAGTACAGCCTAAATCCTTTGTGCCATGTCAATCAAAGTTGCTTGTTTCAATGTGTGCACCTTGGAATTTTTCTACCTGAAGTGGTTG
The DNA here is from genome assembly GCF_040938485.1 of Diadema antillarum. Taxonomy (NCBI): domain Eukaryota; kingdom Metazoa; phylum Echinodermata; class Echinoidea; order Diadematoida; family Diadematidae; genus Diadema; species Diadema antillarum. The sequence continues at coordinate 443,236 of NW_027271750.1, forward strand.
GAAGGTCACATAAGTTCCGCCTCTAAAACCATGTTTTTAGAGGTCAAGCCATACACAACAGAATTTTTACAAGAATTTACCTTCAGAGTAGAATTTGAATCTGTGATTGTAATTCATTGAATTCATGGTTTCAGTTTGGTTATACATATCCTAAAAAGTGTATTCATCTGACTGATTTTTTTTTCCACAATAATCATCACTCAAATGATGAATTTTTCTCACGTGTAACTCCTCCAATCTTTGCACAAAATACTAATTTCTTTGGGCTGACTGACAACATCTCAAACACTTATCCACACAAAGCACCTAGAGGTGTGATGGTCTTGTTTAAAACTCCTGCCCGTAGAGGGGAAGTTTCCTATATACACCGAAGACTTCCGAAGAGGAAAGTATCAAAACAGCTATTTACAAGTGACATAGCTAGGAGAGTTATTACAAAATAATGACATTAAGATAAAAGGAAGATCAGTCGACTATTAAGGGTGGCAGCCCATATGACCTTAAAGATGGCATTCTAGCTATCATGTGATTTTGAATTCACATGAGTACTGGTCTATGATTTTTTTTTTATCACTGCAGTTTTTTAAGGTGAAGCATCAGTTTTCTTTCTGTCATGCTCAGAAAAGTATTCAAATTCTTTAACAAGTACCAGTATATCTTGAGATGTAGTCAGGAAAATTCAAACCATTGCAGAATTGCTCGGTAGTTTGTGTCAAGCAAAAATGACAAAAGAATGATTTCTTCACATCCTATACTTATATCATGCACCCCCCCCCCCAATTAAAAATTTGTTCATTACAACCAGTCAGCAAGCATACCTGAGATACAACCAGCAGAGTAAACATGCAGTAGCACATTTATGCTCTATTTTTCATTTGGTATATATCAAAATGCATATTTAAAAAAGACGCTATCTGTTCACTGAATAGAACTTGTTACAATTCAGGTCTTCAGAGAAGGATCCTGCATCTGTTTGAATACATTTAATAGTTATACACTGGCCTGTTCCTAGCTTATAGCTAAACTACAAATGTTGCTACGGTGACTGGTATGCCTCCGCCATAATGCATGGTTCTCCTAATAGGTCAATAGTGCAATGTCTTGACAATGTGTGATGACAGTTTCACATAATTGGCAAAATATCAAAATGACAGGTTTGTCACAAATGTGTGGAATGTTCATTTTCCTTGAACTAGGTTTACTTGGGTGAATGACTAAATTGTCAGAGTGCAGGTATTTGGGGATTTGGGGATTTGAGGATTTTTACTTGACTTCTGACCCTTTTATAAGTTTATGCACTGAGTAATTTACAAGGTATGGAGAAAAAGTGTAATTTCAGTATGGTAAAATATTTGTATTTAAACGTGGCCTTTGACCCTTGACCTTTGACCTTAAAGTTCCAATGAGAATACTGTTCGGTAGAACATGCATAAATATGTAATAAGTTTCATGATGATACCTTGAGTTATTTTCGAGATATGGAAGAAGGGAAATTTAGCACTTTCACTTGACCTTTGACCTTTTGGCAAGAAACTTTCCATAAAATATCTATTGAGTAATACATATCAAGTTTCAAAAAAAATCCTGGAGGCATTGCATAAATATGAAGGAAGTAGTGACATTTTGAGAAGTTGACCTTGACCTTTGATGCATGACCCCCTCCCAATTCCCTAGATAATCACTGCCAGTCAGTACATGCATACATACTAAGTTCCATGAAGATTCCTTGAACCATTTGCGAGACATGGAGAAAAGCTTACAATTTCAACAATTTGACTTGACCTTTGACCCTTAACCTTCGACCTCATGACCCAAAACTCTCTCTGGAGAATCTTTATTTGGTAGTTAAGTACATATATACACTAAGTTTCAAGAAAATACCTTCTGACATTGCATGGATATGGGGAAACAGTGAAATTTTGAGCATTTGACCTTGACCTTTGACCTTGAGCATGTGCACCTAAAAGTTGATAGGCACAACTTCGCCCACTCATACATACATGCCAAGTTTCATTAGGATACCTCAAACGGTTTTTAGTTACGCTGTCCACAAAACTGATTACGGATGGAAGAACGGAGGACGGACGGACAACCCGAAAACATAATGCCTATGGCACCACTTCGTGGCCGAGGCATAAACAAAAATGGTTTCAGTGTAGAAGGTAGGGTTCCATGACACTTGCTCCTGTGGCAATTGCTGGACCATGAAATATCTGCTAGCTAAGCCGAACATAAATTCTACCCAAAAACAAAACCCTAACCCTAATCTCAATCATCAAACATAATCTGAAACCCTATCATAACCCCAACCCGAACCTCTAACCCTAACTCTTAAGGGTGCGTTTATTGAAAAAAATTTTGAGGCAGAATCACGATCCTAAACATGTTTGAGGCATTTTCAGGGGTTAGATAAACGCAACCGTGTTTTCAAACGTGTTTAGAAACAGCGTTTTGAAATGCCATTCAAAGGGTGTTTTAAAACACATTTGAGACCATGATCACTTTTCTGTGAGTAGATAAACGCAATGTAAATTTGAAACGCGCATATCTCACGGTCAACTCCCAGCTGTTTCTGGTTGTGTTTTCTACCAATTATTTGTGTGTGAATGATGAGGCATGTTTGGTGGTATGCAGCTGACCTTTACTCCAGGGTCGAATGGCGCACAGCAGGTGCGCAGTGACAACACTTTAATTGCGATTGTATGATGGTTAGATAAACACAGCTCCTCCCAAATCGTGTTTCAAACCGCATTTTAAAACATGATTCTTTCTCTGAAGTTAGATAAACACAGCCTACACAAGAGTCCTTGGAGCAGATAAGACTGGAGCAATTGTCGCAGTCGTGAGCAAATGTGGTGTCACCAGAAGACAGATGAGACACTCACCCACTCCCTTGGTTGAAGATCCTCCACATGACCTCCTGTGTCATCATACTGATCCGAAAGACTTCTTAAAATCTGAGAAATGAGAAGAGACAGAAAAACAGAAAGAAAGCAACAAAAGGGAAAAGATGTGAAAAGTCAAAGTGGCACATATTATAGAGTAGCATTAAAAAGCAATCATTTTTTAAAAGGAAATTTTGATTATTATACACACAGCATCTTAACCCGTTGAGGATAGACTGATATTGCTATGACATGCATTTCCCATAGACACCTGTCAAAGTATTCTCTGGCCTCGGGCCTCTTCAACGGATTAAATTTTACACCTATGATATATGATACCACATTAAAGCTAATCTTGCCTAGGTTGATATTTCTATGGAACATGATATACCCATATAGGATTGATATTTCACAACTTCACAATTAAAACTTCTCACATTTAAGCTTTTGTTCTGCATACTGTTAAATCAAAATCAGGAAAACAAGGCAACATAATCTCTGCTCAAATGAACCAGCATATCATATTTTCTTCTCTTTCCCTCTATCTCTTATTTCTGCTTCTCTAGAACGTACGTATAAAAAAAAATCCCAAACAAATAATGGGAATGCAAGTAGACAAATGAATGTTTCATGAACTTAGAAAAACAGCAAAGATAACCGAACCTCAAAAAGAGGCTTCAGCCAGAGCTAGGCTCAATTAATATACAATGTGCAATTGTATAACATCACCTTAAATTACCATAAAACAGCAGAATTGGGAGTGAATTACTGACTTGATGCATACAATTGACTTCTGCAGTAAAATCAACCGATTCCTCTCCCCAACAAGTATTTTCATTTCATGAAATCTAATTGCGGTTAAAACCGGCAATCATGACACACTTTATTCCTCTCATACGAAATCATAAAATAAAAGATAATTGGAAGCACTGCTGTCGGCTTTCGAGGAGCTGATCATTTATCGCATGACAGATTTCCTATTAGAACTGCCACTCGGGGATAGCAAACAATACTTTCGTGGCAAATATAACTCTTTCCATTCTACCCCAAGTCACATCTACACAGTACAATCTCCCGCATTCAGTGGGCCCATCAGACACATGAGTAGGATGATAATCAGAAAAGGACCAAAATAGACTCTGCCTTTGTTGACAAAAAAGTCCAGGTACTTTACATTCCTTTCTGCTTGACATTTCCAACCCAGGACACACCACCCTAATGTCCCTCCCCCGTCATCCCACCACCTAGATTTATCAAGCTCTTAACTTCATTCAAAGTGCAGTGGGTGCGACCAATGTTGAATGTGCAAACATTCTCCATGTCTATGGTCTGTCTTCCATTCTACACCCTGGGTGTAAGTTTGCAGCCTGCCATGTGTTTACACTGAACACCAGGAGAGAGAGCAAACACAGCTATCTAAACTCACTGTCTCCAGACAGGATGGTTTTGATATTTTCCCATTCACACAGATCAATTTGCCAGTGGAAGTGAGATGATGGCCACACCTTTGTGTACAACAAGCCTTTAAAAAAAATGGAATTGACTGATTATGATGGATCGGTTACAGACATCTCATTTTCTTTCATCATTTTTGTCTTTTTTTTCATATGCAACCTGTGTAATTTAATCCAATCAATCAATGCAATGTTTACACAAATATGATAGGAGAAAGCTCAGATTGCCTAGCAGCACCAACCAAAGATATTTGAAGATTTTTATAACAGTCCCTGTGTGCAGATTTTTCGTACTATTAGAGCTGGGGCATTATCCATGGTCTATGGATGAGAACCAACCCTAAAGCTGAGGAGGTCTCAGGTTCAAGCCATGTCATGAAAGTTGTGTCCTTTGGCAAGACATTCTTATCTATACATTTGGAGCATTCACATCGAAATTACCATGGTATTAAAGGACAAGTCCACCTTTATATACAAGTGGATTGAGTGAATGCAGCAATATTAGTAGAACACATCAGTGAAAGTTTGGGGAAAATCGGACAATCCATTCAAAAGTTATGAATTTTTAAAGCATCTGCGTAGTCACTGCTGGATGAGAAGACTACTACAGTGTATGATGTCATATGCGTACAACCATATAAAGAAAATAAAAAGAGAATTTCACAAAACTTTACTTTTTGAATAAAGTGCACATTTCTTCGACTTGTTACTGACAAATGTTAAGGGTAATATTATTCCCCCTGCCTTCTGAAAGAGAGAAGTCAAGTGTTCTTTTGTTATGCGAGAAAAGTGAAAATATGTTGAATTTTCTTTATTCTTTCTTTATATCATTGTACTCATGTGACATCACAAGCTATAGTAGTCTTCTCATCCAGCTTTGAGTGAGCAGAAACTTCAAAAATTCGTAACTTTTGAACGGATTGTCCAATTTTCCTCAAACTCTCAATGATGTGCTCTACTAATATTACTGCATTCACTCAACCCACATGTCTATGAAGGTGAACTTGTCCTTTAAATGCTATGATAATTTGTCAGCACCATATTCATTGGTGAAATACCACAGTCAATATTCAGTATACTGCAGTAATCTACTTGGTATTGTTCTCATTCCACCATATATGTGCCATGGTACCATACATTGTATCTCCTTCTGGTCATGTGAGAAGTATACCACTGTATGATTGGTGGTATTTCATGACATGATTCACATATAAATCTCGCATGAATATTTTGTGCAAAGTTTGAATTGCCACCATAAAGAGCAAGGTACAATTCGTGATGTATTTCAGCATATTTTGCTGTGTACAGTTTGTACAATGTACTTGCGTTCACATTAATTACATTGAACTACTGTGCCAAATACCACAGTTTTTGAAATACACCATGGTATTTCACTGTTAACATACTTAATGCCCCTCTCGACCCAGTTGTACAAGTGGGTACATTGTAAGAAGCTCTTTGTCAATGGGTTAGAATGAATTATAAAATGGGTTCAAGAATGTAGCCAATAGGAAGCGCTGAAATGAGTCATGTGTGCTTCCTTTATTCTAGTCCCATTGCACTAAATCCTATTGCCGATCGTCTGTGCGCGCGGCGGCTCCTTTGAATTGCATGCATACGCGCTGTCAATCCAGTAAACAACTTCTAGTTCGGGCTGCCAATCACAAGCCGGCCGGCCGGCCTTTCTTCCCTTGTGCATAACATGTGTGGCGTACGTATACTCTATTATAGAATGGGTAGCGAGAATCCTGCGATCTGATTGGTCGAGAGCTATGTGTTGATTTTTACTGGCCGCACGCTACGTACGCTGAGTCACCGTGTGGTAAACATGTTATCGCGCACTTGTAGCAAGAGTACGCGTACTTGTAACAAAGGTTTGCGCACTAAACAAGCGTTCGCGCACTCAGGTTGGCCATGCGTCCAGTAAATACTGATGCATGGCTGGCCGTGCGTCCAGTAAAAACTGATGCATGCTTGTTTACGGCAAGCCAAAAGGAAATGCATCCAGTAATTTTGTCATCGGGTAACACGATAGAAAAATGGGTTTTTGACAAGAAAATTACCCATTCTATAAATCAGATGACGCACATGTCTTTTCGTGCGTCAGTCGGAATATAGTGTGCATGCGGTAACTATGGAATTTAGCCTAAACCCACTCGACTTCGCCTCGTGGGTTAAGCATTCCATAGTTACCTTATGCACACAATTCCGACTGACGCACTCAGACCTGTGCGTCATTTGTATACTATACGTACACTTTGTACAGTACAGTAGACCAAGCGTTGTGGGACCGGACGCGTACATGGAGTCACTTTGAAGGGCAAATCCAACGATTTAGCAGGTTAATTCTCACGCCGTTTTCAGAGTATGTTGTCCAGTAGGCGTATATGAGGAGTCTATATCAAGTCTTTAAGGTAAAGGGTGCATATTCTATGTAAAATAAGTAAGTTTTCATGCGGGAACTTAAGTGTCCGGAAACCCAACCCCCCATCATACTTATACTGTATGTGCGGGATTTCCGAGTGCGACGTGGGTAAATGTTTGGGACGAACATCTTCGGACGTCTTGACCCACAAAGGTACGTGAAAAACGCTGAAAAATGCTGTTAGTTTTCGAATTTTCGACCCATTTTATAAAACAAATGATGCACAGGATTATTTAAGCATGTTTCACAATTGTAAATACCCTCGAGTGCACTATACGCCTACACTAACGCACTCTATCCTGTGCATCATTTGTATATTACACTGTGTAGCAATGGATGTTAAATATTTTCTATACGAACCACACTGCATTTTGTTGGCTATTGGGCCATTAGGAGTTCTAACAAAGAGGGGATGCATTCCTCCCTCTACAACCTGTTTCCTCTGTCATTCAGTTTCTGGTATTTTTCATTTCAAATGAATGTGCATGCCACAACAACCTCACTATTAACGCCTACAACAACAACAACAAAAAAACAGTCTATAGAATCCAGAGTCTAAATATCTCTGAATGAACTGTCTACTGGGCTTTTCACTCTGCACAAATACTGGATGAAATTTGACAATATGACGAGTGGGTGACACATCACAGTTACTCTTCCTCAATCTTATATCTGTGCGGCACAACTTGACAAGGATATGTTTTTCTTTCTCTTTCTATTTATTTCTCAATAATACATAGGCCTGTGAACACCCACATTCTATTGAAACCTGCCAATAAAAGAGGCTCCCTTCATGGAGAACACTCCAGACATGTGCAGTCTGTATGATGGAGCATCTATTTCTATAACACCCTGATCAAAGGTGAAGTTATCACACAGTGACACTTGGGGGGAAAAAAGATCTATCATCACTGAATCAGGCTAGTACGCTATCCTTGACTGCTATTCACCTCAATATTTGAATGCCTGAAAGGGAAATATTTGTGGATTTGTCATCGAGCTGTGTATAGGGGAATCTGTCCTACCCATATTTCATTTTGCTAACCTTAAAGAAAAGCAAACAAGTTCCAAAGGGCACGTATTCACCACAGACTGCTACAATTTCCCTGGCAATTCAAAGCAGACACTGCTTTGTTTTGACGTTCTCATCTCTCTTCAATTACCAGTACACATGAAGTGAAACCATCCATCCTACAATGGTAGCTTCCAAGTGAAATTGTTACAGTCATGTCATTCAATTTAGTACAACACACTGTAACTGTGTCTACTGTAAATTTACAACTTTGTGATAGTTGTTTGAAATCCCTCCCTCCCCACTCCCATATGCCTAATTACTCCTTAATCTGCATATATACACAGAATCACATTTCATTCTGATAGCAGAAGAACCACATCATACCTTTGGGCTTTGTCAATGTTAGACCTTTGTTCAATCACAAACCAGTTTTATAGTCATTCTGTACTACCTACACACACACACACACACACACACACACACACACACACACACACACAGGATAACACTTTTAATAGTCTTAAAATAATTTTTGTGATACATATAAACACTTCCTCAAACTTTACTGATGTACAAGTAAATATCATCATATCATGTCAACATGATTACTTTAAAAAAAGCATAATATATCATTCAAATTTCAGATATTGACTTTTCTGACAGATTGATGCATGACTGTAAATCATATCATATCATACCCCCTCCCCCCCCCCCCCCCCCAAAAAAAAAAGAGAGTAAAGATTACAGTTAGAGTAAAGATTACAGTTAGAGCTGGGTTTAGGGTTAGAATCTGGTTTGTAGGGTTAGAATCAGGTTCAGGATAGGATTAGGGTTAAGGTCAGGGGAAGGGTCTGGGGTAATTGTCCCAGAACCATTTAAATCAATATCATTAAATGCATGGGCAAACAAACTAAAAGAAGAGTGTAGCCATAGAAAAAGATTAAGATTGCATTTGGAAAAAAGTCAATCAACAGCAATACAATTAAATCTAATTCGTGCGCAACTGGTTTACTGCAAAATGAAGTGATGGACTTTGTAGTATCACTCGGCTGTCTTTATGGCATGGCTTATGAGCCATCTTGGTCATGTGACTGGCAGGACTCTAAACATGACTGGTACATTGGGGTTGCTGTTTCATGTTTCCTTTACATAAGATAAGTTAATCCCTTTTCCAGATGAAGTACTGCAGACTTTAACAGAGGTCAGACATTGAGTCATCTGTCCTACTTATCATATGGTGGGTCTACACACAGTATGACAACTTACAACTCGCAAATTTATACAAGCTCCGAGTACAAAATATGCTTCCTAATGCATTTATCGTGGACAATTTTCTTCGTACATCAGCTTTGTCAGCACCATTTGTCGTAATCAACTTGAATTTGAAACAAGGATTGATGCATGTCCACATAAATGTTTTTAAAACCCTTTTTGTGCTTTGAGTGCTGATTGGTACAGAAAACACCAACCACAGAAAACACACAGGAAGATTGCCTCCAGGCCTATATCACATAACAATTCTTGGATGAGTTATTTGTTCTATCAGTGAGTATAGGGCCTATATGCAAACACACTCAATTTTTTTTTTAATTTCCTTGTATAATTATGGAGATTGATATCATGGCAGGTACAAACTTAAAATTTCAGACAAACATCTCATGAGGACTGTACTGTCCCATATCAAAGCAATGTCTCCTAAAGAGCATAATTGTGTTCAGAAATCTTTCTGTGAGTTTGTAGCACAGTGTTCCCATTTTTACCATTACTTACTAAACAGTGGCAGCTGTATTGTTTCCATGAATTTGCAGCACATATTTCGTGAAGACATGTTCTCAGATACACCAACTAAGGCTAAGAAATTAACCCTTCATTATATACACTTCACAAAAAGCATTCATGTTTTCTTTGTACAAAGCCTGACTGTAGTCATGCAGTTTGTATCACAAAGAAGGCATTTGCAAGTGAGCCTAAAGGCCCCCATGTTTAGTTTAACATTTTCCTATAAACTGAAATAGCTGGAACTTACATACATTTGTACTACAAACTCTATGATACATGCATCTCCTTACCTCTTTGCTTCCTGAGATTTTGTTGAGGAAAGTGGCAAGTTCCTGGTACTCAGCATAAACTGCCCTGCAGACTGCTTGGTAGTGGCTTGCAGCCTCACTGGGCTGGGGTAGATGGCAGGAGCACCGCTGCATATAGCAAGGCGAGAATCAGGAGAAAAAAAGATGGAGGTTAGAAATAATAAAGACAGTCACAGACACCAAGAGAAGTTACAGTCAATGTAGCATGAAATTCTACATTTGATTCAGATTGCTACACTCACTTTAATAAAACAGCAGAGAGTAGTCTCATTATTGACCACATAACATTCCTTGTGCTGAAAATGTGCCAATAATTACAACAATAACCATTAAGATCATAGATACAGTGTATAAATTCTTCTTTTTTCCCCCTGCCAATACAATTTTTACACTAAACTGCTTCTCTGTACACTTCCCACACACATTTTAACCAGTGAATCTGACCATCTGATAACATTCTTTTCTTTTTTTTTTTACTCTTTGGCAGACCTGCATTGGTCATGCATCACATCTACTACCATACCATAAATCCTAACTACTGTCATCGGCACAGGCACCATGGTTTCTATGGCAACAACTTTAATACATAAAAATGTGAGATACGGGATGTAAGTCTTTCTAGGATGCAACATATCCATGTGCTGAAATGAACATGGAGATATGGTTATGAAGCCATTTTTCAACCTAAGTGCAGGCTTTCTATACTAGGACATCAACAAAAGGTGCAAAGAGATGTGTTTTTAGCTGCTGGAAATGGATGGTACATTCATGAGCAGGGTTTACAACTGGAATAAGATGTCAACAAGTGATGGAAAATCTTTTTCTCTCTTTTTATTTAGTCTCCACTTTGTTGTACTGTATAAGCTGTTATTTTTGCGTACAGATATTTTCGCGTATGAGGAGGTCATGGACATTTTTGCGATATGCTTTTTTCGCAAATTGACACAAGCTGTCGTAAGTGCACTATTACACCAGCGCATGGGTGACATTTTCACGTGTTGTTAAATTATAATATGATGTAAGTAAAACCACGTAAAAGAGAAACTGTGATAATTTTAATACAGAGCATCATGTACTCCCAATTGTCACGATATTACATACATATATATCCACAATTTCCCAAAACTAATACTGCCACATGTGACCATATTATGCACCATTGTTAGACCTTTAAAATACAATATTAAATGGGTTAGTCAAATACCGGTTAGTGATTGGCTAAACAGAGTCACGTGAGGGAGGTACATTCGTTATGTTCGCCCATGGGCGAACATTCTTGGTAGTGTTCTCCCATGGGAGAACATTTTCAGGTAACAAATGACAGAAGGCCTATAGGACCGGCCACCCATGCGCGCACAGTGAATTTGGCTCTGCGCGAGCAAGCGATCGAGTGCGTTGCTGTGCTCTACATATATGCATGCTGGTGGTTGCAAAGATCGTACACTATACAGCCCAGTCGCTGTGTAGCGCACTGCGTATTAACAGCGTCTGGTCGGGCTACGCTAGCTACGCGTAAGTACACTGAATCTCTACGATCTTTGGTGGTTGACGTTGACGTATTTGACTAACCCATATAATATAACAGATGATGACTTTTGTTGTCGGGAACATGTACCAAACGTTCCACCCTCAGGGTTTGAAATGCTATTTCGGGAGGCTATAAGTCCCTCGACTTCATCTCGGGTCTTACATGTATAACCTCCCTCAATAGCATTTCAAACCCTTCAGGTGGAACATTCGGTATGTTCCCTCCCCCGCCAGTCATCATCTATATATTGTAGCTGCACAGAGTGGGCTGTATAACGATGCAAATGCAAACAGTCATAAGGAACCACTGTCAGATTGTATCCTTCTCTTGCCTCTCTTCTCTGAAATGTTTGCTCTCCTCACCATCCCCCTTGCATAGGATTACTACTTATCTTATATGCAATTTCTCCAGGAGAATTGTCATTATTAGGTATAAGATACAAAACAAGAAGTATTTAGAAACTTCTCTTCTTTACAGAAAGAAAAAAAAGTAGGTATTTATTATCCGGCCCAAATAGTCTAAATACAAGAGCTGGTGACTGCAGACACTCAGAAACATAATTTGCCCCATATGGTTACTTAGATCTAGTGTACTACCATTGATAAATCATCCACTGGTATTCATGTAAAGACATGCTCTACAACATTGTAAAGACACAATTACAGAAAAAGCAAAACAAAATTCACATATTAACCTGTTTAATACTGAATTTTGAAATTCCCATCGACTAATACACAGGCCACCAGGTCCCCTTATCAAACGGATTAATGTACTTAGTAGCTTTTTTATGTACAGTGTAAGTATGCAGCCTCAGTATGAATTCCTGGCATGCATGGTTAAAAATAGACATCAAATCAATTTGATCACAGCCTGAGGCAGAGCACATGTACTGCAAACATTGTATGATCCGTCTAATGTGTGAAGTGTTGCAGATTTACAACGGAGTTGACAATCTAAATGACACAATCCGTTGTTTGATATTCAAGGGTGTAGCAGAGTTCAACCGTAGTGTAAAATTCCCTTCGCACACCCTGAAAGGCATTTGGAGGTAGCAGGTCTTTTTCCTCGCATCCTGGCATAGCATTACAGACACTACAGGGCTCATACATGATGTATAATATCTGATAGGAACATGATCACTTAGCCATACTCTTTCAGCAGACAAGTGCCCACATTGGTCGCAATGCTAATGCAGGCTAATGGGTTTATGGCACCTTGTTCATTTTGAAAAAAAAAATGAATAAATAAAAATAAAATGAAAGTTAAAAAAACAAAAACATCCTATTGGTTCATTTTTAAAATTCCAACAGTTTCAAATAAATTCTTCAACTCGGATCAGTTTGTTTTATTGATACAAAGGCACATGTAGAGTGCTACACTGTACAGAGTTTTTCTCACATAATATTAGCAAACTGATATTCACTCAAATAAATCTCAATAGGAGATTCCCTGTTTTGACAACTGAGCTGAATTCAGAGCATTTTTTTTTTCTGGGAACAGTGATTCCATTACAACCCAATATTTACATTCAAATTGACCTGACATTTAGAGTGATGCTATTTGCAGTTGAGAGTAAAGCCTCACTAAACTATCATACATGTAGTTAAAGTAAAATGCATCTAGTACATAGCCAACAGCTTCTGAATTTTGATTTGTTTGTGTTTTCATGTTTAAGGAAATGACAACATTCATTGTGTAGTTAAAGTAAAATGCATCTAGTACAATTGTACATAGCCAATCAGCTTCTGAATTTTGATTTGTTTTTGTTTGTGTGTGTGTGTGTGTGTGTTTAAGGAAATAAGAACACTCATTGTGTTGGCAAGTCAGATTCAGATAATGGAAAGTAAAGTGACATACAGTATACAACGTAAATGTCTCAATCAAGTTGCAGAGTTGCTAACTTGATATCACATGAGGCTTTTAAACTATACCATTAAAAAATATATAAAATCTTGCATTAGTATACATTAAATATACAGTTTGAACTTTGAAGCAATTATTTTGAATATTCCTTAAAATTTCACAAACAGTTTGCTGCTCCCTGATCAAGAAAACAGATTTTGTGTGACTTACACCAGTGTCCCATTTTAACAAACAGACAATCTACAATGTAGTTTACAAATTGTAAGTTAAATCTAAAATGTATTTTAAGTTTCAGAATAAGAGAGGACCACAACTTCAATTGTGAACAGTCATAATTAAAAAAAAAAAGGCTTCAAATATTTTTTTTAAATAAACATTCTTATTTACCACTAGCCAAAGTACATTAATAGAGAAAACACTGAAGTGAATTATATCTACTCCAAAGCTAGACTGGGCACATGTTCAACAACCCATCCTATTCAGAAAAAAAAAAACCACCAAACAAATAAAACAGATGTCACTTTGTATGACATGTATTGCACTGAAATGGGAGTGAAATGCATACAATGGAGAGACTGGTTGGCTTGGCAAGGCCACAAAATCCATAAAGAGGACTAGTGATGGATTCCAATCGATGATCGTCAACACTCATGAATACGAATGCTCCCAACACCCAGCTGGCACTGTGATGGAATGGGGATGACTGCATGCTAAGCACCCAGCGGTGTCCCTGTAACACACTGGCTAACATCCACTAAGTGCAGATTTACGAAGCGGGGTTGCACACGCAACAACTCAATATGCTCCCACTTGCTCACTCTAGAAGCCCTATCCACTGTGACCCCCTACATTACATGTGCACATCAACAGGATGACAGGGGGATAGAAATCATTTATGATGCCACTGCAACACTCTAATGAATGCACAATCTGCTTTTGTTTGATATCCAAAACTGTAGATAAATTCTTGTCAGGGCTCGGCTGTATCGTAAGAGAGCCCTATTAGTATAAATATTTACAAGTGTAATACATCAAAAATGGATGTTGGTATTAAAAAAGAGTTTTTGGGAGCAATTAATTTGATGGTCTACACTAGTAGGTAGAATTAAAGTTGTCACATTTAGGAGGTAATGACATTCTGTTTTCTTTGGAAGTGTCAATAGTGATAGTCTGCCTTCAGCAGGTGGCATCAGAAGAAGATATGAAGTTACCGCTACCAACCATAAGTCTCTCTGGATAATCTGTGACAGTGCAAAAGTTGAATTACCAGTAATTAAAAAAAAAAGGTAACTTCAGCTCTACATGTATGTTAGTGGCTTTGTTAAATTTACCCTGTTCAGTGTTTTCATTTTGCACAACCGATCGTAAGTAATGCCCAAAAAGATATTGACCTACAAGTTACTACAATCAGTATATACCAAAAGAAACTTTGCGTTAATCAACATTAACGTTTCATTAACGCAAGCGGTTTCACCTGGATCGTTAGTAACGCAAAGTAACGATCGGGAAAATTAACGTTTGTAGTAACGATGAGTAACGATGGGTAACGATGAGTAACGATCCCTCACGCAAATTAACGATGTTTCGTTAAAACTAACGATAGGTAACGCAAGAACTCACACGAGATTTTGGTTTTGAAACGAGACCTGGTGAAAGGACGACGTAGCCCCTGCCGAGTGTAGCGATTTAGCGGAGTCTTTTCGCGAATCGAATCACGATTTCGCGAATGGTTTATTTGCGACCGGCGTCACCAAAAACGCACGCCGGGCCACCAAAAAAGCCGGATGTTTGCCTTCAGTTTTGAAAATGAACAGCGGTAACTATCGGCTCCGTAAGCTGCTAGAATAAATGTCAGATGTTTGCTCTCAATTTTGGAAATGAATAACGGCAACATTCGACTCCGTATTATACAAAAATAAATGTCGGATGTTTGCTCATACTTTTGGAAATGAATAATGGTAAGATTCAGCTCCGTACGGTGCTGAAATTAATGTCAGATATTTGATTTTGCGTTCGGAAATGAATAGGGATAAAATACGGCTCCGGAAGATGCTGAAATAAATGTCGAATGTTTGCTTTGACGGTCGGATATAAATGATAACGAATTTCAACTCCGTATACGATGATAAAATAAATGCCGGAAGTTTACTTTTACGTTCGAAAGTAAATAATAATAGCATTTAGCTCTGGAAGATGCTAAAGTAAATGTCGAATTATCCCTTTGGCGTTCGGAAATGAATAACAATAATAATAAACTTCGTACAACGACGAGATAAATGTTGGATGTTTGCTTTTACTTTCGAAAGTGAATAGCAATAACATTCGGCTCCAGAAGATGCTGAAATAAATGTCAGATGATTGTTTTTACGTTCGGAAGTGAATAACAGTAATATTTTGCTCCATACGATGCTAAATAACTGTCGGATGTTTGCTTTTAAATTTCGAAATGAATAACAGTAACATTTAACTGCGTTTGATGGTGAAAGTTAATGTTTGATTTGACGTTCGGAAATGAATAACAATTATAGTATTCAACTCCGTCCGACGATAAATAAATGTCTGATGTTTACTTTTATGTTCGAAAGTAAATAGCAATAACAATCAGCTCCGGAAGATGCTAAAATAAATGTTGAATGTTTGCTTTGGCGTTCGGAAATGAATAACAATAGTATTCAACTCAGTACGATGATGAAATAATTGCTGGATGTTCGCTTTTACGTTCAAAAGTAAATGGCAATAACATTCAGCTCCGGAAGATACTAAAATACATGTATATGTCGAATGATCCCTTTGACGTTCGGAAATGAATAACAATGACATTCAGCTCCTTACGACGATGAAATGCCGAATGTTCGCTTTTACGTTCGAAAGTAAATAGTGCTCAATAACATTCGGCTTCGGAAGATGCCAAAATAAATGTCAGATGATTGCTTTCGACGTTCGGAAGTGACAAGCAGTAACATTCTGCTCCATAATTAAGATGCTAAAATAAATATCAGACATTTGCTATAAATTTAACATTTCGAAATGAATAACAATAACATTCAGTTGCGTTTGATGGTAAATTTAATGTCGGATGACGTTTGAATGTGAAAAACAGTATAACATTCGGCTCCGTATAGCGATGCTGAAATATGTCAGATGATTCATTTCACTTTCGGAAGTGGACAGAAGTAACATTCGGCTCCTTCGATCATAAAGTAAATGTCGGGTGTTTGCTTTTGAATTTGGAGATGAATAACGGTAATATTCTGCTCCGTACGATGCTAAAATAAGTAACAGATTGTTGCTTGTACATTTGGAAATTATAAACGGTATCAATCGGCTCAGTTAGATGATAAAATAAAGAGCGGATGTTTGCTTTCACATTCGGAAATGAATAAGGATGATATTCAGGTCCGTAAGATGATAGAATGAATGCCGGTTGCTTGGTTTTACATTTGAAAATGATTAACGGTAACATTCGGCTCCGGAAGGTGTTAAAATACTCGTAAATGTTGAATGATTGCTTGAATTTCCATGTGCACCAGAAATAAATAACGGTAATTTTTTGGCTCTTTACGATGCTAAAACAAATGTCGGATGTTTAATGTCTGCAAATGCTCCCACTTTCTCATTTCAAACGTAAATTTTGACCAATTTGATAGGCATCAACTTTTATAATAATCTATTATAAGCCTATATATTTGCGAAATCTTATAGAACTCAGAATAACGGTATAAGATGATTAAATTTTCTCCTTATTTTAGACGTGGGTACCTGTATCACTTCAGTAATACTTGATATTTATTTTTCTATGTTTAGTAGGACCGATAGTTTTGCTTGTTTGTTTTTCTTTTCGGGCCACCAAAAAATAAAAATCAATCATTTTGGTGGCCCGATCGGGCCACCGAAATGAAAGTTAGTGTGGAGCCCTGGCCTTTTGTGGATAAAGTGTCTTGCTGAAAGGCAAATATCGGGCTTCGAGGGGATTGAAACCGCAAACCCGTACCATGGCTAATTGATTCAGATTTTACTTAAGTACATGTACTTGCAGGTCAACTTTAGATAGACTTTTTTTTTTTTTTTTTTTTTTTTGGCGATACAGCTGGGGCTCCATGTGCATTTATTTACAACAGTATAATCGGAAGACGAGCAGAAAGAATGTCAGCACCAGGAGTAATCGCACCGGGCCGAAAGGGGAAAAGGAAAAGTATATCCTGAATCTATACCCCCCACATCGACAAGAAGACAAATGAAAAAAAAAAAAGAAAAGAAAATGAATGGACCCACATGACGCATAATTTTCTGCGGGATATTCGTTATTTAATTTTGCTGTGTTCAAACTACACACCAGTATAGCTTTTCGAGTGTGATCTTAATGCGTATGAATGTTCTATGGACTTTAAGTTTATAATGCGAAAGAGGGTAACTATATAACAATTTACGACAGTGATAACGCCAAACAATAGGAACTTTCAGAGTGGAAGAAAAATAAGACGTCCCGGAAGTACGCCAGACGTCATAATTGCCTTTTTTTGTTCCTTTCTAGCTCCACAGCATCACCATAGGAAAATCGATTTGACCAAGAACAAAAGCGTATCCCTCTTTTCTTCCAGGGCAATTACCCCGGACCCTTCCCCTGGCCCTAATCCTAACCATAACCCAAACTCCTCACCCTAAACCTAACCCTAATCTTTACTCTAACCTTACCATTAACCAGTATTTAGCGGGGATGGGGGGGGGGGGGGGGGGGTAATTGCCCTCTGGGGTTAATTGCCCGGATTAGGTTGCAACACACAACAAAAACCTCTTCCCAGCCCTAAACCTTCCCGATCTCCGTGTGTTGTCAGGTGAAACGACATGTTCAAATACAAGAATAAAACAACAGTAGGTATTGATTGAAACTCGACACCCATTCATGCCAGCCAGGCCAGGCTGAAATGTAACTTCAAAGCACATTCCGACAGCTGGCTGGCAAAACCACATGGCAAAGGAATTTGCGCGCGCGTGTGGATTGCTCAATTTGGAGGGCCTGGGAGCGGGAAAAACAAGGGTGATTTGATAGTCTGTGAGTTATCAAAAGCAGACCTTTCGAACAATTGCAAACGTCATGATACTATTTTGTCTTCCTTTTGGACTGAAAGAAAAAAAAAATTCACAAAGACGAGTTGAGTACACGTTGTATCACAATTTTTTACATAGCCATGCAAAACGATTACTACACTCATGTCATGACAAGAAATGAATCAATATTCCAAGACAAATACAAAGCAGCCTCGGGTACGGACGGTGACAAGAAACGCCACGCATTCACGATGCACGTTGGGGAGCAACAGAGAGGTGGGAAGAGACTCTTCCCGCCTCCCTGGGAGCAACATGGAGTTGGCAGGGAGGGGTGATCCTGGAGTTTGTGACAACTTCCCGATACTACTCCGTGACAACAGGGAAGTAGAAGAGAGACACTCCACCTCCCTGGTGACAACACGATTGTGACGATCTCAAAGCATGGACCTTACCACGCCCAGCAAATCTGCGTGCTACTTTTCAAAATTTGAAGGAACTTTGTCTCTGATCTGTTGAGTTGTTTTTGCTGAATATCAGGAGCTTTTCATGCCTGAAGTTCAAGTGGATGTTTGCCAAAAATTTCATAATTTATAAATCTCTCAGTAATTTATTTTAGGCTGTTGATGCTGCCGTAAAAACATAAGAAATTTCATATGAACTAGTCAGGACAAAGACAAAAAATCTCCGCACAAAACAAATACAAGTATTTTTTTTATTGTCATTGGTAGTCAAATTTGTGTTTTACAGATATGAATAAAGCAATAGGCATAGTATTAACTATTGTATTACACGTAGTAACACTTTCATGGTAAGTTTGACGTTTTAAACGGCTACATTAAGTTAACAAAGATCGCAGGAGAGTTTTTTTTAAGGAGTGCAACCATAAATGTGAAGGCATGTTAAATGAAAGGAGGAAAAAAAAGAATCAACGTTTGTAATCCTGGGTCTTCGACTTGAGCTATCTTTAATTAAACATTCCTTCTCTGTTCATCTCCAAGACCCCAGACTGTTCATGACCTCCGAGAATGCGCCAGTACGCGCGGTTTCTTCTGTTGATTGGTCTCTCTCTCTACCCACCCCTCCCCATTCCCCACTCTGGCACCTTGGCATCGTGGGATTTTCATGTTTCTGGGTAAACTTTCATGTGAAGCGTGCCTATCAAGTCACCACTTGTCTCACCTGCTGGCAGTGTAATAATGCGAGCAGAAAGTGGCAGACATTTTCTTCTGCTGCCCGCTACTTTTACTGCCGAAATACTCGGCTTTGTCACCACACACTACCACCAGTTATTCAGCGAGACACACGTTGTGTATTGGAATATAAATGGACTTTTGCACCTTCCTGAATTGGGTAAGTGTCTGACAGTTAAAAATCGTGACATCGCTAACGTTAGACAGTCGGCGTTAGTTTTAGGCTTGCGTATGCGTGATTTCATGGGTTCAATGTTCGATGGAAAATGTTGGCTCTGGGGAAAAAGGTGGCTTCGAAATTTTTGCTTGCCCGATTCCATTGACTGCGCCCCATGAGTACAAATTTGACGACCATGACAATACGACATTGCCAGGGGAGTTCTGCTCAACTACAAAATCTTTTCGGTATTTGTATCGCTATTTTAATGCCCTCCACCGGCAGGAAGTTGTCCGTAGTAAATATAAAGAACGACAGGCATCTCAGAGTCTCGCAATTTCCGAGATTTCTTCCCAGTCCACATGACAAGTCCGCTAACGCAAGATCTAAAAATTAACGCACAGTAACGATCTGTAACGCACAGTAACGATCATTCACGCACAGTAACGATCTGTAACGATCATTCACGCACGGTGATCGTTAATTTTGTAACGCAGAAAGATTAACGCAGTAACGATCGGCGCTTGCGTTACACGTAAATTTAACGCAAAGTTTCTTTTGGTAAATACTAAGTAGGCCTACATGTACTAGCACACAAATGCAGCTTTGTCATATCAACATGGTAAGCATCATGTTTTACTTAAATGAAATTGTTTACTATCATTGTAACACAGAAATGGACAATACTTCAGATATTGATAAAGTGCAAATTTGCTTAATAAATTTCCCCTTATGCCCCCTCTGGTTAACTTTCTGCCACTGTACTGTGTACATGTAGCTATGCATGAATACAAATGACATCCAAAAAAGCTGACTGGATAGACACCGTCTTTTTGAGAGAAAAAAAAAAAATACAGCACTTATGGTGTGTATTAAACCCTGTGTCATTTTGTGTTGCTCAGTGATCATACTACCGGGTACAATGTACTTGTAATGCAACCTTTAGAAAAATAAAGTTTGAATTGTGAAGGCTTGTACACTTTTAAAGTTAAATATCTTCTTCACAACTGACAGTGTCCTGGCAATCACTGAAAACTGTGGCCTGGTAGACTGTATTGCTTCAGCATCTGTGCAAACACAATACTGTTCGTGTAGTCAATAATTGCACACTAAATTGGACACATTCTCATTACACCTGTGTCCAAGCTAGTACATTGTACATACTCTTGAACGCAATCATCCAAATCTGTGACCTGGTAAAACTCGTGTAGATTGCAATGCCATCGCAGCATCTGTGCAAACACAATATACTGCATTCGTGCAGTCCAGGATCGTACACTAAAATCCAACACCTTCTCATTACTGCATCCTAGCTAGTATATTGTATGCAATCACTGAAAACTGTGGCTCGGTAGATTGCAATGCCTGAGCTCCATCTGTGCAAACACACAATACTGTTGCCATAGTCCAGGATTTCACATCATAGCATTCGGCCAATATGTTTGCACAACCATGCATTTGTGCAGTGTACAGTACTTGGGCTGGTTGTCTTTCAATCATCATAGATCTACTTGGAGAACAAAATCAGGGGTGATGTGTTTTTCCAGTTTAATATCATGTCATTTTCTAACCATTATCATGATATCCACAGCCAATAATCTGTTTTCTTCCCCCCCCCCTTTCTCTTTTCATTCTTTCTGTCTGATAAAATACTAACTCTCTCATCTCTTCCACACATCTACTAAATTTCTTTTCAATGAATTTTTTGTCTTCCCTGTTCCATCTTTACTTTGTTGCTCCTTCTTTGCACCCATTAATACTCACATTCCTTGACCAATAATTTGCATCCATGCAGAGTGTGTGTTGCAAAATTAGCAGGTTTTAAAAATAATCCATGTCAAATAAAGCATATTTGCACGATACTATTAGTGTACTTGCGCTATTCAAGCCTTGATTCACATAATTTCCATAAAAGATGCCATCGATTTAGGAATGCTACAGGTACAGTGATGTGATAATCTACATCCAATCACTCATACCAATATCACAGAACTGTCCAATTTCCTGCTTTATCAAGAATATTCTATTTATGATTAAAATATTCTGCAGAGATTAATAAAGTGAATTATAAAGTGAATTTCTTGATAACAACACTTGAGATATATTTCCTCATTCCTAAAGTAGTGATACACAAAAAAAAAAATCACAGATCAACACTTGATCTGAGTACAATCTAGGTAAAAAAAAAATGAACAGTTTGACATTTCAGCATAGCAACACAATGATTGATATATTTTTATGGATCCATACAAATGTGCTTTCGACTGAGTGTGTATGAGTTTGTGTGTGATGACTGTGCTGGGCTGTTTTTGATCCTGTGCCTCTACAATGTAAATCCCAGTTTGAGAGTATTGTGCATTTATTGTATTCCATTTTATACCATCTCTTCATACAGGTCAGAAAATTGGCAAAGTGGGACTGGCAGAATTACATAATGTAGATCACAGAAGGTCAGGTTCACAAACACAATACGGAGATACAAGTGTATACAGTGAGATGCTAACGGTGCAATGCTGCATAACGGGTACATTGTACATGTACCAAGGTATATTGTACGTACACTTTGTACACTATGTAAATTTTCATGGAATGTTTTGTGTTTGTGTGTGTGTATTTCTGTGTGTGTTTGTTTGTGAGTGTCCTATACAAACATGCCTGAGGTGTATACTGTAAAACACGATATATTCGCGGCACGAAAATTTCATGAATTGGAGCCGACGGCCTTTCTTACAGCATGAAATTTTTGCGACTTGCCACTGGTATCCAATGCGTATTGTGTAGCCAAGAACTTTCACGTGCATTTTAATTTTGCGAATATTGCTGCTTGCAAAATTCATGAAAGTAAAATGTACGCGAACATTCCTCGTTTTACAGTCACAGTTTTGTTAGTATGTTCCTAAATGTCCAATACTTCCATCAGTCTTCTGAAGGTATGGTAAGCAAACTGAATGAGATTAGACAGATTCTAATTTTTCATGCATAATAAAAATTCATGGGTCATTATCAAGATGAACCCGACTACAAAACTGTATGTGCACTACTACAAAATGTACTCTGACTCTGCCTTCAGAAAGTCTCATTGCTACACTACGTAAGTAACGTCTTTTAATGTGGCTCCCTCCTCCCAAGAGAGGAGCTGCCGCCAAATCTCATTACCCACCTCCAACATCAGGTTATCTAGCACCTTTGGAGCCCAGATAGTGTCTGAAGGATGAAGGAAACCTTCCACAAAGCATACACGTGATATCCTTGTAATGAGGCAGTATTTTTATCCCCCCTGCAGGGGTGGGCGAGGGCGCCAAGTGAGGCATGACTTCAAAAATTACATCAGCACCAATGTCACAAAATCACTTGTGACAGGCATGTACAAGGTTTGTGTGTGTGTGTGTTTTTTTTTTTTTTTTTGGGGGGGGGCGTTGAGGATATGTTAGGACAAACCTAATGAAATTCATACAACACACACACTATGGGTACCATTTTTACCATTGCCATGTTTTGAGACACCATTTACAGTCTTCACATTCTGTGATAAACTTGTTAAGATGTACAATATTTGAACACTTGTAAATGGCTTTGATAATGAAAAAAATATATACATGTACAATATTGTATGTACAAGTAAAATTAAGAAAAAAATAGCAGTTTCCTATGAAGTCTACAGTTCTAAGGCAAAATGATGGAATCATTTATTATCAGTGTAAAAAGATGCACTTAATATTCCACAAGGTATCTTCTGTACCCAATTACACAATCTCTCCATCAACTCTTCGGGTAGAACTGGAATAATGGTTGCTACAAATGTGTACATTTACTATGTCAGAACCACTAACAGTCTTGTGGGTATACTTGTACTTTGAACATGTGACCTGAAATGATCCTTTATCTTAGCATGTGACCTTTAATATACAGAACGATACAGCATAATGGAGATCTCAAAAGTATAGGCTGCCTAAATAGCACATCTCTGACACAAAGTTTGGTCATGATTAGAGTCATACATTTGTACATGTACACATAGCTGTAAAGTTATTGGTAGTCACAAGACAATCTTGCCAGCTAACTTGCAACATTTGCGACAAATGACAATCTCCCGACAGACAACGACTCAACTATGACAGATAATGGAGTAGGGCTTGACTTTTAGCGGTGGCCAAGTGGCCCAGGGCCACTGAAAATCAATGTTAGGTCACCACACTTCATATACAATGTAAGGTTATCTTTTGGTTGCCCAATTGGGCAGCTAAGATTCAAAACAGATATCGTATTACAGTGTACAGCTGTACTTCTGGATAGTTGGGCCACCAATAATTCAAATTCAAAGATTTAAGAGGCTTAAATGGTTCACCAGAGAAGAAAAAAGTTAACTTTGAGCCATGTCAGGTGGGAAATTGGACAAGTGATGGATTGGTCACAGACAGCATATCTTTTCAAAAGTCCCTTCTTCACCTTCACTTGGCAAGACCCAAACTTGCACAATTATGTAAAATATCAATGAAAAATGTTGTTATCACACAATGCATCATTTCATTAAACAACAACAACAACAAACTTGGACTTGCTCATAAATTCAAAGCCCATTCAGATAATACAGATGAAAAACCTGCTCATTTTTATGATTTATAAGTTCAAAGGGCAGCAACACTTTTGATATTTAGTTCATGAAAATTTAACTACATTTGTAGGGTACTAAACCTTGATACAGATTATTATGCAGTGCACTCCCGTTATAACGAAATGCTCGGGACCGGCAGTTTTCTTTCGTTATAACGAAATTTTGTTATAACCGAACAAATACAATATAATAACGAAAACAAGGAAGCCACGAGTAGATACATAAATTTGTATTCTGTTTAATACTCGTCATAAACTGGAAAGCTATGTGAACAATAAAACAAATAGTTAATCTATCTCAGATTATTGTATTATAATAACGCAAGTTCCCCTTGGAAACTGTGCGTGACACACTAAGCGAACACACAGTGATGTGACGCGTTCGCCCATGCAGAGACGCTGTGAAATGCCTTGTTCCGCTACGTATTTTCAAAAGCGATCTGCATTTCGTTATAACGGAGCACATTTCTTTTGTTTTTCTTTGTCAGTGGTGCTCGGAAAAGACTTCGTTTTAACGAAAATTTTGCTATAACCGTGTTCGTTATAAGCGAATTTTGTACCATAGACTTTAATGGCGATAATTTTGGGATCAGAAGTTTTACTTCGTTATAACGAAATTTCGTTATAACCGTGTTCGTTGTAACGGGAGTGCACTGTAACAGAGTATTCAATATAAAACTCTCTTCCAAGTGATTCAACCTTTCTCTTGCTTTTTTGTCTGTAAATCAAACATGTTGTCCAACAATAGTTTACTACCAGATACACGAGCATCATATCAGTTCAGCAGAAGTGCACTGACTCAGTCATGGCCATAATTACATGTATGCATGAAACTTTGTGGATGTGCTTCATGGAACAGAAACTTGTGTGACTATCATTCATGAATTCCATTTAAACCACACAGTGACCTTTTCAACTGCGTAACAAAAGCATCTCCAGACTTGGCTTTAAAACTCACAATAATCATGAATACAGTCAGTAGACAGGCTCTGAACAAATAAAAAATCACAGGCACATAATTTTAGTAGGCTCCACAACAAGAATAACATACACTGTACGTATCATTTTTATTTAACAGTATAGGCCCTACAGTGTACACATGTACAACCACTGTAATGTAAAATATAATGCATTGAATATCTCTTGCCCATTAAGTTAAATCAACAAAGTGTCAATACAAATGGGCCTGAAACCATTTCCAGCACTCTACATGTAGATCTTTAGGAAAAAAATTATTTCCAAATCTATTCCATAGCACAATACATTGTAATTCAAAACAGCTGTCTTGAAACAGCCCTAGTTCCATCTATTGGCAACCACTCTCCACAGGTGTACTTGGACAGAATGCAACCGTTGTATCATGCATGATTTGGAACCACAGTGACACTGCCAGTGTGAGACTCTAACTGCATTTCTAGCTGAGGTGATAATGTCATCACCTCAAAAGTCTACAATGTAACATTGCCTTGTGCCTATAATTTCACACACAAAAGAAGTTTTTGGTTGATAATCCATCTAATGCAATCTTTCCCAGCCTTGCCCCCCCCCCCCCCCAAAAAAAAAATAATAATAATAATAAAAAAATAAAATAAAATAAATAAAGAATAAATCACCAATTTATATTGCTAGATCACTGCAGCATCTATTTGGGCAAATATTAGATGTGAACAATATCACAGTCTTACATAGGTACGTCTGTAACTTGTAAATTCATGTAGATTCAGGTGTGTACAATTTGGAAAATCAAAAGGCGAAGACATCATGAGCTTATTTGATTTCCATAAATTTGCTGCAACTACCACTAATAGGAAATCATACATTGTAGTATGAATTCTAAAATCACATAGGATTCGACTGTATTCACAATAACCTCTTTTGGGGCAGGTGATTTTTTACATGCATGTAGAGTATGTTTAAGTTCTCTCAATTTAAATGCTTGCTACAGCTGTATACATTACAGTAGACATTTAGTACAACCACACTGGAATTTCCTCCTTTAAGCAAGATCCTGACATGATCATCTCATCGTGAAAAACCTAGCATTATAGCGTGGAATAAAGCAAAGTTGTAAAGAAATGAAAACAGCATTCAAGCTATCGGGACTGTTTGGAAGCTGAAAAAGCGATTTAGAGTTACAGTAAATTAGACTCAGTACATACAGCTGTTTTCCCCTCTCTTTCAGTCTGGATTACCTCAAACCATTAGGAGCTCAGTACAGAGCACTCTACAATATATTCATGCACTTTACAGGTTTTTAACCCAGGGCACAGACTGGCTAGATAAAGACATTCCAAGATGCACAGACAATGAAATTTGAATGTCAATGCATGCAGCTCAGTGAGCCCGTGTCTGAGCTTGGGGGAAGTCGTGTTCAATGCATTGAGACATCGTGTACATGTACGACTACAATGTACCTGCGTGACTGCGGCAAGCTTATGGTACTAACAAGTGCATTTTCTCCTTAATGGCATCTGCTGCTTATTCTCTCTTTATTCTTTTTCTTCATTTCAGCAAAGAAATGTAAAGTCATCATAGCCCCCCCCCCCCCCCAAAAAAAAAAAAAAGAAAGAAAAGAAAAGAAAAGAGGCATTTGTACATTTCATAAAATTTGAATGGTGAACAAGTACGTACATTTTGCAAGTAGTGTTTTTACCAATGCAGGCCATCTCATTACAATTCCAGGCTAAACTTTTCATAAAACGCTGTCACTATCAACACAACATCACAACTTGAGTATGAAAGATTACAGTTACCATTACAGCTGCTGGATAACTACCAATCAGCTAGGCCCCTATATTGATTCTAGTTGCTACAACTTTATCATGGCAGCTGTAAATGATTAAAAATTAAATTTCTTTTTTTTATGTGAATCATATTGATGATATTTTGCATTATTAGGCAAATCAATGTTACCTGATACAATGGACAATTGTACCTCTTCAGAGATCACAACAAACAAACAGTTTATTCGCTGATGTGATTAGACTTTCACATCATAAATTAAGGATTTTTCTTGTTTCTCTGTCTATCTGCACCCCCTCCCCCCCCCCCCCCCCCCCCTGCCAGATTTGGTAAAGAGGCTAGTATTATACACACTGTTGCTTGATAAGCTTTTTTGATGTCTCCCTACAATGAATCATCACACATTGATACAATGTACATATCACAAATTATGCTGCACCAAGAAATATTTTCAAGTCTCAGAAGCTTGGATCATTCATACTGAACATCTTCATTCTGGTTTTTTTAACACTCCTGAAAAAAAAATGTAGAGAAAGTCTGTAGTTGAGGACTCTTTTTTTTTTTTTTTTTTGCAGGAATTTATCCTTGGAATGTTTTCAGTCTAGACTATTAACCTCTCCCCCATCCCCTCCCCCTTTTTTCCCAAGCAGGCTTGCAGTTGGCATAGCAACCTCTCAGCTGGGGCAAGCCAAGATCTTTGACCTTGTTAAAAGGTGAACAACCTTCATCAAGGGAATAAGGATAAGAAAACTCAGCATGGGCCTTAAGCAATGTTTGGGGTGTTTCCATGACAACAGAATACAGAGGAATTTCTCCTAACCCATGTGTGCTCTGCAATCATCTCACATGGTGAATGGTCATGAAAAGTGAATTCACAGCTTTCTCTTCTCTCCCTCTCTGTCTTTGTTTTTTTCTTTTCTTTTCTTTCTTCAACTTATACATTTAAATGATACAAATATCTCTTGGGTTTTTGAGAACTTCTCAAGTTATGGAGAGAAATTAGGCCCATAAATTTTGTCACTGTCCCTCAGATAGGACAAAAAGTGGAGGTCCTGTGTATGTGAGAGAATTACAACTCATGCATGAAAATATTCTACTTCATTCGCTCATAGCAAAGAGCAGGGTGCAATATTATACAAATAGTGAATGGTCACGAGTGCAATGGTACAAAATTTTGCACAAGGTGAAAGATAGAGGCGCTCTATTCAACGAGGCGAAGCCGAGTTGAATGGTGCGCCTCATCTTTCACCGAGTGCGAAATCTGGTTCCACTGCACGAGTAAAGACCATACACTATTTGTTTTATACAACACCTTGAACGTCAACAGATTTGGTACTCACAGATTCTTGAATTTAGCACAGAAATGGCAACCATTTTCCATGAAAGACTAATGAGTAGCCTCACAGTCGCAGTCACCGTGTATGTACATTTCTACATACTGTATGTACATTGTACGTATGCGAAACGAAGTTGTTTACAAAAATGAGTGACAAAAGTATGCGCTTGTAAGCGCGCTTGTAATTGTTGAGTGCGCGCGGCACATGTTTGTTTGTTGTGACATCAGAGCGCGTGCAATGGAACATTTTGGTCAAACAAAATTGCACTGCTGAGACAGCCAGAGCGTGCAATGGAACCTTTCACTAAATGTCACATGATGGGCAATCGACCAATCGGATAGCTATATTCTAAATAGGTGTTGTATAAAATGGGCTATCCAGTCATCTCAGATGGAAAATGAAACAAACACAGGGCAAGAAGGCCTGTGGTAAAGATGCTTCAAGGTACATGTACTGTAAAACCAGAAATGTTCATATGTAATGGTCAAAGGTCAGTCATAGCATTAAAAAAAAAAAATTCAACATTGAAAAAATGTGATTATTAGGGCTGCGTTTATCTACTGTAACTTGAGAGAGAGAATCACGTTTCCAAACGCGTTTGCAACGGTGTTTGTGAACGTGGTTTGAAACGCGATTCTCGAGGGGCCGCGTTTATCTAACCATCATACAATCACGATTCCAGTGGTGTCACTGCGCAGCTGCTTTGCGCCGTCTGACCCGGGAAGTAAAGGTCAACTTCATACCACCAAACCTGCCTCATCAGTCACATACGAATAATGGGCAGAGAGCACAACCGGAAACAGCTGGGATTTGACCTTGAGATATAAACGCGTTTCAAAACGGCATTGCGTTTATCTACTCATAGAACAGCGATCGTGGTCTCAAACGCGTTTCAAAACGCCCTTTGAGAGGCATTTCAAAATGGCGTTCCTCAACGTGTTTGAAACCACGGTTGCGTTTATCTAACCCCTGAAAATGCCTCAAACGCGTTTAGGATCGTGATTCTGCCTCAGAAAACTTTTAGATAAACCCAGCCTAAAACACATTACAATTTGGTGATGCATTCATATGATGTCACATTAGAAATAAGCACACATACTTACTTTTAGCAGATTTGTCATTCTCTGAGATGCATTGTTCTCCTGTTCCCTCTCACTGTCTACAACCTTGGCAGCACTGTCCATCTGGATTCCATCCACGACCTTTGACCCCTCCTCCTCCTCCTCCTCATCATCATCATCCCATTCTTGCACATCCACTATGCCTTCGTCCACATTGTCCAAGCCACCGTTCCTCCCCTCCACGTTATTGTTGCCATTCCTATTCTCATCCTCCGCATCCTCCTCCTCCTCCTCAGCGGTCATGAAGTCAATTAATTCCTCAAGTGGATGCGAGAGCTCCCGCTCCTCCTCCTCCGACAAGCCGTAGTCCAAGGCAAGATATATAATCCTTCCAATGGCATTAACCAGCTGTGTGTGCATAACAGCAAGAAACAGATTCCGTGATAAAAAAAACACAAGACACAAAGTGAAGCAATGTGGTTCATGGACTAAAATGCAAGCTTGCCTGCTCACACTGCACACACAAGTTATTCCCTTTGGATATTTGTACCTTTAGAATAAGAACAACCTAAGATTTTATTGTTGTTGTCAGTTGCTGTCACTGTTGAAGAATTACTGGTATTACATTTTTATGTTCTTGGCTGTATGTTGATTACATCAAGGAACAAGATGGTTAAAGTTTTCCATGATATCATGAAATAATGAGAAATTGCAAACACATTTAATATCATGCATAAGACATGAGGGGGATGATGCCATCACCATCACCTCTTGTAGTGGCTTGCATGCCATTCAGATCACGTTTAGGTTGATAATCGAGCAACTATAATACCCTCCCCCTTTTTTAAAGTACTTGCTGTTGGTCAATTGCACTCGAAAATCATTTGTTGCTGCTTATCCTCTTTAACTTACAATTTTTTTTTTTTTAAGGCATTTAGTGGAAATCTATGAACAGGTCAGTGAAAGAGCTGTTTGGTAATTGTATCACCATCATGTCTTACTTCCATATGAGTTTTTACTGATCATGTAATATTTCATGAAAACACAAACAAGTATTCTACAAATTATCATTGCTTCATGATTTTACAGCTGTATGTCTCCTTCTACTGGCACTCTTACTATTCAGTAAGAACATTACAATTTGTATGTTTTATTCTATTAAAGCCAACTCAACTTGAAGGATAGTTCCTCTTTTTTAAAAGACATCTGCAAATATATCTTCTACTGGTATCTACACTACGGAAACTCACCACATGTTCTGTTCCCCTTGCATTATCTGTAGATGGAATAAACAGATGAAAATGAAAATTTGTACATTACAGAGGAAGTAGGTGATGACAATATCACATTCATGATTCTAACCTAACACGTAACAGGATATTTTCTATATTAACTGCAAGTATATCTTGAGCAGCATTACATGTACAACATGTACGTATACACAAGCCTAAATGCTGTTTGGAAGCACATTACAGTGTACATGCCACGTGCACATTGCATCCTGTTAAAACAGCATCAATAGAGCATTTGACCTTATTACCAGCACTTTACACAGTCCATCTTTGCTCTAGGTCTAATCATGTGTAGAAAAAGAGACACCATGTGGTATGGTCATTGCCACTGAATAGAACTTAACTGAGCACTGCTTAATCCATTCAATGGAAG
Organism: Diadema antillarum; assembly: GCF_040938485.1. Classification (NCBI taxonomy): domain Eukaryota; kingdom Metazoa; phylum Echinodermata; class Echinoidea; order Diadematoida; family Diadematidae; genus Diadema; species Diadema antillarum. The sequence continues at coordinate 474,302 of NW_027271750.1, forward strand.
GTGTTCATCTCATCCGAGTCACATCAAACTGTATGCCAGAAAAAGAAAGTCCTTGTTTGGATTCAAACCACTTCCGTTGGAATAGGATGCATTGAATGCTCAATTATGAGTATTTTACCATCAAACCCTTTTCAGGATGTAGGAGATTCTGGTTTTCTATTAAATTGTATCTAAATTATCCTATTTTTTTAAAATTCATTGATGAGATTCTGGTTTTCTATCAAATTGTATCTAAATTATCCTATTTTTTAAAAATCATTTCAGAACAATGTATTTACCAGGTCAGTTATTCCCCGGATCTGAAAATGATTTTTGAAGAGGATTACATTCATGATCATCTTCCAATTTATTTTCAAAACACTGTAAATGAATTGCCTGAAATACATAATTTGTTCAAATGTCTTTTTATGTACATCAAATTGAAAGTCTTCAAACAGTACTGACAATTTACAGATTGAGCAAAGCATGGATGACTTTGTTGGCATCAAATACAGTTCAATGCAAATTAACCTGCTAACGTCAGAATGAGACTATTTAATGGATGCAATCAATTTATTCTCCTGGTACTATCAAGCTACCAACTACTTGTGTTAACCTAGCACTGACTTCCCCAACCACCACACGGCCTAAATTGTCATGTGGGTGTGTGCGGGTATCAAGTGTCACATGACAAAGCAGTAACTGTTCATTAGTAACAACTTTTTGCAGGGACTATAATTGAAGTTACAATTACCTCCACACAAACTGCAAGTAGAAACTTTACAAGCTTGGGGATTTTAAGGAGGGGAGGAGGGTCTATTCCAACATTCTAAAAGAGGGTGACACTTTTAATGCCGACTGAATTCAAAATGGGACATGGTATCCTTTGGGCAAACATTATAATAAGAAACACTAAATACTGAATATCAAAGATTCAACATAAGAATGTCCAATTCCTCAACCCTAACACCAAGCCTATTTTAATCTACATCTGTAGGATTCAAGAATCAGTGATACCTGGTTAACATGTTCCTTAACTCCACTTCTTCTATTTTTTCAACCTAAAGCAATAATTATAGAACTCTAAAACATGGCTGGAAACAAATTTTCAGCCTTGTAATATATCCTTTTATTATCTTGATTATTATTATCTTTATTATTTTTTTTTTGGGGGGGGGGATGCAATATGAACTTTTAACCAAAGTTACATCAAGAACGAAGAATGTATTCTCACTTTCCTCAGATACTGATAGTACCTAGTGTACAGTGTAGTACCAGTGTTCTACACATTATTTAAAAAAAAAAAATACACAGCGGATGGTACAACTGTATGTGATCGTCTATGCAGAAAATGACCAAAGTGACTGCCCAAATATATGGCATGTTCATCACGAACAAAGTTCTACAAAATTTTAAAGTTGTGTGAATTTCCTTCAATCTGTTGCTTTCTCATGTCATATCCAGCCTGTCATATTGTACTATCATTGGCCATGCAACTATTGCTAGATCTGTTGACAGTGCATAAAAAGAGGTTTCAGTCATTCTAAAAAGACTGCTGAGCTTAAAGTAGCAAAAAACTTGTTTTAATGTGTAGATCCTGATCCTGAAAATGGAGAACATACATGTAGCTGTGAGTGTGAATTGAAAAAGATATTTTGGATATTTGGAAGACAGTGCAAGTTTGGCATTATTGAAATGATGTAATTGGCTATACAAGAAATAACTGCATCTGTGAAAGACCACTAATTTAAGATCACAATCAGCATACAATGTAGGAATATACTAGGAATGTAGGATGCAAGGTTGTTGTTTTTTAAGCCTCTGCTTGAATACAAACAAACTGGAGTAGATTTAACATCGATTAGCAAATTTAATATTTCAAAGCTTAGGACCAGAATAGCTAAGTGATTTGTGCAAAAGTGGTGCATGCATGTACTATGACTATGAGTTATACTTCCATGTTTAATGGAACAAGTTTTGCTGACGAGTGGAGTAATGAACACAACATTACTATTTTTCTCATATTAAACAGTTGGAAGTTCATTCATGTAGGTTTGAAATATCACGGATTAAAGGTGGAGAAGATGCAAGTCATATATTTTCGACAATTTGTTCTCAAAAAATACATTTGAAATGTGCAAACAGGAGTCCAGATTGACAACAGTTTGAAGAATCCTCTCGTATTTTGTATTTTTACAATCCTATCAAAATCTTGGAGCTGACCCTCAAAGTCCATAGTTTAACTAGAGATTGTAATTTGTCATTACTGACAAATTAAGGTGATCCGATTTTTTTTTAATCAATGATTCGAGGTCTGATCGCAATAGGCATGACCATACAGGTTTCATCTGTGTTTAGAGACATTGGCCGTGTGATGTTTGGATTCTCATTTAAAAAAGGGAGTCATATCTGTCATCTTTGGTACCAAATTCTGTATACACTAGATAACGAAGATTCAGCAACAAATACATAATTTAGGCATGACCATACAGGTTTCATGTGTGTTTAGGGACATTCGCCGTGTGATATTTGGAATCTCATTCACAAAAGCGAGTCAGACCTGCCATCTTTGGTACCAAATTCCGTATACACTGTAACGAAGATACAGAATGAAGTATATTTGACCATGGACCCCACTTTGCACAGCCAGGATGGCATCTAAGCAAAAAGTGGTTATTTCGTAAAATGATTCTTGTAACATGGTCTTTGCGTGTGCAAAATATGGAAGAGATAGGACATGTATTCACTAAGATACAGAATGAAACATTTATGACCTTTGACCCTAATTTACATACCCAAGATGGTGTCTGACTAAGAAGTTGTTATTTTATGAAATAATGTACGTGACATGAACTAAACATGTGCAAACTTTGAGGGTGATAGACGCTGTTTTTCTTGAGTTATTGCAAAGAAAGTTGCAGAAAGAAAGACATATCTCAATACATTGAAGATAAGCTTTAATTTCAACCAAGTTTTTTAACGTGATCCCGACATCGTATGAAAAAACGAAGGGTAAAATACGATAGCCCAAAGTCTCAGCTACAACATATTAAGATCTGGGAGCAATTCACCGAAGCATAAGTGAGCTAGTGCTCGAAAAAGATAGTCATGTCAAATTTCATTTGCAGAAAAACTGCACTCCCATAGAGATAACACGTCATAATGAAGATACAGAAAGAAGAATATATGACCTTTGACCCCACTTTGCACAGACATGATGGCATCTGAGCAAAAAGTCGTTATTTTGTGAAATGATTCTTGTAACATGGTCTTTGCGTGTGCAAAATATGGGAGAGATAGGACATGTATTCACCAAGATACAGGATGGAACATTTATGACCTTTGACCCTAATTTACATACCCAAGATGGTGTCCGATCAAGTAATTTTTATTTTATGAAATAATATACGTGACATGAACAAAACATGTGCAAAATATGGGATTAATAGCCATTGTTATTGTTCATCTATTGCACAGAAAGTAGTAGAAAGAAAGAAAAATAAAGAAAAAATTATGTTATTTTTATAGAAATTTGAAGGAGAAGCATGAAAAAATCAGAAAAAGATAAAGTTAGGAAAGGAGATTCAGACTAACTAAAGAAAAAGAAGAAAAAAAGTGTTTAAAAAAAATTTAAAAAAAAAACTGGCAGGGGTGAGCATCGAACCAGGGACCTTAGGATTACGAGTCGGATGCGCTATGCAATGACCTATTTCATGCTCCATAGGCCCTGTGTATTAAGCAAAATGACGCTGCATCGAAGCCACATGCAATTTTTCAACCAAGTTTTTCGACGTGATGCCGACGTCGTATGAAAAAATGGAGGGCACACTTACGATAGCTCAAAGTCTCAGCTACAACATACTAAAATCTGGCAAAAATTCACCGAAGCATAAGTGAGCTAGTGCTCGAAAAAGATAGTCATGTCAATTTTCACTGCCAGAAAAACTGCTCTCCCATAGAGATAACACGTAAACTGGTCAAATTTTACAAGGATACTTTCAATCCATTTTTACGAGGTGATGACGTTATCCAATCAAAATGTTGTCTTTACATTAATGAAAGAACATTTCATAAGCTACAACATACTGAAATCTGGGTGAAAATTGGCGAAATTTAAGTGAGATACGCTCGAGTGAATTTGAAATTTGATGACGTCATTTTGAAAATTTACTTTGTTTACTTTATTAAGAAATGTGATATCTTTTAATCATTTTTTCAGTATCGCCAACCCATGAAATGACATGTACAACTCATCAGCTTTTAGAATATTACAAGAAAATGGGGGATCACCGTCCATCCTGACGAGTAAAATCCGATTTAAAATTGGCGGTTTTTTGGCATAGTTGCACTGTGTATCCCCATTGACGCACGCGCGGAATTTTGAATTTGACGGGTCCGTATGACGTCATATTGAGTCGGATCGACTTGAAACTTGATAGAAATATTCCTTGACATTTTGGACATGCGATCCGTGTGAAAAAACTGAAAATTTCTATTGCATATGAGCTGTGCGTGCGTATATGCGCGCGCGCGTACGCGTCCGTCCGATTTTTTCAATTTTTCAAAAAATGCTCCAAATGGTCTGAAACGTGTGCAAAAAAAATTTGAGCTCGATTTGAGCATACAAATATTTCAACGCGCGCGTACGCGCACGTATCAAGAGAAAATGTGAATTTTGAGAATATGAGTAAAATGTGCATAACTTGAAATATATGTGACGTAAATTTCATTGAAAAACTTCATTCCATTAATGAGATATGATTGAGAATGTGTTTTCATATAATGACGTCATAGTGACGTCACGGTCGACTGATCACTTTGATTTTAGTTCGATTGCCGTCTTTGGGACACGATACATACATGGTATAAGTTTGAACTTGATAGACCTAGCACTTTCTGAGCTAACCTCTGCACAACTTTTGGGGAGAAATAAAGAAAGAAGAAGAAGAAGAAGAAGAAAGAATCCGTACAGATACAATAGGTGATCCGAGAGGATACTCGGATCACCTAATAATCAATGTATTTACATGATGTATAGCGTTTAAATAAAACATTAGTTTGGATGGGATGAAAAACCTAGGCCCCTAAGTCTATAAATAATTCCAGCATTCCTTGATAATAACTTTCTATTTAGGTGATCCGAGTATCCTTCGGATCACCTTCTGTATCTGTACGGATTCTTTCTTCTTCTTTGTTTCTTTATTTCTCCGCAAAAGTTGTGCAGAGGTTAGCTCAGAAAGTCCGCTGCCTATCAATTTCAAAATTATACCATGTATGCATCATGTCCCAAAGACGAAAAATCTAATGTATCATTGTGATCAGTCGACCGTGACGTCACTATGACGTCATTATATGAAAACACATTCTCAATCATATCTCATTAGTAAATGGAATGAAATTTTTCAATGAAATTTACGTCACATATATTTCAAATTATGCGCATTCTACTCATGTTCTCAAAATTCATATTTTCTCTTAAAACGTGCGCGTACGCGCGCGTTGAAATATTTGTATGCTCCAATCGAGCTCAAAATTTTTTTGCACACGTTTCAGACCATTTAGAGCATTTTTTGAAAAATTGAAAAAATCGGACGGACGCGTACGCGCGCGCGCATATACGCACGCACAGCTCATGTGCAATTGAAATTTCCAGTTTTTTCACTTTGATCGGATGTCTGAAATGTTAAGGAATATTTATACCAAGTTTCAAATCAATGCGACCCAATATGACGTCATACGGGCCCGTCAAAGTTGAAATTCTGCGCGCGCGTCAATGGCGATATACAGTGCAACTATGCCAAAAAACTGCTAATTTTAAATTCGATTTTACTCGTCAGGATGGACGGTGACCCCCCATTTTCTTTACATATTTTAAAACCTGATGAGTTGTACATGTCATTTCATGGGGTGGCAATGCTGACAAAATGATTAAAAGATAGCAAATTTCTTAATAAAGTAAAAAAAGTAAATTTTCAAAATGACGTCATCAAATTTCAAGTTTATTTGAGCGTATCTCACTAGTCCTTTGTCAATTTTCACCCAGATTTCAGTATGTTGTAGCTTATTTAATGTTCTTTCAAACATAAAATTACAACATTTTGATTGAATAACGGTATCACCTCGTAAAAATGGATTGAAAGTAACCTTGTTAAATTTGACCAGTTTACGTGTTATCTCTATGGGAGTGCAGTTTTTCTGGAAATGAAAATTGACATGACTATCTTTATCGAGCACTAGCTCACTTACCCTTCGGTAAATTTCTCCCAGATTTCGATATGTTGTAGCTGAGACTTTACGCTACCGTAAGTGTGCCCTTCGTTTTTTCATACGATGTCGGGATCACGTCAAAAATTTTGGTTGAAATTCAGGCTTATCTTCGATGTATTGAGATATTTCTTTCTTTCTGCAACTTTCTTTGCAATAACTCAAGAAAAACACGCCCTATCACTTCTATATTTTGCACATGTTTAGTTCATGTCACGTACATTATTTCATAAAATAACAACTACTTGATCGGACACCATCTTGGGTATGTAAATTAGGGTCAAAGGTCATAAGTGTTTCATCCTATATCTTAGTGAATACATGTCTTATCTTTCCCATATTTTGCAAACGCAAAGACCATGTTACAAGGATCATTTCACAAAATAACCACTTTTTACTCAGATGCCATCTTGTCTGTGCAAATTGAGGTCAAAGGTCATATGTACTTCTTTTTGTTTCTTCGTTATGACGTGTTATCTCTATGGGAGGGAATTTTTTTAAATGTGAAAATTGACATGATTGTCTTTATCGAGCACTAGCTCACATACCCTTCGGTAAATTTCTCCCAGATTTTAATATGTTGTAGCTGAGACTTTGCGCTATTTCATTTTGTTATTTCATAGGATGTCGGGATCACGATAAAAAACTTGGTTGAAATTAAAGCTTATCTTCTATGTATTGAGATATTTCTTTCTTTCTGCAACTTTCTTTGCAATAACTCAAGAAAAACACGCCCTATCACCCCCATATTCTGCACATGTTTAGTTCATGTCACGTACATTATTTCATAAAATAACAACTACTTGATCGGACAACATCTTGGGTATGTAAATTAGGGTCAAAGGTCATAAATGTTTCATCTTGTATCTTGGCGAATACCTGTCCTATCTTTCCCATATTTTGCACACGTATAGACGATGTCGCAAGAATCATTTCACAAAATAACCACTTTTTCCTCAGATGCCATCTTGGGAGTGTAAAGGTGGGTCAAAGGTCGTATGTATTTGTTGTTGTATCTTCGTTATCTAGTGTATACGGAATTTGGTACCAAAGATGGCAGATATGACTCCCTTTTCTAAACGAGAATTCAAACATCACACGGCCAACGTTTTTAACAACAGACGAAACCTGTATGGTCATGCCTATTGCGATCAGGTCTCGAATCATTGATGAAAAAAAAATCGGATCACCTTAATTTGTCAGTAATGACAAATTACAATCTCTAGTTGTAATCAGTGTTTGTTTTTATGTGTGTGGGTGTGTGTATGAAATACTTAAAGTAGACGTCTTTTAGATACCAATGTGTAGTCAGACATTATTCAACTCTTGCTACGTCATCATTGGGCTTGAGGGAAAAAAGTATAACAGCAGACACATATCAATGAATAAATGCATTTATCATCATCACTGATTAGCCTGATCATAGCTCCTGTCATTGATTCGTCCAACCCGGCACAGCCAGAGAGGGCGAGGGCCGATCGAGAAGAGCTAGGCGTCGGCGAGGGTGACCAGTAATTGGGCCGCCGCTCGCTCCATCCCCACGTCCAAGCTACCACATACCTGTGCTATCCGGAACGGCGCCGGCTAGGCATACGTTGCCATCTCGACTGAGCAAAACGCCTCTGGCTCCTTCTAATAATCGAATGTCATTTCTCCCGCTGTTCTCAATGACATACTTCCCACACTGGTAGCAAAGAGCCCAAGCTTGTTCCTCGTTAAGTGGAGCACCAAAAGCTTCCAAGATTTCTTGCAGAGAAATTATTTCCTGTCCTTCAACCTGGACACCTGAATTTGGAGCTCCTCCACTCATAGCGAGAGTAGTTTTATCACCTATCGGTGGAATATCGACTCGTACGTCGAGCGAGGATAGGAGGAAAGGCGAAGCGGTGCTGGGAGAGCACAGCGTAGAACCGTTTTCTATGTAGCAGCCGTTTTTCGCGACCGACTTCAAACTGTTGTCATTTGCATCTCGTACGAAGTGTAAGTACTAGTACATAGCAGAAGCATAATGTATCCGAAACACGCCACTGTTGATGTCACCAAGAAAAAGCTCCTTTGTGCTACTGTGGTCCGGTAGTATCATCTCATCTCATCCGAGATCAGCTATGAATCTCCTTCATTCAAATGCCGGTAATCTCAACATGCGCACCATACGCCCATACCACGCATCACTACGTACCCAACAGCTAACCATGCCAAATACACTGGAGAACTGTGTGCTCTGTGGACTGCATGCGCCCGATCGACACACTGCGAGTGGGGCCGGAGCGAGCGAATGCTGCTTGTTATCATGTGTGTTCATAACACACATACACACACACACACGCACACATGCACAAAACTACCGTATACACACACACACACACACATGCACAAAACTACGTGCATAGTACCACAAGCACACACACACACACACACACACACACACACACACACACACACACACACAATACAAAACTACAGTTTATGAACGATCACCTGTCACCCACTCATGCACCAAAAAATAATGTTTTTGTTCCACTTTTTTTTTCTTGGTTGTAAAGCGGCGCCGTTAATAAATCACATTATTTCTGTCTTATGTGGATGCACGGGTATTTTGTGAGGTTTTCTTTCATCAAGCATTGCTCATATTTTTCATGCTAAAAATACATCTCCTGAACTACTTAGAAACAAAATGCAGTAGCAAGCAAACCGATTTTTCCTTGAGTTCAGTACGGGTAATAGAGAAATGACCAACGAAGATAACCCATCAAAGTTGTTGTAGTTCAGATTTACAAAGAAGCCGCATGTCATTGCCCGCATTATTATTATGACCAGTCTCAACCATTCTTTCTGTTACTTAGCTATTTGTAACCAAATCAAAAGCGTTTTATAGTAAAGATATAAACTATAGCCTATGAATATGTATAAAAACACGAATATCCTAACCAGAAAGGAACTAATATAAGAGAATAAACCAGGAAAATCAACTATGGAAGCAGGTTAGATGAGGAAAGGAATAAATACAAGAAACCTGATACTATTAAAGAACATGAACGGGAATGGAATAAGGAGACGTCATGATCAGCGGACTGAAAACTGGAAAGTGAATGGTGACGACGAGGATATTAGAGAAAAGGGGAGAGATGGGCGGGGGAGATGAAGAGGTCGGGAGTACTCTGACTACAACTAGCATATTTCGACAATTAAAGAGGAAATCCAGGCGATTTTTATGATTTCAGATCATGTAGAAGGCCCTACAAGGCTCTATGTTTGGTTTTGTAAAATTATTAATTAACAATTGATAATAATAATTAGCATTTTTACCGCGCTTAATACATAGTTTCTAAGTGCCTTACACATATCATAATTATATCAAAACATAATCTTACATATTCAACATAACAACAAACTCTATAATAATTTACATTACTTAATATACTCTGGCAATAATCATCAAATACTGAAATTAGCATACTTAATACACACAAAAAAGAAAAAAGTAACAGAAAAAAACATCAGATCATAGTAATTTCAACTTATATTGACTTCATTAAATGTGTCTTCAGGAGGGTCTTAAATTGTGGTCATTGAGGAGAGAAAATAAAATCACTACATTCTGAAAACAGAAAATAGATTGAATAAGGATGTTGACGACATAAAAGGAGCTCCGAGGCTCACATAGGCCTATTACAAAAATGTAGCTATGTAATTCGATTGCAATACCTCACCTGTGTAGAATTTATGCATGCTTTCTTCTTTTGTTCTGCTTCCTTGAGTCCGCACTCATACTCGTGCATTCTTATGGTGAAGCTGCTATGTCATCATCCTTGTTCATTGTGATTTGTTACAAATATTGAAAACATTCGTTTTCCTCATCCCAATCACTATAAATTCTGAAACTCTGTGCCCATCTTGATTAACCAATTTATAATCGTTTAATTATGTAATGTAAAAGTTTGAAAGGGACTGTCACAGTATTGGTTGAGGTGAGGATTTTGGTTTAAAACATTTTTGTTGAGATATTAAAAAGAAACGTCTTATAAGATATGAAAGAACATAAATTTCAAAAAGGATTCGACGTTCATTTGATGAAAATTGGTCTTGAAATGGCCGAGATATCAAAAAAAGCGATCATAATAAGATTGACAGGCCACAACTTTTATTAGATTCTCTTTGTTTTACCTTGTTTTTGATATTTCAGTCAATTCAAAACCAATTTTCATCAAATAATCTTTTGACTCCCCTTGGAATTGTATGCTATTTGACATTTCATAGAGTGGTTTCTAAATATCTCGCAAAACGTTACCGTACAAGCTGAATCCTCGCCTCATCAACCAGTACTGTAGGTGTTAGATATGCGATACCCTATGTCTTTTAGTCTTCAGGAAGAGCTGTTGAAAAGTGAAGACAATGAAGTACGAAGGGAACGAAAGTGTTTCAAAAAGTAAATCGCCTCTTATTTTCATCTCTTCTAAAGGCATACGCCTCTTGCTATACAATCATGAATCAAGTTATGTGGCCACCATTATGTCGTTGATTTACATCTGCAGAGTCTTTGAGGGGAGCAGCAAAATAAACATATTAGCGAAAGAGGATTGACAAGAAAAAGACAGAATAGTTTAGAACGATAACAGGAATGAGATGGAATCCAGAAGGTGCAAGAGGCTGAATAAAGTTCGGGATGTAGATAATGTTTATTGCAGAGTATACAGGAAATTGGTGTTTCCTTATTGTGTATTCATGAAGGGATGGCGATAATAGGAAGTGAATGGTTGTGCAATGGCATCTGAGAAAGGATCGCCGGTATTGTCGCAAATACAATCTGAAGGGAAACGCGTTCAAGAGATGGCGCCATTGCCAAAACTTGATTGTGGTACCTAGGTAGGTGGATCAGTGCTGAAAATACTCCATAGACATTAACCGGCAAGCTGGCGAAGGGTCTCTGAGTGGAAACGTCAGTTGTGGGTTTTCTAGTGTCTTTTTGATATTCTTATTTTTTCTTTGTTTTAACAATCTATGATAGCCAAAAGTGTGTGTGTGTGTGTTTGTGTGTGTTGATGAGGTGATAATGATAACATACTGTACTGATAATGATGATAGTAATAATAATAATAATAATAATAATAATAATAATAATAATAATAATAATAATAATAATAATAATAATAATAATAATAATAATAATAATAATAATAATTATTATTATTATTATTATTATTACTTTTATTATTCATTATTATTATTATTATTATTATTACTATTATTATTATTACTATTATTTATTATCATTATTGCAAAATCTTGACCGTATGTCACCACTTGAGTCATCATAATTCATGTTCTGTGGCCATTTTAGTACTGCAGACATTTTCACAAAGCTCAAACTTACATCTTAATAGCAAACACCAAAAGTTATTAAAAAATCATAAAAAGTTGACATGAAGCAAAATTTATTGCTTACGCTGCTGCTTATTGGCTTTCTCTTTTTATGTGGGAGGGGGAGCAAAATGTAGTAAATTTGAATAAAGATATGGACTTGATTACATGGCAAAGAAGAAAGAAGGAAACAGAAAAGTATTATCCTGTCATTTGAGTTGCTTTCACTTCTCTTCTAAATAACTTTTGAAAGGTAATTACAAAAAGTTTTTTTTTTGTTTTTTTTTAAAGATGTCCTAACTCAGGCACACACACACATCCACACATAACAAAACAAACAAAACACAAAAAGTCTTTTTTTTTTTCAAAGATGTCCTAACTCAGGCACACACACACACACACACACACATCCACACATAACAAAACAAACAAACAAAAAAGAAAGTTATACAAAATGAATCATGCACAGGGAAGGAAGTATTGTGGCAGAAGTTGCTTGAAATTTACTAACGAAAGATGTAAAAGAACTGTTTTTGTATGGTAATCAATCACATGCATTTTCAAAACAAAATATACTCTTCTACACAAATGTTATTGTCACTGCAGTTTATTATCATGTTACATAAACATTAGACTATGAATATACATTTTATACAAAATCCACTTTCTCAAAGTATGAATATACAATCTGCATCAAGGTATCAGTATAGCTGGACAGCATATTGCACTGTTGATAGTAATGCTAAAGGCAGGTACATGTACAGTGGACTCCTGTTATAACAAAGTCCTCAGGACTGGCAGTTTTCTTTCGTTATATCGAAATGTGCTATAACTGAACAAATAAACAATAAGAATACAGTGTACATAGACCGGATAATGTTGTGGCCTGAATTTTGACTTCGTTGAAACCAGAATTTCGTTGTAACTGTGTTGGTTATAACGGGAGTGCACTGTATATAGAGGACGGAATACTAGTACTTCCAAGTACATATACGTGCAAGCACAGTTCATTCCCTCTGCTAATGGGTGATAATGTACGATTCAACAGATTCTAGGTCACAACAGAAAAGCTAGTACTGCTCACACTGGCCTCAACCCTTTCTGTGCAAGAGACTTTGAACAGTGTGTACAATGTTATGGGGTTTTCTGTGCAAGTCGGCTCTCAAAGCTATGGGAATTTCTGTACCAATCAGCACTCAAAACACACAAAGGAATTTAAATCCAATGAGGCACAGGATACACAGTGAGTTATGGAGAATTCAAACCGACAGAACCCAGTGAAAAACTGCATAGAAATGAAAAACTGCATCACTGAAATGGTATTACATGGTTGCAAAGTTTGTTTCCTTACACAGCAAGCAAACTCATGACTTAGAAATGATGTAGGCTACACATACAATGTCAGCAAAGGTTATGTTATCTTGAAGATCAATTTTTTAACAATTCATCAAGGAATGTGTGCTCATACACTTCTAGATATGAAGCCAGATGTGCTAAACACTAGGAAAGACAATTCTTTTTTTTTTTCCATGGAAGGCATGAAGACAAAGAGTGAAGAATTTACCATGTCAGGTGACTTGTCACTTAAGGGATAGTACAGTATTGGTTGAAGTAAAACTTTAGCTTTTAACTTTTTGTGAAACACTTAGAAACCACTTCATAAAATTTTAAAAAACATAAAATTCTAAGAGGAATTCAAAATTTATTTGGCTGAAAATCAGTTCTGAAACGGCTGGGATATCCAAATCCAAAGTAAAGCAAAACAATCTTAATAAAAGGTGTTTCCCCACCTCTTATTAGGACCACTTTATTTGGGACATCTCAGCCATTTCAACCTATTTTCATCAAATAAACTCTGAATTCCTTTTAGAATTATATGCTCTTTCATATTTTAGAAGAGGTTTCTCATTATCTCAAAGTATCACCATCAAAAAAAGTTGGAAACATCAGACTGCATCTCAGCCAAAACTGTGCCATCCATTTAAACAGTGTGGGTGAAAGGGGAAAATACATGGAAATTGTCCTTAAACATAAAAGATAAGGTCACTTGCCACAGCACATTTGCCCATACAGGGTTCTTTTGACAAAGCTTCAAGAAAGGATTGTTTCATGACTAAGAAGCTTGCGTGTAGGTGATTTCTAACACTTGCAGTAACAGAGTGCTTCTGCTATTCAATGACACCCTGAAAATATAATAAAGCACTCCCATCATACTAAAAGGGCAACACAGTTCATGCATCATTTTTAACTATCGGGAAATTTCTCAACAGAAGCATCGCGGCTGAAGTATGGCGGGGAAAATCAATCTGGCATCTCCTCGTCATCCACAAAACTTGGGAGAGGTCGGCTGGACTGGAGGCGGCAGAACACACACATGTGGCTCTCCCTCACGTTCTCGAGCTGGGCGATGGAGAACGGCTTGCCGCACTCGTCACACTACAAAACAGTAAATAGATATTGCGACAAGAAAAGGACAAACAGCATTATACATTGCATCTGAAATACCCTCATTATATCTTCTGAAGAAGACTGTTGATTGATCCTGACATCAGTGTATCATCACATAGTTCTGATGAACTAAAGTCAATTTTAGTAGGAACTTGTGTCCTTAAAAAAAACCCAAATCTTCAACATAACTTGTTTGCATTCCCCTCTTGCAAGTTAATTCATGCTCAATTCAATAAATATTTTGACCATAAAATCCTGATATTTGCAAGATGTCTTATCAAAAAAAAAAAAAAAAATCGTGCATACAAAATTTCTGCTTTGTATTGAGTGTCAATCTTTCAACTTGTTGAATTTATGAAATGAGTCAAATGAAAAGAGCAGGTACAGTGGAACCTGCTTACTAAGAGGTCAGATAAAACATAACCCACCTACAACAAAGTGATTCTGCAGGTTCCCAACTCTTTTGATTTATTTGTTTTTGTACCCTGATCAACTGAGAAACCTGATAAAACAAGGTAATTGTCATGGCATTGAAGTCCTTGATATAACCAGGTTCCCGTGTATCAGGGAACATAGCACTGAACAACAACGGTATCACACCTTACTTGTCTTGTGATTGTGATCGGATACATGTTTACAATCTGACTTATAAATCACGATTTCAACTCGCTGGGGAGCAAGCCTTGCCTGAAACAACAAACACTGACTGTGTGTAAAAGTGAAGCTTGGGTCAAAACAAGGGTCTGGAAAATTCTTGGCCTATATACCTTAATGATTTTAAGCCCCATGTTCATCTTGTTCTCCATGACGACCGGGATACGGTCACTATCACCGATATGCCACAGTCGCACAGTGCGGTCCCGAGAGCTGGAGAGGATCCAGTTGTTATCACTTGAAACGTCAAGTCCAGTCACCCAGTCTTGGTGGCCCTGGAGTAGGAAACAGCACAATGGTAAAGGAAGCATCTCTCTTCCTGGTAAAAGTTGAAACATAGTTCTCAGAAGGGACAAAATTCACCTTCCACGATTTTGGAATTTGCTATACTCTACCAAAACGCTGTCTGGCTGATATGATTTGACGAGATAACGACTTGTTTGGGAGCAAATTGAGATCAAAACTGTGAAATGATAAAAGTCGGTGTACGTGACTTTTATTTCGGAAGCGTCGTCCATGTTCAGCAGTGGGAGGTAGAACATAATAATGATAATAATAATGAGACTCTTATAAAGCGCACATTTCTACCTAAAAAAGATACTCAAGGCGCTATAGAACAGAGTACATATTGTGTCACGTTACAACAGTATCACAGAAAATAATAAGACAATAAACCAACAAACAATAGGCCTATATACGTACACATACTATACATACAGTACATACATACATTACTAGTATATGATGATCAAAACATATCGTAGTAATACTATTGAATTTCAAGCAGCTAACAAGCTGCGCATGAGATTTATTCTTGCACGATGGATATTGCTATGGCTCAATATACTGTAATCGATGTAATGCAACCACGACTGGGAATGCTCTGAGACTGCAACACTTCCAGCGTATACACTTTAAACATACCTTTTTGAGTAATATTTCATATTTTTGATCTTACCCAACTGAAACGGTGTCATCACAACATGATTTCACACATTTCTCATGCATATGTTTTCATTTTGGGGCAAATGTCAACAGTACTGGATTCATAAGAAAACTATATCTTACCTTTTCAAGAATCCAATTGTCTGTATAACTTTTGCAATGATATCTGCATGAAAAGGATACCCCTGGTTGTAAACTCACTCCCTTATCATGTCGGTTGAACCACAATCAATAAGCATTTTACAGCTGTTCTAACTTTTCACATTTTCCATCCATGTCGCTTGGTTTACACTTACTGCAATGCCAAATGCAATGTAGAAAGTCTTGTGCACAAAGATTTAATCTCTCTCAGCAGATAGATCTTTACAAAATCTAAGCTCAGCTACCATGATCTCTTATGGACCCATCTACTATTACATTTGAATTTCAAATTTTTCAGTCTTCGCCTCTCATATCAGAGTGTATAAAAGAAGACGTTCAAGATAACATGGGACTTACCTTGAGTGTAAGTTTGGGGCCACAGTTGTTTGCATCCCAAACGACCACAGTATGGTCATAGGATCCAGAGAAAAGCAGATTACCTGTGGAGTGAGTTCAGGAAAATAATTCTAAGCTGTCAAGCACAACAATAAAAAAAAAAAATGGCCAACAAAAATTAACAGAAACAGAGGCAATGAAAAAGGAGAATCCATTAGAAGTAAATTATGACCTTCAGGTAGAGAGAATATGTAATTGTTGTTATATTGAATCTAAATGACAAATTGAGATAATATCTATGCATGCATCACTTTAATTGCATGCAAATCTCTCTTGTCTAAATAAAAGTAAAGTTGTCCTTAAAAAATGAAGAGAATTCATTACCCTCTTTCTTATGAATAATTTACAAATATGATTTGTATTGTACATACAATATGAAAAAAAAAATCATTAAAAGATTGTGCTGTTTTTGAACAAAAACCCACTATACTTTCACAGTGGGTGGCAAGCCTGGTGCAATTGTACACAAATGTATGTTTTCCATCTCATTGAAGAAATGGTGAAAACAGGATTGAATACCTCACCAAATTGTCTTTTTCACCAAACAAACAAACACACACACACAAAACCAAGGCAAATAGTACATGTACCTTCAGGACTGAAGCAACATGTACTGACTGACCCCTCGTGACCTTTGTTGAAGGTCCTTGGGCCGCCAGAGCGGTACATCCCTGTGGAAACATCCCAAACTTGGAGGACTTTATCCCAGGAGCCAGTACAGAGCTGGCGCTCATCACGGCTGAACGAACAACATGACACTACGTTGATGTGACCCCTTACAAGAAAAACAGACAAACAAATCAAATTAATTCACAAAAAAAAAAGTAAAATTGCTAATCAAATTGAGAAAGTTTCAGATATTAACGGTGAAGACATCACAACAGACTATCCATAACATATCAATCTGGTTCAGTTAGCTTTGATATCAGTTCATGCATTCACAGCAATTGTTGAAAACATTACGGTAGTCAAGGTATTGCTTGCAGGACATAGGCAATAACAAAATACCCCAATTCAAATAAGTATATGTTTTTTTTAACGGCACATCTTGCAACTGCATCTTTTCTTGGAGCTTAATCATTGCAGTTTTAGCGTTGTGGAATAATTTGGGTTTATAGTTATAACCCAGAGAGTACAAAAAAGGAAGCAATTTTCAGCTATTTACTGAGAAACAAGAGTGAGTCTCATGATCAACCTCCTTCATGTTCTTTGTCTTTGAAGCACCATTTACCACAAGTACAAATAATGAAAACTTTTAGATTAGATACGACCTGCATTTCACCTTGTGTGCATTCAAAAGCAATGTCTCTATTTCTCAGCTGGCTTTATATCAAGATTTTTAAGGAAACCCTGTTATAACTGGCTCGCTTACAATGAGGTATCACTTTGAAGAAAGTGAATTCGGTGGTCCCAATTTTCTGTATTAGCTGGTCCCTATTTTAGTGTGCTTACAATGAGGTACCGCTTTAACAAGATGAACTCAGCGGTCCTGGCGACCTCATTATAATGGGGTTTCCCATTACTATATTTTGATGTGTGTGAAATGTTGCTTCACATTTGTTTACACACACCCGAGTTGCAAAGTCACTGTCTGGCTGCTTCTGTCCCAGAGTTTTGTAGTTTTGTCCATGGACGTTGTGCAGAGACGATGATCATTTGGAGAGAATCGGCAGCATGTGATGGTTGTCTTGTGGAGATCTGGATGTGAATTCAGATTACCAAAATACACACATTCTGACAATTGAAAAGGTTTAAATCTATCAATGACTTGTCAGATACAAACTTGAGAAATCATGCAGTTATCTTTCTCTGGGGAAATATTTTCATGATGAACATGGATGTAAATTGGGAAACATATAATTTGAATGTCATCTTTGTGATTACAATACATAGACTATAAACTGATGAAGAGAATGGCTTTGATGTTAGTTATGAAGTCCAACATTGGGCGCAAATATCTGATATGACATCTATTACTGCACTTGATTGAAACTCTGTCATGTATAACCTAAACTAGAAATGTCAATATGGCGACTGGTATGCCTCCGCCATAATGCATGATTCTCCTAATAGGTCTATAGTACATGTGGACAATGTGTGATTACATTTTCACAAAATTGGCAAAATATTAAAATGACATGTTTGTCACAAATGTATCGAATGTTCACCTTCCTTGACCTATGTTTAATTGGATGAATAGGAGAGCATGTATTTGGGGATTTAAGAACTTTAACTTGACTTTGACCCTTTCATAATTTTATGCACTGAGTAATTTTCAAGGAGAAAAAGTGCAATTTCTGTATTGAACAGTAAATTGTTATCATTTTCATCTGGCCTTTGATTTATAAGAGAATCACTGTCAGGCAGAACATACATGAATATGTACTAAGTTTCAAGATAACTTGAGCCACTTCCGAGATATATGGAGAAAGAAGTAAGTTCTGCACTTTCACTTGATCTTTGACCTTTTGACCTTTGACCTTCTTGGCAAAAAAAAGGCGAAAATAGCGAAATTTTAAGCATTTGACCTTGATCTTTTGACCTTTGACCTTGAGCATGTACACCCAAAAATTGATAGGCACAACTTCACCCCCTAATACACATACATGCCAAGTTTCATTAGGATAGTCCAAAAGGTTTTTTAGTTACGCTGTCCACAAAATTCATTACGGACGGACGGACGGAAGGACAGACGGACAACCCGAAAACACTATGCCTCCGGCACCACTTCATGGCGGAGGCATAAAAAACAACAATACACTTTTATGCTTTCCTACTAAGCCTGGAGAAAACAAAAACAAGAAGCCCAGTGGATCTAGTGCTCACTCGAGTATCACAAACTCACCTTCCACACATATTCTTGCAGACTATGAGCTAAGAAGAATGTAGCAAATTTGGGATAACTCCAGTGGGGCAAGGTGTTCATTTGCACATACGATCACACTGTCAAGTTTGGTGACAGATTTGGCTATCCGTTTTGAGAAGATGACGAAAATGTGAATGTGCATTGCCGTAGGAATGCACTACCGAGCAAGATCGGTAGAAATCTGTTACAAGATTTTCATGAAGAATGTGTGACGGAGGACATATGCCAGAAAACAGACCCCAAATGATGAGTGACTGCATCTGAAAAAAAGACTACATTATGGAGTGGACATAGCTCTTTCTTCTTTTTTTTTTTTTTGTAGCTTGTTGTCTTACCATCAACACTGCTGACTTCACTGCCATCATGAACTGATCGTACTGCCACCACATTGTCTAAGTCGGACGCAGATGCCACATACTTTCCATCATGTGATATCTGGCTGCATGTGACAATGCCTCCGTGGGTTGCAGTCCACTACATGAGAAAAATATGTGCTTGTTTATTGTATAGTTTTATTTCTTTATTTCAATCAGAACCAAAATTGATGTAGATATTCCTCTTTGTTGATATCAGATCATATCATACAACAGACCTTGCATCATAAGGATCATCATCTTTAAACTGATCAACCAAACTCCCTTAATGAAATAAAAGTGCACTCCATCCGTATTTGTCATCTGTTTATTATTGTCACTCACAGCAATAGTCTCATGCAAACAGCTTTTGCAACTAGAAATACTCATTGCCAAGCAATAAAATCACAATTGTATATCTCCTGTCAAGGGTTAAATGTATACCATAATTGACCTGCATATACCAAAGGAAAAACAACAACAACAACAAACCAAACAATGATAGTGTCAACAAGTCGACAACATAGGTATGACCTTTGACCCTATAAAAATGATAGAACAGTGAGGGAAGCATAAAAAAAGCAACAGGAGTCTAGACAAGACCATCATATATCCAAGTACAAAAATTCAATGATATCTGTCACCTGTATAGCACACACATGGCACCTGTCAATAGTGACTTTGGACCCTATACAATGGTGGAAAGTCAGGTGGAAGCAGTGTTACAAGAAACAGTATTTGAGTCAAAATTTCATGATGTTAGTCCACATGACTTTTGAAAAAACAAACAAAAAACAAACAAACATTCAGAAATATGGATGGTGGAGCGCACACAAGAAATATAAACAAATATGACACTGTAAAAGGTGGAACATTGGGGGCAGCATCGCCACAAATTACAAGGGTTCAGATTTGACAATGATATTCTACACCTCATAACAAAAGGGATTACAATTTGACTGCAAACTCTGTAGAAATTTCAGGGCTGCCAACTCTCATGCATTGAGCGTGAGACTCACACATTTTGGTCCTTTCTCACTCTAAAACTTGATGTCATTTGCATGCATTTCTATTGATCTCACTCATTTTGACTCCTAAATTATCAGCATTGGCCTATGGGAGTCTCACTCTCAACTAGTTTCCAGTGTTGGCAGCCCTGAAATTTGTAAACAAAATTGTTGAGAGATGTAGCTAATAGAGCACTCCATAAACTTCACTGTTTGTAGAGAATTAAAGACTCACCAGAACTTTGCCTGTTTCTACGTCCCACACACGGACCTTCTTGTCCCAGCACCCAGACACCAGCTTGGTGCTGTCTGGACTCATGTGACAATCACTGACAATTGACCCATGGTCCTTGAACTCCTGTACCTTCTCTCCCGTATCTCTATTCTGGTGTGATTAGAGATGATGATCATTTAAAAAGGTGAAAATAAACACACACACACACACACACACACACACACACACACACACACTCTCTCTCTCTCTCTCTCTCTCCATCTCTCTCTCTCTTTCTCTGTTTCATTTACACACACACAGAACATAAAAATGTCTTTACAAATTGTCTGCAAATAGTAGATTTATGCTAGAAATGCAGTCATAGTGTCATACTTGCTTGGAAATATGCTGTTCTAGTGGTAAAATTAAGTAATTAAAAAAAAAAAACTGTCCTACAAACATGACACCACTTCTTCTAGCTTAAGTACTGCTAGCCAAAAAATCGAAACTGGCTCTGAAACACTGGCTTGAAATTCACACATAATGCATCCACAATTATTTACCAACAGAATCTATACTACTTGTTAACAATTTTGACACAAGATTCCTAAAAAATGGAAATCTTTACCATACACCAATAATTTGATCAGATGGATATCACACAATGTATATATTTTAACCTTCATCTCTCAAAAAGGAAACTTCACTGAAAAATTGATGTACACAATGCAAAAATGGGAGATCATCTCATCACACTTTACACTTACTATTTTGTGAAAGCTTTTCAAAGTTTTATTTGAAAATGTGTTGACAAGATGTATCTATCTGCTTTCGGCAGAATTCTCTTCATAGTTCATTGAATGATTTGTAAAATGATTTTGCGATATTTTGTCTTTTTGTTAGATTTCTTTATGACAAATATACTACAGTAAGATAGCAAGGTTTTAACCGTGGTTACGTAAACCCTACCAAATAAATATAAAACTCAACTTAACATAAATAAATTTCATTTGCTTTGTTACTACTGCTCTGTGTGTTTATTTCATTCTACTCATTGAGGTTTATACATTGCCGCATTCTACTTGGACTAATGCCGGAGTGAACTTGCATCATGTTTGTGTGTAGCCCAACCAGCAGAAGCCATTGCGACTTCTGTACAGTGACAGGGTTGTGTATAACCCCGTCGCGGGGCGCTGTAACTACGGTACGTATTTGTCCGTATGGGGTCGCTGCTGCGGTTAGGTTGTGTATAGATCTAGAAGAACACCTAGTTAATGACACACTCCACAAAAAGATCTATCCTCATGTTGCAAGATGTAGAATATATTAATTAAACACCTTACCCAGAGGACACACGTCTTGTCATCAGACCCTGTGATGATGTGACTGTCCTTCATGCAGAAGTGAACGCAGTTGACCCCTTCATGATGACCCCGTAGAACTTTATACTTGACCTAGAAAGATAAAGGTGAATGGGCACATATTCTCAACCTGGAACGTGGACCATCTTTTCAAAACTAGGGTCCTTTTCTTATTCTTTTAACGTTACAGTGTTCTTAAATTCTGCTTCTCTTAGATCTTTAGAATTCTACCCAACCCCCCCCCCCCCGATAGAATTGTCTAAACAAAATAGACCATGAGTTTAGAACGTAAAGACACAGCCCTGCCCCCTATCTGTTACACAATGCAACAGGATAAAACATAAACGATCTAGAACTCTAGGAATCTAGAACTAAGAACTCTACACTAGCTCTAGATTCTACATTTGTCATAATATAGCAACCATCGAGGTCTATATTAATGATTTTATAAATTTATGAATTTAGCGTTATATTTTGAATTTAATTCAGTATCGTTAGGTGTTAAGCCTAAGGGTCTAAATCAGACTTGTTGTAGAATCAGCTGGCCGGGCCTGTGTCAGAGAATAAAATTGTGACATTTGAATTGTGATAAAGACAAAGTTTACCTGAGCAAGATCTTCGTTTTCCCATATGCCCGAGTTACTCTGTATTTCCTCCGTTACTTCCTCAGCTATTTCCAGAGCTAGAGGATCGATGTCAGCCTCTGATATAGGCATGATTAGGCACACGGTAAAGTTGAAATTATCTGCCGTAAATGTATACGTATCGATATCGTACTGGTAGTGGAACGTTAGAGCTGGATGTAGGATGCGAGCCAAGCTAGCTAGCTGTACGGAGATATGTGTGTGATGTGGTAATCCGCCGCAGCCGGCGCCGGAGAGCTGAACTGAGCGCAGTACAGTAGCATGTATACCAGAGGATCGGATCGGCTTGCTTGTATTTTGATTTTATCGTGTCGTTTATTCGAAGAAATAGAATACTATCGAAATACAAAATAATCAAATGAAACAGAACAGATTTGATAGATATTTTTTGTTTTTAAGTTTCAATATTTTATCTGAATAATGACATATGAACCGCATGAAAATTTAGATACCAGCAAAAAATATCAACAAAACACCTGTATTAATTTAACAACAACCTGGCTAGCAACCAAAAAGCGTCAAAATGGCTGATACTCTTGTTTTAAGAGCTCTGAAAGGACAACCGCAAACTCTGAATTTAGCCAGCAAAGATTTAAGCAACGTACCTAAAGCGATTGGAAACCTTCGGCGTCTCCAAAATTTGCAATTGAAAAACAACAAAATAAGCAAATTACCCAAAGAATTTGCTTCTCTAACCACGGTAAGGTTACCCGTGTAGTCCCACTAATTCAAATATGTGCTGTGTGTACAGAATTTTATGGAGTGCCCACTTTCTGCATGGCGAAATTTCATTTTCAAGATATCCACACTCAGAGTTTCTAGAGTGTAAAGTCTTGCAGAGATTGGAACCTCAATTGTAATTGTAAGTTCCGTAGATTCTACTCTAAAAGAAAATACATAATCAGGAGTCCAGTTCAAGGAGGTTATAAACAATTATTTTTCTGTGAGTGTACCGTACTGCCTGGGTTTGTGTAACTTTATTCTCTTTTCTTTTCTCTTCTTCTCTTTCTTTTTCTTTTCAACAGCTGGTAATGCTAAATCTGGGAAATAATTCCATTGATGAATTCCCAGATGAGATCGGTTCCCTTCATGGCCTCGAGGTACTGCACCTGTTCAACAACAACCTTCAGAGCATTGATTCCAAATCATTTGGTAAGTTGTCATCTTACAAATGTTCTGATCAAATACTTTCTTAGGATGACCACTTTCATTTTTTTTCCTTTCCTCATGTGTGTGTATGTGTTTTAATAGGAGGGGCAGCTGTGGAAAGTTGCTGGGGGAAGAGAGAAATTGGGCTAGTTTGGTCAGTACCCGACTGCAGATAATATGATACCATTCTATTTTGTTTCATTTTCATTTCAATTACAACTGTCTGTATTATCAGATAAACAAATAAGATGCTCAGTGGTTTTTATCATCAACATTTAAGTTTCACTTCTACTATGTGAAAAAAAGGAAATGATAATGCACAGGAAGTG
Source organism: Diadema antillarum (assembly GCF_040938485.1). Taxonomy (NCBI): domain Eukaryota; kingdom Metazoa; phylum Echinodermata; class Echinoidea; order Diadematoida; family Diadematidae; genus Diadema; species Diadema antillarum. The sequence goes on from NW_027271750.1 coordinate 498,410, forward strand.
AAACTTATTTTTTTTTTGTATTCCAATTATGCAAATATTTTGTATTCCAATTATGCAAATATTTTGTAATTTTGTTCGGAATTACCAGTTTAGATTACTGTTCTATCATTTGAGTGGAAATAAATACCACCAATGAAAAAAAAAAAAAACACCACAAAGTGTGTGTATGTCTAAAGTGCACGTGCACTATGGACATGGTCTGTCCCCTTTCAATTTGCACACAACTCATTCAGTTGAATCATGACATGAAAATCCATTTGTAAGATCTGTGTTGCTTCAAAAGTTTGAATGTATGTAGAATCTGTTTTTCTTGAGTAGCAACATGAGTAGAATGCATTTTTGTAATTACTGTCTTCTTTGTATGATATCCTTCAAAGAAATTCCAAATAAAGATTATAGAAAAGCAATCCTTTATTCTATGTGAGGTATGATTTCATCATTTAGCACCAATAAAGTAAGGAAATAATTTTTGCAAATATCAGTTTTTGAGAATTCAAATAGATTGAACTTTCACATTTATTAGTAATGTTTGCTTACAGTTTGGATGAAATCAAGGATTCAAGTGGATAATATTTCCTCATTTGGTATATTACACATTTGTGTCAAGTATGATTTGATGATATACAGAACCATACTTCTTTTTTTTCTTTTAGTGCAGACTGTGTTTGTGGACATGAAGTTCTACTGGAAAAAGATTCATTTCATTGACCAAGTTTTGTTTTTCTGCATAATTTTATTCTACAGGAAATTTAAGACATCTGAAGCTCTTAAACCTGAACAACAATAAGTTAAAGTCCTTACCTACATTCATGAACAAGTGAGTATCAGTCACAGGAATGTATTGTAACCTACTGTACTTGTATCAGATGAATAATATTTTGAAATTGCTGCTTAAATTTAAATAAAAGAGAAGGTGTGTAAACAATTCCAGTGAATACTGTCATGGTGAGAGGGTTTTCTTGTTGTTGTTTGCTTGTTTCAGCGTTGGCAGAAATTTATTGTTGATATTGAGGCTACCTGCAACTCTTCTCAAAGGCACTTCGAGTGAAAGAAGGGAAGGATAGAATATCTGATGTGATGGCTTTGTTTTGCACAACTGCTGACTGTTGACTGTTGTTTTGCCTGATATGCAGTATTCAAATGTGAGCTGATTTGAGAGAATAAATCTACAATGTACATTTTTTGATAAAGCTGTTAATTCTTCTTGTTTTTTTTAAAATCAGGCATCATTTTTGCAATGATATTCCATTGTCTTCTAAATGTCATAATTTAGTTGTGATATCAAACTGTATTCATTTTCATTTTTTCATTTCATTTTATTTCTTTATTTCCACAAACTATGACTGTAGGAATATAGATAATGCCTGTTTCCAAGTCTCATCATATATTTAACAATGTGTAACAGGACATAATGAAATGAAATGACATGGAATGGAATGAAATTGTTTTTTAAAAAGCTGCATTTTTGTGCCCATAGATTCATCAACCTGGAATTCCTGAGTGTAGACGGTAACCAGCTAACCAGCCTGCCAGGAGAGATCTGTGCTCTCAGTCACATGATAGAGCTCCACGCCGCAAACAATCAGCTGACCTCCCTCCCCATGGAGCTCGGCTTCCTGGTCAAGCTCAGGAAATTCCACGTGCAGAAGAACCGCATCAAAGAGCTGCCGGAAGGGATGGGCAAGCTCATGAATCTGGAGGTCATCGACGTCGCAGCCAACGAACTCAGGATATTCCCCACAGAGGTAGGAATTAATCTATAACTCAATGGCTAATCACACTACCTATGTATATCGACCTACACAGTATCTCTTGAATATATATGTCTGAATAGAAAAGTAGAAGTTGGAACATATGCACAGTTATATGTGGTCATTCCACCCCACTGGAGGCAGCAGCTATTCAGACTTTAATGTTATTGTTATGTCTGGAATGTACAAATATATTGATGCATGAAGCATAGGGCAATGGACTGGACAGATATTTGTGCTGTCATCAAATATATGATCACATTGCAAAAGAAGTCTAAATCTTATGTAATCATGTGTACATTGGATAAACAGAATCATTGCACTAGACTTAAATATGTGGTATGAATCGTGCTTGGAAATGATTTTAAGTTTTTCTTTCTCTTGCTTTCCAACCAGAATTGCTTGTTTACAGCCATCACTTTCAGTGTATATATGCATTCGTTTAAGCTACTGGTAGAAATGGCTACCTGAATTATTGAATCATGATCATGCCCCATTAACGTCACTTCTTTTTTTAACAAAATCGTACTCACTTTTAAGTGGCAGAAACTTGTATATAAGTCTCCTCGAATATACACATATTTTGCCAAAGCAATTGGATGTATACTCTATATGATTGCCATATATGTATATGAGTGTGTCCAATAAACTGATAATATTTCAGTAAGTCACCACATTGTTCTGTTTCTCCTTTTTGTAGCTACACAAGCTGCCTCTGAAGGAACTCTATTGTGAGGAAAACCCCCTTCTGGACAAAATCCCTGTGCAGTCCATTCAAGAAGATGAAGTACTCACACTCAAGGTGAATATCAATCAGAATACTATCTTTAAATGAGGGACCTGCTGCAATTACTGGGATGAATTACACTGTTTTCTTTGCTGTTAAAAGATTATACAGGGGAAACTCGGTATAACGAACACTGCTATAACGAGATATCGGTTATAACGAGGAAATTTTCTCGGTCCCAAATTTCCTTCCACACAAGTCTATGTAAAATGCTACTCTTATAGCGAGATCGGCTATAACGAAATAACTGCTATAACGAGATAAATTTTGTGACTTCCAAACAAAGAAAAACATAGTAAATCAAACCTGCTATAGCGAGGTAAAGCAAAATGCCTTCGGTAAAGCTTTACTTCGCCTGTGCTATCATCTTCCGAGATTGTAAAGCTTGATGCGCCAAAAACTGTCTTGTGCACACATACATGTAATCATTTTCTTCAGTGCACTCCAGCTATCACTGCATGTTGTACGTGTGAAGTGTGTGTGTGCAAGCACACTGATACATGTAGAAAATGTGGTGAGACGGCCATATGTATACATGACATCATCATGACGTTTAGCAGGTGTGAGGCAATCTGATGCTGTGATTGGCCTTCTACTTAGGGAATTCCCCGTCTTCACACACACGCAGTCATAATGTAAAATGTGTCCACATACACACACAGCATTGTGCAGACCATTATTCAAGCTTTCCACACAACACACACCCATACGATAACCACATACCAATCCACAGACGATCTTGATACAATCGCAAGCTACATTAATGTACAAATTCAAACATCTACAATTAATAAAAAACACATTCTTGATATTGGATTTCCTTGTCGAAAAACATCTTCTTACCCATAAAGGTGAGTAATTCCCTCACACACAATATCAAGTTATCAGTATTGATTGAAATATGATGGGTAGTCCCACATGTGCAAATTAATGTCTTTATTTTATGCCTTCTTTTATGCCTACTGATATAACGAGATATCGGCTATAACGAGGAAAATGACTCGGTCCCGACCATCTCGTTATATCGAGTTTCCACTGTAGTGATTTTACAACAATGATGGTTATTACAATGATGATGATTACTATTAATGATTTTGATGGTGGAAATCATAATCGACAAACGGTAATTGTTGCCATTCCAATTAACTGAAAACAGTGATAAGGATTACTAATGTAGGAGTAGTAATAAAAATGGTAGTGAATTCATTTATGGAACTACACGAGTGGAATCACAAAAGCTGGGTGATCTGTAGCATAAGGTATCCCTTTAATGACACCACTTTCTCTTTTTAATGTCACACAGTCTTTCTCTCTTCTTCCTTTGAAGTGTTGATTTCACAGGTGGTTCAATTTCTTCAGCATCACCAGTGAGTGAAGTGCTAGTATACTAAAAGTAATTGAGCTTAATGCATGAAAAATTGAAATGATACACTCTGTTTGGTTTCCTTATTTTGTATGCCATTGTATGATTACTTTCACAGATCCAGTTTCAAAGACTTCTAGATTGTGCATAATCACCTGTCTGAACTATTTAGTATGTAGGATGTTTAGCTTAAAAGTTTGACATGATTCACTATGTTCTTTTCCTTTCCACAGGAAATCACTGCCAGGTATATCATGAAACAGCTTAAAGACAGGTATGTATCAGATATACATGTATGTGGAAGTTATTGAGAACAATGTTATTTCAAGGAAAATTTATGCATGTTTCAGAATGCATAGCAATTACGAAGTTTGATGTCCAATTACATTCATTCTGTCATATAGCATCATGTTTGCCAGTTGCAAGAAATGTTTATTATGCTGAGCATGGCAGAGTTTTCAGTGGTTTATGATATTGTCAATAACAGTAATGGTTCTCTAGTGCAAAAACAAATTTAATACTTCTACATTTTGAGACAATGAAAAAAGTAATGCATCCTTTAAGTATTTATAACACAGTCTTCAATTGTTAATGGCTTGCAATATGAGTGAAGAATTAACCCATAATTTACTGTAATGATGGAATGATTTATTATTCTGAAAATGCATTGAACATGATCATACTTTAACTTATAGCAGAGTTCTTTCAAAATGATGGATATGTAACACTTTGAGCTAATCAACAACTTCCCATGTTGCTTGACACTTCCTGTTGCTTTTGCATGCTGAAAACTAAAGGCGTAGATTGGTGAAGGTCGGCGGTCAATTATTTTATGAAGAAAACCCAGCGTAAGTGTTTGTGCGTGACAGCTAGCAGTAGAAGTATGGCTTGTTGGACTGGACTTTTGCAGTGCATTACACAGGTTTTTAACATTAATCTGTGAAGCATAAGCTTCATGGTCTGTCAGTAGCAGATACAAAGTTATTTCATTGACTCATTCTCCAGAAATTAACCACACAAAGTTTTCCCTTATCAGTGATTTTCCCCCATGCCTGTAATGGTAGAGATACATGTACATGCATGATTGATAAAGGGTTGTTGAATGAGGTTTTCTTTTATCTATACCACCTCTGTATAAAGTCCTATTCAAAACATACTGAATCTCTATCGAGATGATTGTAGAAAGTGCACACCACTCCTTAGATATACCTGTAATAGAAAAATCATAGAAATTGCATGCCAGTGATATTTGCACTAATACTAAAAATTCTGGTTACCAGTCTGCACACATAAATGATCTACTTAACTTCCTCTATTTATTAAAATGCTTGGAACAATATAGCATTTCCATCGAAACCCGTTTTATCTTACAGTATTTTATATTCTCTCATGGACAGACACACTAATGAAACATCACCTCACCCTATATCACTTTCTTCTTGCCGTTTGCCTTTTTTGCACCTTCAATACAGTGTGCTTGACTAACATACAGTTTTACATATCTTGTTAATTACATGACATGAATAGAAGCAACTATAATATGTATCAAATAATGCATTCATGTCTTGCAGCATATGACACTTACTGTTTTGGCTGTACTGCATGGTCATGCACTATGGCCATGAATTGAGCTGATTATGCACATGTTACACAGTGGACTCCCGTTATAATGAAGTCCTTGGGACCGGCAGTTTTCTTTTGTTAAGGCGAAATTTCGTTGTAACCGAACAAAGAAACAATGAAAATACATAAGAGCCGATAATTTTGCGGCCTGAATTTTCATTAACACTGTGTTAGTTATATTGGGAGTGCACTGTACATATTCTTGAGAAGAGTGTTGAAAATCAAGAGATCTAGGAAATCTTATTTTTCAAGCTCACATAAAAAGTTCTTGCTATGCTATGAATCATTATTTCATATGCATGCAGATCAAATATGAAATCTTTTCCTTTGTCTGGATATGTTGTGATGTTAAAGGAGCTTTGTACTCGCTACTTTATTTTGCTCGAGCTGTGTCACTTTCTCTGCAGATCATTAGCCAATGGAGGATATTTTGCAAGTCGAAATACTCGTAAGGCTACCGATGATCAATTATTAAGACAAGTGTCATTATCAGGCTCACAGCTCTGATTTGTCATGTAGCCTGCATCCATCCATATTTGCTTACACAGACCCTTTGAGAGTTGAAGGGTATGAAACAGCACGACCAGTAGTGACTTTTAGAGAGTGTTATTATTGCATAAGGCTCCACACGAACTAACAAAATGTATGAATGTACAGAAGTACTTTCTGAAGTTTCACTTATACTCATCTGGCTATTTGAAAACAAGGAAAAGTAGAAATTACGCGGTGCGTAATATATGTCCCCGCCGGAAGTAGCATTTAGTAGCAAAATGTACAATATAGGTAAAAAATCAAGGTCAAAGGTCAAAGGTCAAAGAAGTCAAAGGTCAAAATTCTGTGTAGAAGTTTTGAAGCCCTCACCTAGTGCCATCACATAAAGCAAACAGAATCGAAATCGGGTTAGAAATGGCGAAGGATAGCATTTTGTAGCCAATGTACAGTATAGGTCAAAAATCAAGGTCAGAGGTCAAAGAAGTCAAAGGTCAAAATTCTGTGCAGAAATTTTGAAGCCCTCACCTAGTGCCATCACATAAAGCAAACGGAAGTGAAATTGGGTTAGAAATGGCGAAGGAGTAGCATTTTGTAGCAAAATGTACAATACAGGTCAAAAATCAAGGTCAGAGGTAAAAGAAGTCAAAGGTCAAAATTCTGTGTAGAAGTTTTGAAGCCCTCACCTAGTGCCATCACATAAAGCAAACAGAATCGAAATCGGGTTTAAATAGAAATGGCGAAGGAGTAGCATTTTGTAGCAAAATGTACAATATAGGTCAAAAATCAAGGTCAAAGGTCAAAGAAGTCAAAGGTCGAAATTCTGTTTAGAAGTTTTGAAGCCCTCACCTAGTGCCATCACATAAAGCAAATGGAATCGAAATTGGGTTAGAAATGGCAAAGGAGTAGCATTTTGTAGCCAATGTACAATATAAGTCAAAAATCAAGGTCAAAGGTCAAAGAAGTCAAAGGTCAAAATTTTGTGTAGAAGTTTTGAAGCCCTCATCTAGTGCCATCACATAAAGCAAACAGAATCGAAATCTGGTTAGAAATGGCGAAGGAGTAGCATTTTGTAGCAAAATGTACAATATAGGTCAAAAATCAAGGTCAAAGGTCAAAGAAGTCAAAGGTCAAAATTCTGTGTAGAAGTTTTGAAGCCCTCATCTAGTGCCATCACATAAAGCAAATGGAATCGAAATCGGGTTAGGAATGGCAAAGGAGTAGCATTTTGTAGCAAAATGTACAATATAGGTCAAAAATCAAGGTCAAAGGTCAAAGAAGTCAAAGGTCGAAATTCTGTGTGGAATTTTTGAAGCCCTCACCTAGTGCCATCACATAAAGCAAACGGAATCGAAATCGGGTTAGAAATGGCGAAGGAGTAGCATTTTGTAGCCAATGTACAATATAAGTCAAAAATCAAGGTCAAAGGTCAAAGAAGTCAAAGGTCAAAATTCTGTGTAGAAGTTTTGAAGCCCTCACCTAGTGCCATCACACAAGGCAAACGGAATCGAAATCGGGTTAGAAATGGCGAAGGAGTAGCATTTTGAAGCAAAATGTACAATATAGGTCAAAGGTCAAGGTCAAAGGTCACAACTGAAATTCTGTGTAGAAGTTTCAAAGCTCCCATGTAGTGCTATCATATAAAGCAAACAGAATCAAAATTGGTTCATAAATGACAGAGAAGTAGCAAATTGAAGATTTTGATCACACACGGACGCACACACGGACACACGGACGGACGGACGGACGGACACACGGACACACACACGTACGGAGCCCGTTTCATAGTCCCCTGCTCGAACTCGTTCGGCGGGGACAATTATGTATTTTAAAAGCTTTCATTCAGCGTATACAATAGAGAAAAATGTACAAAAAACCTCACAATTAATTGTTTAATGACATGCAGGCAAATGCTTTGCAGATGACATGATATGAATGCTGGCAAATTCACAGCACTTACACCAGCTAATATGTTAATTCCTAATCCATTTTATTTTCACTGATGGGGACATTTTCAAGTCTTCAGATGCATGTAAACATCACTGCATTATGATCAATGTCAATAAAATAGACATGTGCATTTGTCTGTAATAACTATTAACTAAGTCTCTGTGATCCCAAACCTATTGAAGGTGGTCATACCTGCGGCGAGCCATCAGACACTACCCCAATGTCCGTGACATGCTTGCCCAGGCCAGCAAGTGTGCTCTCTGTGGAGAGTCATTCCTTAACACGTGGCTGGAGTGTGTGTGCTTTGTGGATGGTCACAAGGTGAGAAAAAATTACTTCATCATTATCAACTGGTCATTCTCATTCTAAAGTCAATGCATTTGATCATCAGTTTGTTTCATATCTGTGATACTGGCCTGTCTGAAAAAGGGTATACAGCACAAAGGGGATATTCTGAAAATAAAATCTGAATGAAACAGTTTTACCAGTCTGTATAGAATCAGGCAAGTACATTGTACAAATAAGATCAGTCCGACTTTAAAATTGAACAGTGCATACCATGTAGTCATTCTAGGTAGTGTGGCCACAATATCATTAAGGTAGAGATATCTGCTTGTTTAACAAGAACAACACTATGCCCCATATTTGTGTGTGTGTGTGTGTGTGTGTGTGTGTGTGTTGAACTTGCAGCAAGGAACAGAATTCTTCCTTCACCTTTGAGGAAATGTAATTTATAGTATAGTTTCTGATTAATTTTGAGAAGAGCTATCAAGGAAAGATATCTTTTCAGAAAATGTTACAACTATGAAGCATGTTAAATACTCAAACCTACATGAAATATGACTTGACAAAGAATGCCACTTACAATGCCACATTTGGGGTATCTCTTTGAACATATTTGATGACATGATTTCCTTATTTCTTTGCGGCATCAGTTGCCACCTCTGTAAAATCAGCCTTCAGGTTCAATAAGCTTTGCATTATAATGGATAGGTGGGTGAGAGTACGTATACGAAAGTAAGACTCAGAAACATTGTATTAACATTGCACAAAATTTTCCTTGTGACATTTTTCACACCACAACAATGCCCTCAACTACACGCCCTATGATTTTCCATGACCAAGCTCACATTGCCATCTAGCTCTGTGCTTCACATTGCATTTCCAGGACTTGAAGCTGAGCAACTCACCCGGCAGGATTCCAATCAGAGCCCTCCTCTGTTCCTACAAGTGCTTCAACACTCCGGGACATGGCTTCTACGGCGTCGCATTTCCATGAACAATCTGGCTTACAAGAAAAATACAGAACCATCCATTTCAAGCTGGTGTGCTTTAAACTACAGGTGACAATAGAACACGGAGGGGTTCTGTATAAAGTATTGTGCAGCAATCACAGCCAGGACTCATGCAGTCTTCTACCTCCAAAAAGGGCCTCTGGATCCGAACCTCTCCTGTCATAGATTGATGGAGATTGAGAACAATTTGATGGGATTTGGAGAGAGATAAAAAGAGTAGATTCTCTGAATTGTGCACAGAACATGGGCCGTCTCACTGAATTTTCAGTTGAACCATCCAGCGTTGTGAAAAGAGAATCATTTTGAGGACTCGAGCTGTGTAAGAAAGTTATTGAGTATTAAGAGCATTGTCTTAATGTGTTCTGTGACCTACAGGCCACATTGTATCTGTCAAGTTTACTGTGTTGATGGTGTTGGGGTATAACCAAAGAGAAAGAATGCCATGTACTCTTTGCACTATTTATCAAACTGGAGAAGATGTGTGTTTGTTCTTTTTTCCAAAGCTAAAGACACTGTCCCCATTTTAAATTTGCATCCTATGTTTTTTTAGGTGTACTAATTGTAAATTTAGACCTTTTTTATGATACCTAATGAGCGACAGGATTTAACCAGTGCCTCTCAGAGAGATGTCAAATTTGGCAAATGTTTGGTTTTTCATATACCGTACATGTAGGACATGTGAGCCCTACAAACTGTAGCAGGCAAACACTGCTGGATTAAACCATTGGTCATGTACACTTACTGTAAAACTTGTGCCATCTTGTCATGTTCTGTCGACACTGAACCATTCTTACAGCTTCCAAATTAACTTCACACAAAATGAACCAAAGAACATTATGTGTTGACAAAGATGACTTTGTCTTCCCAAATATCTGTTCATTTCCTTCCATCTCAGACACTCAATTATCACTTTGCTGCAAATCACTGATGAACGTTTGTTCAGTGTGCACACCCAAATTCATGTGACTAGCCAATTATTATCACTGGCTATTCAAAATCATCATTTAACCCTTTGATGTCTTCCATGCTAAATTCTAAATTTATAATTGGACACTGGCTGATTATATATTGCAAGGACATGTTGGTAAATCCTATGCATGTATGCAGGCATCACAACCTTTCTGTCTGAAAAATAGGCATGATTTGCTCAAAAGTAGGAAAGAAAGAGCTGTTCCCATTGGAGGGTAGTAAAATTATGACGAAGAATACATGTAGGATACTCCTATTGAAACAAAATCTGGGAATGGTCAAAATTCACATTCTTTCTTCCAAATTCAGAATGGTTGGGAGGTCTGATGTATGAACAAAACATTAAGAGTGTGTAAGCAGGTGTCATATATCAAATGTATACTATGTCAAAGAAAATCTTTTATCAAAGAGGAATTTTCTTGCACAAAAAAAAAATAGAACAATGCAGACTGACAAAGGAGTGAAAAACTTAAGTTTGCAAACAAATTTATTTACAGTTTTAGTACAGTATGGTGTAAAATGTGAATACATCCAGCAAAGAGTAATGCAGACATCCGGTGTATGATGGCACATAATTATCACAGAGCCTTGCCACTGGCAGTCCGGAAAAGTAGTGTTGGCTCTTTCTAGATTGTCGACCTTACCCTTTCAGGGGGTTTCATCCCATTATGTATAATGTATGCCTTGACACAATATCAGCAGCAATCTGAGAAGGCTGTAGTTCATCATGCATTGGGGATAAGAAAAGGAATGACACCACACGCCTTCTGTATAACTTTTTAAGCAATTCAAAATTGTTTAACACATTGGTTTGGTCTGGAATACTGTAAAATAGCTTTAGATCTTCCAGAACAGTCTGCCATTAATAATCACTACAGATGACCCCCCCCCCCCCCCCCCCCCCCCCCCCCCCCCCCCCCCCCCCCGGCAATGTCGAATGCAAGGTATGACCTTGCAACAACTTTGGAAGCACCTCCTTCACACTCATTTCTCAGGACTCCAAACAAAACAGTAGTACATGAACAGATAAGTGTGATTGCTGCTGCCATCACATTACTGGAATCGTGCACTTGAAATGCCATTTGTACATCCATATGTCATTTGTTACATCTGCCTTTGACAAGAAAGCATCAAAATCTTTTATATCTTTCTAACAACATTGCATCTAACGATGACAAAAAAAAAATGACAAAATTAAGCATCACTTACATGTTACTACAGCACCAAGCTTTGTTGTGCCTTGCAAAATAAATGCTCAAAAAAGTGGATACCAAGAATGAATATCAATGTCTTCAAAGTCACCTTTTCAAGTGCCCAGATATTGTCATGTACAATGTCTTGAATTCTATGCATAACTATTCTCTTGATTTTTTTTTTCATTTGCTTTTATTTTTTGTGTCGTAGAATATATTCTTTAAAAATACCAACAAACTATGCAATCTGCAATTTTGCATCAATGACAAATTCTGTATAAGTTCTACACCTAACAGACTATGTATTAACAGTGGAGAGTGTGCCTTTGCTTTTAATAGCTCAAACCAACTCCAGTTCCCAGGAAAAAACAGACAGACAAACAAACATGCTAGAAATGTCGTTATGGCAACTGGTATTGACCGATTCGGGTTTGTTGAGGGCAGCAGACATTTTATGGCACTGGGCGCAGCCATGAGGTGTCTCAGCCGACCCCCCCTGCTCTCCCCCCACCCCCTGGGCAACATGTTTATCGCGCACTTGTAACAAAGGTTCGCGCACTCAGTACGAAACACCCATTGGCTAAAGCAACCATGCATCAGTTTTTCAATCTGCGCGCGTGCTAATGTAGGGAGAGGGGTGGGGAGTGGGAAGGGGGGGGTCGGCTGAGACACCGCGTAATGGCGCTGCCCATGCCAAAAATACACATAGCGCGTCACAGAATCGGTCAATAGAAAAACACCTGGCATTAAAAAAAACCAAACAAACAACAAAACAGCTTTATATAAATGATTTATGGAGCACTGCTAGCAAATTACTACCAGATTACTTCATTGATGTGAATGGTGTATCTGTGAAATGTTTCACACAAATGTGGAAATGGATTAAATCATCTTTGTATAAACTTGTATTATTTGTACATATGACAGATGTCTAAAAACAGAGTCCTACTTGGGACATTAATGATGTATGTACCTAGAAAATGAACAATTCCTTATGTACTGGCATGCCAGTAATGATGGAGCGGAAATTAAATACTGCTACAAGTAAATCTGTTGGCTTGTTTTTGCATTTTACTACTCTTTCATTTTGCAATCTGTACAGAGAGACAACTGCACCATAGAAACGCAATACCAGTAAATTCTCTTTTATAATTTAGCAGTTAAGCTGATATTTGCAATAGTGGTGGCATTCAAAACTGCTCAGAGGAATTTAACATCAACCAGTGTGTGTGCGGTTGCTGCTTCACTTATTCACAGCACTGTGTTTCTTTGATGAGCTAGATAATGACAAGCTGTGTGATTGTCACTGGATGCCCACACAAAGTATGATGTGGATGGATATCCCTGGAGCATACTGTCAACACAATACAAACTATGACAATGGAACACATTCATGCAAATTAGTGAGACATTTCACCCAACTCAACATTGAAAAGCATTTTGAATGAAGAGCACTGAATGCAATGCAAATCTTGGAAGACAAGGAGCTTATACCATGATTCATGTAATATTCTCCCTTTATACATATTCAGGTGATGTCAGCCTTATAAACATTTCTGTGTTCGGTGGGCTAAAAAGGCATATGTTTGGTGGAATTGAAAGGAAATAAAACAGTATTTTTACCTTTCCTACAATAGACATGTGTTACAATTGGGGAAAAGAAGTCTCTGCCACGAAACCTGCGTTATTATCATTATTATTTTTTTTCTTTTTTTTTTTTTTTTGGGGGGGGCAAAAAATAGGACAAAATACTGCAAAGAAGTAACAGTTGGCAATATCTGCATAAATGACGATCTAATATTCATGACATATTACTGTATTTGCAGTGTGCCATGTAGAACGAGGCGGAAATCTTTAATTCTCTTGCCCAAACTGCAAGTAAGTAACAATTGGCAATATCTGCATAATTGACAATCTAATATTTGTGACACATTACTGTATTTGAAGGGTGCCATGTAGAAAGAGGCGGAAATCTATAATTCTCATGCTTAACTGGAACCATCACGCATTCATTCCCAAACATGTCCATGATCCCCATTTCCCTTTCTTTTGAAAGCATCAACGATTAAGACAATTCATCACAATAGTCGTCAAACTCAGCTTTGTCTGCTAATCCATGTTAACCCCTTCCGCGGAGGTGCAAGGCTGAAATGCATAACGGATGCAGATTAGATCGCATGACAATACAAGTTACTAAATTGTGCACTCAACTGGATCTATCAGTCTCTCCAGATTTGACAAGGCTTTATTTTCCCTTCTTGAAGCTCCCACTGCCCTTCTTGGCCTTCTTGTTAGCAGACCCTTTCAGGGGCTCCGGCTGCAGACAAAAGAAACATGAGCATAAAGACATATTAAGCAGTTTTAATAAGTTCTCATGATACGATGTACTTCTTACCAGCACAAAACATGTTCAATCCAACTCACTGTTGCAGGTGCTCTCAATTAAGAAAAGAAAAGAAAAGAGAAGAAGAAGAAGAAAAGAGAAAGAAAGAAAAAGAGAAAGAAAGAAAGAAAGAAAAAAGAAAGAAAGAAAAAAAAAGAAAATGCCTGCAAATGGCATATGGGCTTCAGACATTTAATGGAACCAAACTTGAGCATTTATAAACCATCCCAAATTCAGAGATATACGTGTACAGACACCTCTACACTTCTTTAATTTTCATTGAATGCTTGTGGCTTTAAATGCTGATCACATCTAAGGTCTGGTCAGTAAATGCAGCATAGGCATCATGGACTTAAAGTTGCAACATGTCTACCACACTGGCTTTCATTTGGTCTGGTGTTAGCCCATTTCTGTGCAAAAGTATTCTCATCAGCCCTCAGAGGGTAAGAGAGAGAGACAGAAAAAAAAAAAAGTTTTCTTACCAGAGAGAGAAGTAAAGAGATCAAGGGCCTGTGTTCTCAAAGACAGTCCATGCAGAAATCATGGTTGAACAGGATGTTAAGTGGGCTTTGACAACAATGTGTGCATGGTGGGGTCAATGCTGCAAATTGCTGCTTTTACTCTACAAATCTAGAGCAAACAAAAGATATTAATATAACACGGTGGTGGCCTTCGACCCAATGAAAGGCAAAACAGTGGGGGCAGCATAACCAAAACTGACGCTGGTCTAGATTTGACATACAACAGATTCTATCAAGAAATGTGGCCAATTGAGTGCAGACAAGAGACCCTCATAAATTAGCCAGTCTATGTGCAGTGTAAAAAGATGGTAGAAGCAAGGGTGCCACCCCTGAAAGTTACAGGGGACTGATTTCCATATTGAATTTGAATTAAATCTGTCTCGACCAATAAAAATATATCAATTAGACTCACTCAAACCATACTCTTGATGTTTTCTGAGGAAAATTGATGGAGAAATGAGTTTAAATTTACCTTCCGCTTGGCAGTTGTTGCTGTGACTTTGAAGAAAGAGTCTAGTCTGCCTTGTGTAGCTCCAGACCGAGCTTTCTGCAACTTCTTCACACCATTCCGCATCCTGTCCTCACTATGGCAACCAAAGTAGAACAAACGTTATGACCTCAACAGAACCTCACATACTGTAAAAGTGGATATTTTCGCGTGACTAATTTTTCGCGCTAGGCCGGGTCAGAAGAGTTTCGCGTGTTTTTAATTCTGCGGAATCAAGACATCACACACAGGAACGTATGGCAAGCAAAAATATTTGCGTGCTTTTATTTTCGCGCTAGTTTCTGGTTGCGCGAAATGCGCGAAAATTTCAACACTGCGAAAATTTCCACTTTTACAGTAGTATATGATCTCAAGAGCAAGAACCTTACATTGTATGTAAACTATACTCCGATTTAAAGTCTGTGGAACATGAAATGAACACTACAGACCCTACTACTGATCCTATACTGAAGCTCAAACATTTAGTGTTGAGGACAAGCTGATTTTGCTATAATTTGCATTTCCCACAGGCACCTGGCAGAGTATAAAACCTTTCTTTTTTTTTAAAGAGTGATCTGAACAATGAACTTGTCATAAAAAAGGCATCTTTTTTAAATGCAACAGTTAAGCTTGAGAACAAAGTTCCTTCATAACTTTTTGCCAGACTGGTGAATGTCTCAGCATGAAGTACACTCACCAGTCACCGGCTTGCATAGTCAACACCAAGGCACACAGTCCGCAGTAGCATTTGTGGTAGAGTGTATTTATTTATATATATATTTTTGGAGATATTATTTAAATTGTATGATAAAGAATATTACTTTTGAACTGATTCTCATATTCTGTCATCTTTATGTGAGTAAGAAACTTTCCAGCAAAATCATTAAAATTCCTGTGACAAAGTTACCTATGCTTTATCAAGCTGCTTTATCAAGCTGAGTATTGGCAATCAAAACAGTAATTTCAACAAATGAATGGGTCTTGGACGTAACACCAATACCTACCTGAAGCCTTTTTCGTTGCACATGAACTTGATCAGTTCTTCTTCATCTGGAGCCGTCCACTTCAGCTAATAAGGGGAAAGAAAATACATATTCAGATTTTAACATCAATCCACACTGTACAAATTAACAATATTTAAAAGCAGTTAACACAGGATCTGCTTTAGTTTTGACAGATGCTATTTAAAGATAGTGTTACACTGCAAAAAAAATTTGTAAGGAAAAACTGATGTGATTCACAGCTGCAAGTTTGGTATGTTTTTTTTTTTTCTCTCTCTCTATCTCCATTAAAAAAAACAACTTGGAGTAAATAATATAACACCCCTTACATAAACTCATCTCCCAATAATTTACATAAGAATTATGCAGACATTTCAATAAAGATTGCTTCAAAAACTCTAAAGGTAATCAGCCAAATTTTTTAATGAGCATTCATCTGAATTATATGGATATTCGTCACTATAACTGCACACAGACCCTCTGATGATGTGATGATACCGTGTGTGTGTGTGGGGGGGGGGGGGGGGGGGGGGGGGAATGACCTTTTGACCTTGGAAAGAATCTGCATTACTTTGCATAATCCCTGTCTAGAGGCGATGCAGATATGTGGATATTTGCAGCATTGAAACTGTGCAGAGTACTCCAGTCTTGCTCTGATTTTACAACCAAGTAATGCTGATATTATCCGCACAATTTAGTTTACAAAAGGAGTAGGAGTTTGAACATTTCGAGAAACATATACAAATGTTTTACTTCTAAATCCTGTTTAAAGTGCACAGCATGAAGATAGTATGTGAACGCTTACATCAATTTCATCTCCAGCAGTGACATCAGGTTTCATGAACAACTCTCTGGCCTCTTTGAACAACCAGTCTTCTGGTGGTTCATATTTCTATAGGGAAAAAGTGCAAAAACAAGCTTAAAACACTGAAGTATATCTGACAGATTGGCTTAGTGAGTTCAAACGTTTTATAATAGAGGGAAACTGCACTAAACTGAGGTTGTCACTGCTGCCAATGTTACACAATAACTGGTATCTTTTCACAAAGGAACAACAACCACATATCTTACATTCAATGCAAGCATATAACTATACATTACAAACAAGAACTGGCGTCCATGCTCACAGTCCTTTCATGCTCCTTTAATTTGTTCTGCAACAAGACTATGGAAAAAAAAAGCTGATTAGTTTGTTCTTCGCACTCATAAAAAAATGGAAGCATGGACAAATCTTGACGGGCTGCTATGCATCACAGCAGGCAAAAATAATCAGTAAATCATTGAGACAATCTATATTCTGTTATCTTGACTCGGGGAGATAATGAAGTCTTCAGGATGTCTTCAGAGAAATAAGGCAGGTCTGAACAAGACATCTAAATATACTGGAATTAATATGTGTCATTGTTTTTAGCTCACATCCTGTAGTTCTCTACATTGGGGGTTAGGATTTGTTGGGAGTGTCAGGTGAATGTCAGTCACTGAGGAGTTACCACATCACACATTAACGTCATTATTTTGTGTCATACTATATGTGGCTGACTGGAGGGGGATCTTTATGTAGCAAGCTGACATGGGTTGTAATCCCAGTGAGACCACTGAGTATTAAAGAAAGATTGATTTTTTTTTCTTCCTTTGATCTCAAGATCATGAAGTTTCAGCACCCTGCCAGCAGAATTAAGTGGCTGAATAGAATACTGGTGTGTGCATGACCTGGTTAATGTTACACGCAAATTAATTACATAGTAACACACATTCATGGGGGAATTGGCAATGCCTTTGATTAAGGTGATTTTTTTTGTTTCCCATGCCACATCCGACTCGTGCAGACCTTACTGTATGAATTCATTTATAATGACAGTAATCCGATGATTCCACCACTTACTGATGTGTCTATCTTAGCCAGTATCTTCTCGATTGAGCCGTGGTTCTTGATGAGTTCATATGCCCGCTTCATTCCAATGCCTTTGATGGTTCCACAGTAGTCACAGCCCATAAGGATGCAAAGGTCGACAAACTATGTAGTCAAAGTTTATGAGAGAAAAAGTTTCAATATGTGCAAAATCAGAGAGTATAAAATGAGCTCTTTTAGACACAGCCTGATATGGATGATAACACATTCAAATAAGACGGAGCTGCATGGTGGCTCAGCTACATGATAGATCAATATGATTTTTGTCAAATTTAATTCTCATGCGTGATTTTAAAGTGGCCAGTAAATATTACATCAATCATGCATGAGTCATGTGGAAGGAAAATGCAAGGGATTGTTGACTACTTAACACAACGGTATTCATAAGGCAGGGCCGTACACTAAGCCCTTTTTTATCCTGGTCTGACCTGTCTGTTGGACCAGTAGGTACCCAGTTTTTTAAATTTTCTACTGGTCCATTCCCGGAAAAGTTACTGGCCAATAACTTTCGGACAATGGTGCGACAGTGATTTTTACAGGTCCTGGACCATCAGACCAGTGCCAGTGTGCAGTGTTGCATAAGGGCATCCTTACCTGGTCCCTGTCCAGACCAAGACCATCAATGACCCTCTGATAGGTGAACTCTTGGATGGGCATCTTCCTGTATGCACGCAGTGAGAAAATATCAGTCTTTTCTCTTTAGACATTCGGAGGGTAACAACCAATTTGAAATGACATAGGGGTGTGTGTGTGGGTGTGTCTGCATGTTTGATTATAAAAGCCTCCCTTTTTACCCTACTTGTCCATCTATCCTGATCATTAAATAAGATGAACACAGACTAACAGAACTCAAAGACAAATAGGTACAGCAACAGTATGAACAACCTATACAAGACTATGTGATTGCCAATTACAAGTATGGCATACATACTTGAAAAGGAAATGTACAATCAAAACAAAAGATGCTGCAGTTTTTATATACATATGTATGTAATTCAATGCAATCTTACAAGTATACATCCAACCTCTCCTGTATACACAAACACTAAAGACAACACTGCAAATTTGTAGATTATTTCTATACATTTTCTTAACAGGTCTGTTATTCTCTAAATACCAAAAGGAAAAAAGAATAATCAAAACAAAGTAAACATACGGTACTGATGTACGCATAAAAACATGCTCTGAAGACCAAGAAACCAAATATATACATACTTTGTTCATTTTTGTAAAAGAATGGGGAAACTGTACACAAAAAGTATGCAAAACGGGAAAAAAAAAACATATTCTCATTCAGAGGCATTTTATTTCTTTAGAAGAAGATAAACATGCTAAATATGTGAAAACACATTCATTTGCAGCAGCACCAACAAACATGGATATCAACAATGTACCTGGCTTCACTGGCCGTTAAGTGTCTGAGCAGGACGGAGGATCCAAAGGTCAAGGCGTCCATGTCTTCGGTACCCACAGCATAAACCTTGCCTGCCTTGACCAGCTCACAGCACTGTGCTTCTGCCTCACCAGGGGACTGTAGATGTTTGGATTAAACATCGCTCTATTAGAACATATGTTGCCTTTTTAGAGGTGCAATCTATCCCTTCATTGCTGGCAATGTCTTTTCTTCATCACATTTATAATAACATGGAAACATGCAATTTACACTCAGTCTAGGAAAAGATGCATGCCAATCTTTTTTTTCCTTTTTTTTAAAAATCGTATTAGTACTTTAGCAATGATTGACAAATGAAGTCATCAGCAGAATCTTGGTTTGAAAGTTGTTTTTTTGTAGGCATATCCAAGTTAACTGAAAAAAAAAATACACTAGAAAACTTATACAAATACATGCATTGTACCACATACTTATGATATTAATTTGGCCACATGAGTGATGTTGAGGGTATCGTGAATCAACACATGTCAACATGCATTTGTATTGCATAGTTCTTTTTTTTCAGGGATGATATTGAAGTTTGTTGAAAATATCGGAAACCAAAATTTTCAGGCGATTTTGATACATAAAAAAAGCAAAATGTGTATAGATTTGAGAAAAAAAAATCTGAAATCAGATTTAAATCTACAGAATGCCATGCCTGCTTTTTGCAGGTGTGGTCTTCAAAGGACCACTGACCTTGACGTAAGGGATCCCCATGAGTTTAAGGAGCTTCTGGCACTCCTCGTTGTGCTGCTGCGTGACCTTCACCAGGCGCCTCTCAAACTTGTTCACGTTCTCCTGGTCTCCTTGCTCTTTGGCCTTCTCCAGCTCCTTCTCAGCCTCGGCTCTTCGCTCCTGTCTCTTCACCAGCTCTCCCGACTTCAGCTCGGGGGGCTTCCCATCAAATACATAACTGTGGTAACAAAATGAAGGGTCAGATACTGTATAACGAGGGAATCTTTGCATGCATTTTAATTTCGCAAATTTTGCAAGAGCCAACATTTGTGAAATTAAAATGCAGGTGTAAGTTCTTGCCTACACTATATGCTATGAATGCCAGTAGCCATCCGATAATTTCATGCTGTGAGAAAGGCTGTCGGCTCCAAGTCGCAAAATTTTTCAGGCCGGGAATAGATTGTGTTTTACAGTATTGAAGGTATAGTGCCTCCTGACAGTATCATGGGAGGGAAGATGCAGGAATCACACTCTAGCTATATTCGGTCCTCACAATATCTGTGATAGAGCTACCTGCAAAATGGGCAAACTTGGGAGTGCAGGCTGTGGGACTTTATTTATACCAAATCTGGCTTCCCCTACTAGTATGTGTCTGAGAAGCACATAAGCTCCAAAGGTCGTGGCACCCAAGTATTTACACTTTCTGAGTCTCCTTACTCTTTGCATTCCTAATAACTCATCAGTAATCTAAAATTGTAACTAGGTGTAAAATTTTCATTAAGAGAAGCTTACGGATGCCACATTTCACAAACAATATGGGGCCTCGTAACAAGAGTGATTCCAAAGGTAAATCATTCTGATGTTTGTTTTGTACAATAATTGTAAAGTATCAGCACAAAAAGACATAATAAGCTTGCAACAATCAGTAAGTCAGACCATCCTTTCAAACCATTCTTACTTTGCATCATTTTCTTGCATAGTTGACCAGAGAAACTGGCAAGTATCTGATACAACACTGTATCAGAGTGCAAAGGAGCCACAAATTCAAGACTCAAGTATTTTATGTGAAAGAATAGCCCAACATGAGGAGTAGTGCGATCAGGTGTTGCTGTATTGGAACAGGTTTGGCACTGATTTTTTGAGAAAACTGAAGTGTCTTTTATTTGTATCAGGCCAAGTAAAAAAAGAAACCAGTTTCTCGTCCTCTGCGCGCATCGATTTTGTTCGCCGCATCGATTTTTTTACTATTTACTATTTTCAAAATGGTGCTGAAAATACCAAAAATTCATAATTCTGGTCCCAGCCCGCTCCCCGCCCGCATTGATTTTTAATTGCCGCATCGACTTTTTTTGATATTTACTTTTTTTTTCGGCCGCCGAAAAAAAAAAAAAAAATCGTCAATTTCACCTATCAATCGTGATGTCTCATTTCTAATTACGCCTTGCGTCCTCTACTTAGCTGTACAGGACAGCTGTAGCTTCTGTAGTGCGTATGTAATAACGCATGCATTTCACACTGCGATTTGGTCGAGCTCGGCATGCCGGCAAGAAGGAATGACCCACAAAGCTGTTGAACTGCAGTTGGATGGGGCGCGCGCGGGCGGGCCTGGGCTAGCTGTGATGTACAGCGCACTCGGTACGTCGTGAACGCGATAGCGGCAACATTTTTGCGATCAATCGCTGATATTCCACGCATATTTCGCGCATTGTTCGTATTTTCCCGTTTTCTCATATTTCAAGCAGATGAATTGTACTGTACAAATGCTTGTGAGGATTGTATCGAGTTTGTATACATTTTCATGTCATTGTGACTATGTGATTGTGCATGTGTGTGCAGTGTCGGAAGGTACGGTGCCGGTGCAGTGGCCGTGCCGCACGCCGCACCGTATTGGCAAAGTGTGCGTACGCGTGTCTGTACTGTAGCTAGCTGTCCAGGGTCGGTCACCGGTACCATCCCCTGGGGGGCATTTCATGAAGCATTTTGGTCGGATATTTTTCTGACAGACTGTTACAAGCTATCGAAATCCCTGCATCTGATTGGCTGAGAGCCCAATTTGTCCGACAACTTGTCAGACAAAGTGCTTCATGAATTGCCCCCCTGGGGGGCAACTTGTCGGACAAAATTTGCTTTCAGCCAATCAGGGGGGCATTTCATGAAGCATTTTGTCAGATATTTCGTCTGACAAAATGTTAAAAGCTACTGAAATCTTTGGATCTGATTGGTTGAGAGCAAATTTGTCCGACAAGTTGTCGGACAAAAATGCTTCATGAAATGCCCCCCTGGGGGGCATTTCATGAAGCATTTTTTGTCCGACAACTTGTCGGACAAATTTGCTCTTAGCCAATCAGATCCAAAGGATTTCAGTAGCTTTTAACATTTTGTCAGACGAAATATCTGACAAAATGCTTCATGAAATGCCCCCCTGATTGGCTGAAAGCAAATTTTGTCCGACAAGTTGTCGGACAAAATGCTTCATGAAATGCCCCCTGGGGGGCGTTTCATCAACGAGTTCGTCGGAGTTTTCACCGACGAATTTGCTATCAGCCATCAGACCAGAGATTTCATTAGCTTTTAACAGTTGTCAGTGTAAATCCTTGCGTCTGATTGGCTGATAGTAATTCGTCGGTGAAAACCCCCGACGAACTCGTTGATGAAACGCCCCCCAGGTCTGTCAGCTGTCTGCACGCACGCATGAACACATTCGAATGTGTAGAAGCCCGTACACTCTGCTCTGTATAAACGTTGCATCTGACGGCGATGTATTGTTCTATTTTGAAGAGAAAATGAATGCGCTTTTCCAGCAAATGTACTCTCTAAAGAAAAAAGATCGAGTGAAAATATTCACTCTTAAAAGAGTGAATACAAAAAAGAGTGAATTTAGAGTGAAATTGGAGAGAATTTTGAGTGAAAATGTTCATTTTCACTCATTTTGGAGTGACCTCAGGGATCACTCGAAGATTTAGGAGTGATCCCTGAGGTCATTCTAAATTGAGTGAAAATGAACTTTTTCACTCAAAATTCACTCCAATTTCACTCTAAATTCACTCTTTTTTGTATTCACTCTTTTAAGAGTGAATATTTTCACTCGATCTTTTTTAGAGAGAGTAGAATTATCAAATGGGTGTATCTACAAAATAAATAACTTTTCCACGGATTCTGGTTTGTCTCGTATTTCTGCGGGATACTTTTCTTTACGATGTAAATTCATGGACAACAGCCGTGAGTCGTATCATCTGCAGTGTGGTATACAATCATTCATCATCCAAATGATGAGTGATTATCAAATGTCTTTCTAGAACATGAAGAAACATCTTTAAATGTTTAATGCTATAATGCCATATCAGTATTATCTTGACATCCATCTGCAATTGTACAAGCCAGTTTCCAGTTGAATGTGCTACATTATTGTACTGTGAAGAAATGCAGTTCTACACATACCAGCTGATGTGTGGACACAAAAAGTCACAAACACCAACGATGAATAAAGCAGTGTGGCCATTTTTACATAGTGAGTTTTCAAGTTTGAGACATTATAACTCCTGAACCAAAAACGGTACTAACCCCTATTTTCTCCAAGTATTAATTATATGTCAAACAAAATTCTTGAGATGTTTCAAGATAATCCTTCAGTTTTTCTCTGATTTATGATGAATCAAGCATTTTCATGATTTTCCTTTTTTCAGAAAAATATCAAAAAATGAGTGTTTTTTCCTTAAAATCTCAATCCATTTATCACAATAACCCACAAAAATGGTATCAACTTGTAGAAAATTTTATTCTCTTTCATATGACATCAAATTTGTTGACATTTGATGTTTCAATCGAATTCTATCTTTCAAATAACAAATTCAGTAAATATGGCGGCCATCTTGGACGCCATCTTGGATTTGGAGGCTTTCGCAACGAAATTTTTTGAGGTAGAACCAGTGGAATGTTGTTTGTTACAATAAAAACTTGTAAATAAGCATGGTCTACTTAGTTTGTAGAGAGAGTGCAACTCACTCGTTAAGTAAGCGACTTTTTGGGTTTGGCCCTCCGGTTATTCGTGTGTCCTGGTAAACCTCTTAATTCACATCTTTATGCCTTCGCGCGTGGTCCGGGTACAATCGTGTAGGGGCCGCGGAACGTTTTTCAGTGTGTGTGTGTGTGTGTGTGGTGGGGGGGGGGGGGGGGCTGCGGACTCGGGGGGGGGGGGGGTACCCCTCCCCCCTCCCACGGTGAGAACTTTTTGCATTTTGATGTTGTAAATGGTGCAATTTGATGAATGTTTTTGCGTGTTTTATCGACTTCAAACGGCCCCACTTTTTTAAGGTAGCAGGATATTCTGATGTGATTATTATTGAACAATTGCCTATAAAGTGGTACCATTTGAATAAACTTCGTGTATTACTTCTTACAATGAATTTCATGAACGCTATCTGTCAAGAAATCAACCAGGAAAGGCATGCACACGAGGGTGTACATTAGGGATATTTCTCCTCCCACACGAAGGTGATTTTGCATTTTCAGACCTGAAATTCAGCAATCCGGTGCAAACTTTTGGTGCATTACTTGGAATTTTTTTCTAGCTCCCCCCCCCCCCAAAAAAAAAAATAATAATGGAAATAATTAGAGCTTTTTTCAGGGAAGTGTTAATAGCAAAATCACGGCATTTAGTTCTTATTCCGCTTGTGCATCATCTGTGTGTACATACAAAGTCAAATGAGGTGGAGGGGAGGGTGTGGGAGAGGGATGCCCCCTCCTGCTCGACGGAGCTTTTGCGTTTTTAGAATTGGAATAAAGACATCTAAAGCACACTTTTTGTGGGAAATTCGGAAATTGTCATTCCCCAAAGTGTACTAAGTCTATAGAGGGGACCAATCAATGGGAGGGTGGCAAGATACCCCACCCATATTCGAGGGAGCTTTTTTTTTTTCATTTTTAGAACTGAAATTCAACAATTTGGCGCACATTTCTGTTGGAGTATCTGGAAATTTGTCCAACAGAGAAGAGCAAGTCTATGGAAGGAGACATAGCAGGATGATGTGTGAGGGATAAGCCCTATTCTCCCTCCTAAATGAGGGAGATTCTGTATTTTCTGATTGCAGTTGAAGGTTTTGGTGCACACATTTTGTGGCATATATTTGGAAGACTCAAAGTGTAGCCATAGTCTACTTGTATGCACAGGGCGGGGGGAGGGGGGGGGGGGGCGAACAGGGAGAAAGCGTGGAAGAGTGCTATCCCAACCCCTTCTCGTACGACGGAGCTTTTGCCTTTTTAAAGTTGAAATTGAGATACCTCGTATACGCATATTTGATGGAATATTTGGGAAATTATCAACAACAAAAAATGATCGGGGGAACTAAGAGAGGAAAGAGTTGATTAAAAGGGGATATTCCCCCTTGTACATGAAGGAACTCTTGATTTTTTTTCGGAATGTAAGTGATAAGTCTTGTGCACTCAGAATCGCCCCATTGCCCATTGTCCCCCCCCCCCCCTTTTTTTTTTTTTTTTTTTTTTTTTTTTTTTTTTGCTACGCCGGTGCTTAGACGGGAACTTTATGTAAGGGCGGAATCTTTGGAAATTCAAATTTATGGATGTTGTGATTTTTTTCCCCGATTTTTTCCTTTTTTTTTCACGTACCAAAAGTTTGGAGGGGGCTACAGCCCCCCCCCCCCCGAGTCCGCAGCCCCTGTCGTGTTACCTTTAGTAGGCTTCGTAATTGCTTCGGCCGTTGACTTCCTTTTGACCAAGTTCAAGGCCAACTATGCACGAAATTGAAAATTGAGGTAAAAATTATCCTGCCATCATAACAGTTAAAATATACACTCACAACAATGGCGTAGCCGGGGGGGGGGGGGGGGGTAGTGGAGACGATCGCCCCTCACCTAGATTAGGATGCGAAGTAAAAAATATATATATTAGGGAAAATAAAGTTGCGTGTATGCATGTGAAGCCGCCGCCTTTCAACCTTTCCAAAGTAAGATTATACAGTATGTCCAAAAAAAATTACAATCGGATTTTTGCAATGATAACACCCAATATGATTAAAGCATCTAAATGCTACTTCAGGGTCTTAAAATATGACATCTTAGCTCTGTTTTGCAGAAAACCTCATACAATTTGGTTAAGCGGTCACAGAGAAATGTGGATCGTTGTAAAGCATGTCATAGGTCTGATTCTTCCAAGTTTAGCACTTGGATGCTCTTGGAACTGCGTATTAATGTGTAAACACAATAGACAGAACCTGGAGGGAAGGGATTCCTGACATGCTCTCCAAATATGACCATTTCTCTTTGACCACTGAAGCAAATTGAATGGGTTTTCTGTAAGATGTGGGCAATGAGTTATAGTTTCATACCCTGAAATTGTATTTGGATTGGTTCACTATTTTTAAAGTTATCGTTGCGGAGGGTACCGTTGTAAATTTTTTGGGGAGGACATACGATAGATTCGTGCTACATGCTAGGAAATCACCAATGTGGCAAGGCATATGGATTACTTGTATCCACATGTCAATTTAAATAATGATTGATTTCAGGTACTTGTCACTTTGTCACAATTGTTGAATTTCAAATATTTATTATGCAAAAGCTCCCTCATGTGGGAGGATGACACCCCCCTCCTGTACCCTCCCCGTTCACTCTATTATAGATCCTGTTTACCTTTGGGAGCAGTGATATAAACAATTTTCAAGATATCACTTTTGATGCATATATTATGTAGGTCAGTGGTATCACAAAACATCCTACCATAAAAGATTTTTGTAATAAAGCCTAAAATAAATGGAGATATCACTACTTTTTTCATTAAACCATAACTGTAGACGGTTAAGTCTGGAAACATTTTTATTATAACTATTGTTCACACTTTGTATATTTAACAATGCTTAACATCGATTATACTAGTTCAATTTTTTACATTGGTTGTTTAATCCTAACTCACATTTTAGAGCTATTTTGCAGCACTAATGCTAGGTTTTGTTTATTCTGCAAATGGTAAATTATGCCTTTAAACTTCGGACATTGTGAAGACGCACAGCGGATCAAGAGACGACAGATACCACGATTAAGCCATTCACATTGTCCCTGAATGTAAATTTGTATGATTTTATTTTTTTCAAGTAAATGTGCAAAAATTCCACCCAAAGTGTGCGCCAGATTGTTAAACTTTGTTCTATAATAATGTAAAAGTTTCCTTGTATTGTAGGGGGTCACACCCTCCCCCTTCGGACCACCTCCATAAACTTATACGACACACTGAAGAAGCACACGTGGATCGAAGTGTATGCTCTTTAATATTTCATGTACCGTAAGTGGTTTCTAATAATCTCGCAAATGGTTAAGACCTGAATCCCCATATCAACCAAAAATACACTATGCCTTTAAAACTTTCGACATTTCTATTCCTTTGTGTCAAGAAAAGCGTGCAATTTTGCAAATACATTGAGTAGTTAATCTTTTCACTCAATTTGAGTTACTCTTTTAGCAACATTTAAAACTAACGTCAGACATGTTAATCTTTCGAAATATTGAGCTTTTTCTTGCTTTTAACGCTTTACTTTGGTTTGATGCCAAGAAATCATCACCCCGATTTAATTCGATGTTTATTTTGAAGTAACTGAACTGAACTGATGGCAAAAACCACACTCAAGTACCACATTCCTATATACACAAATGCAAATTACAACGCTACTAAATATTTCATATCTCTGTTTCTATTTGTAATCATAAAAAAGACCCCTCCCTGAAACAAGATATAGACAAAAATAAAACAAAACAAAGAAAAATCCAAAGATACTAATATTGAAGTAATCATTTTGATGGACTGGAAGGAAAACTCCGTAATCCCATCACTGACTTACTGCTGCTTAAGTCTGAAAACCCCACCACAAAGCTCAAGTATATATCATCGAGTAAG